>NW_010965840.1:85042-86343 GCF_000463585.1 Tarenaya hassleriana
ATACACTGACGTGTCCAAGCACGGACTCGGTTGCGTGTTGATGCAGGAGGGACATGTAATCGCTTACGCGTCGAGGCAACTGAAGAAGCATGAGGAGGAGAACTACCCGACTCATGACATGGAGTTAGCAGCAGTAGTTCATGCACTGAAGATTTGGAGATCGTATCTGTACGGGGAGAAGGTTAAGCTCAACACGGACCATAAGAGCTTGACCTACGTGATATCTCAGAAGGATCTGAATCTGAGACAGCGGAGGTGGTTGGAGTTGATTGCAGATTATGATCTGGAGATAGCCTATCATCCGGGGAAAGCTAACGTAGTAGCCGATGCCCTTAGTAGGAAGAAGATCTTAGCGGCCATACGCGTTGTCACCTCATCTCGCAGCAACGCCGCTGAGTTGACTGCGATGTTGGGACATCTCTCGCTGACCCCCGAGGAGTCGACACTGACTCTGATAGAGCGCGTGGTTATGGGACAACGCGGCGATCCTTTACTCGCCCGATACATGGACCATATCGAAGAATATAGCCTCAAGGGCTATCGTATCGATGAGCAAGGAGCGCTACGGCTGGGGAACCGGCTATGTGTGCCTGACGACGCAGAGCTGAGACAGGAGATTCTATCTGAGGCACACCAGTCGAGGTTGGCGATACATCCGGGGGCGAGCAAAATGTATCAGGGTCTACGCCAGTGGTATACTTGGCCGAGGGTCAAGAGAGATGTAGCGGATTACGTAGCGAGGTGCCTCACTTGTCAGCAAGTGAAGGCAGAGCGACAGATGCCGGGAGGCAAGCTACAGCCATTGGAGATTCCAGAGCGGAAGTGGGATTCGATTGCCATGGATTTTGTGGTCGGATTACCACTCACGCCGAGCAAGAAGAACGCTATTTGGGTAGTCGTGGATCAACTAACCAAATCCGCCCATTTCATTCCTATCCGTCAGGAGTATCCGATCGGGCGGTTGGCGCAGATTTACATCGATGAGATCGTACGTCTTCATGGAGTTCCGAACGAGATCATATATGATAGAGACGCTCGATTTACATCCCGCTTGTGGAATGCGATTCAGGAGGCACTGGGGACGAAGCTCAAGATGAGTACGGCATATCATCCTCAGACAGACGGTCAGTCGGAGCGGACTATACAGACTATAGAGGACATGTTCAGAGCTTGTATCATGGAGTGGGGAGCTTTGTGGGACCAGTACATGACGTTGTGCGAGTTTGCGTACAACAACAGTCATCACACGAGTATCGGAGTATCTCCATGCGAGGCCTTGTACGGGCGACCGTGCAAGACAC
>NW_010965840.1:86463-86926 GCF_000463585.1 Tarenaya hassleriana
TGATACGGAGGATTCGCGCCCATCTGAAGACGGCGCAGGATCGGCAGAAGTCGTATGCCGATCAGCGGAGACGAGACTTCGCACTTGAGGTCGGAGATTATGCCTTTCTCCGAGTACAGGCGATGCGGGGTCATGCGAGGTTCGGGCAGAGCGGGAAGCTGAAGCCGCGATACATCAGACCTTACCCCGTGATCGCGAGAGTGGGAGCTGTTGCATACCATCTTGGATTGCCGCCGGAGTTGGGCAACGTCCATGACGTGCTACAGCCCCAAGAGTTGGAGTTTACGGAGGCTACACGTTTCCGCGACGAGCCGTTGCAGATCGTGGACCGGAAGATCAAGAAGCTGCGGACGAAGGAGGTGCCACTCGTGAAGGTCTTGTGGCGAAGCCAAGGGGGCTCTGACATGACCTAGGAACCCGAGGCAGAGATGCGTAGTAGTTATCCGCACCTTTTTACTTGAGC
>NW_010965840.1:87019-91252 GCF_000463585.1 Tarenaya hassleriana
AATATCGAGTACGAGAAAGTATTGATGATATTATGCGATTCCGAATTCGAGGACGAATTCTTTTTAAGGGAGGAGGATTTGTAATACCCGAAACCCGATTCGAATATTTAATTATTTAAAAATGAATAATTAAATGGAGATATCACAAAATTACCAAAAAGTGATGGTACAATGCCGGGGAGAGGCACGAGGATCGTCACGTGCGGGAAGAATAAAAAAAAAAAGAGAAAGAGAAGAAAACAAGGTTGGTCCGCCGGACCAGAACTTGGTCCGGGGCGGACCAACCTACTCAGTCGGAGCAAACTGAACGGAGCAGACTGGGAGAAGAAATTGCGAAAAAAAATAAGTGATCCCGGTCCGGCGGACCAGGAAGTTGGTCCGGCGGACCGGGAATCGACAGATTGCAACTTGCCAACTTGCGGTCTTGGGACGCGGTTTTCGCCGGATTCCGGGGCCCACTTGCCGTCCAGTCGCCTCCCACGCCTCGAGGACGTTGCAGGCTCACCTATGGGCTTGGGCTTGAGCCCACAAACTCCCTAGCTCGCACCATAAACACCTCCCAACTTTGGAACTTAGCCATTTGCGGACAAAAACAGAGGAAGAAGAAAAAAGGGAGAAAGGGAGAGAAAGGGGACGAACCAGTGCAAGGGGAGCTCGGGGAGACCAAGAGGGACGTGCCCAGACGTGCCCCGAAGCTTCTCACGTCGTGTGGAGCCATGAGGAACGCACACAAGCTCGGACAAACTCAAGAACAAGGTGAATGACTCTGAAACGTGTGTGATCGAGTTCTACGAAATCAAAACAAAGCAACCAGGCTCCGATACCACTGATGGAATTCTTGGGATCTCTAGAGCGAATCCTATTCCTAAGAGATCGATTCTAGGGTTTGCGCAGCGGATGTAAAACAAAAATTTGAATGAAACCCTAGAACCATGCTTCTATGAATCGTAGAAACATTAGAACGCTTACCTCAATCGATCCGGGGCCTGTATCAATTGAAGAACTCGTCTGATCACGAAAGGGAGGAAGATTACCTCGCCCTCTACACGTATCCACACCTCGGGATGGATTCCAACGATTAGAACTTGTCTGTTAGGACCCGAATCTGCTATTCGATTTTATGCTTCGAGAAAACGGGACTTCGATCTCACTCTTGAACCTCTTGGATCTCACCAAAAGTCTGTCAAAAGTGTTCTAAAGTCGGCACCCAGTCATTAGGGTTTAATCTCCTTATAAAATGATTTAACCCTAATTTCGTTTTCATTTCGGAAAAACACGAAGTTCGGAACAGATGGTCGAGAAATACATGTGGACCGTCCGTTCCAGCAAGCCAGAACGGACGGTCTACCGACGTGGACCGTCCGTTCCAGACAAGCCAGAACGGACGGTCTGCTGTCAACGCGGACCGTCCGTTCGAACACCTAGAACAGACGGTCTGCGACTAAACGTGGACCGTCGGGGCTGGACTTGGCAGACCGTCGGGTCTGGCCCGTTCGGTCCGTCCGTTCCAGTCCCTTTTGTCTCGGTTTTTTCTGTCGTTTTCTCGTGCGTTTCGTCCTTCCCTGCGTGTGTGACCCTGTAGGCTCATTCGATATAGTAGTATAACCCAAAATCTCTATTCCGGATATACAAGTCATAGGCGGTCTCTAGCAAGACACTATGACTACCTATCTCGAATAGAGTTTGTTCGTGATCTTACAAACGCCAGTGATTATTCCGGTTGATGATCCTTTTGTATCGCGATATCATATGTCGAACATAAAGCATGGACAAGCCACCTTATCTGATTCGACTGATTTCTCGTTCACTGAGTTCGACTGTCTGAAATAGACGACGTTCGTCTATAGTGCGGCCACACATTTCTATAATCTCGCTCACACGAGGGGTCCAGCGATATCTCTCTCTTTTACGAGAGGTACAAATCTCATCTTGACTATCTACAATCCAGCACATGATTCGTTTCGTACCTGGTACATGCCTTTATAGTCCTCCTGTTACGCAGGACGTTTGATGTATTCAAAGCACACAACTCCTCATGTTGGATTCCGTAGATATCTCAGGTCTTAGGATCCAATCATGGAACCGCCATATGAGATTCAAGTCATGACGATAGTCCATGTGACAATCTCATGCGGGTCATTCCAGTATGCCGTTCTCCAACGAATACCTATGATTGTGATCGTATCCAATACCTATGATCATCTTTATGATCATCAATCACACATCATACTAGTCTTAGTATATCACTATTCCCACAATGATACATGACTAGGGAGTTTAGTATTGTTCATAACAATACATGGATTTCATAACATATTCAAGCATGCACAATATGTAATGAATCAAACACTCATCCATAAAACTATAGAACGTGTCAATACATCAAATGTATCATAATTAAGCTCGGATAACAGTACATAATAGAGCACTAGACCAACAAGATGCAGCGAAGGAAGCTGTTGGATCAGGAAGTTTTTGGGTGACCTGGGGGTCGTTCCTAGCGTTGTCAACCCCATTGCGTTATACTGTGATAACAATGGGGCGATAGCACATGCTAAGGAACCTAGGTCAAACCAACAATCCAAACATATACTCGGCGGTTTCACCTCATAAGGGAAATTGTAGACAGAGGCGATGTACACATATGCAAGATATCGACGGATGACAACATAGCCGATCCCTTGACGAAGCCTCTCCCTTCGTCAAAGCATGAGGGTCATGTTCGGGGTATGGGTCTATGATGCATTGAAGATCATACTTAGAGCAAGTGGGAGACTGATGGATGTGATGTTCTAGGATGATCATACAATATGATAACTATGTATGATACGATGATTTCAGGATTGGAATTGTTTAAATCCATGTTTGCTTTGAATTCTATGCATGTTTGATGATTGAATATATGGTAGATTGCATGTTTCATGTTGCATAGAGTGCAGGAGTTCGAATTTTGAGAGTACAGAAGAATTCGGATCAGTTTCGAGTCTTATCGGGGCCGAGAATGCGGAAAAACGTGATCTGATCACGAAGACCTAGCCTAGACCGTCCGTTCTGGGTATGCTAGACCGGACAGTCCAGGGGTGACAGACTGAATTTAGATCGAAAGGTCTGGACCGTCCGTTCTGAGTTTGTGGACCGTCCGTTCCAGATAGTCTGAGTACAGACCGTCCGTTCTAGCTCACTAGATCGTCCGTTCCATGGCTAAGAGTGGACCGTCCATTCTGCTTGTTATGGACCGACCGTTCCATCTGTTCTCAAAGGCTGGTCCGTCCATTCCACACCTGGAACGGATGGTCCGAGGCCCAGACTCCGATATTTTTCCGTTTTCTAATCCGATTATGCAATTGTTGCTTAATCAGTTTGACTGTGACTCAAATAGACATGATTGATTCTTATGGATGGTCCATAGTGAATGAATGCATGTAACTTAATCAAGATATTGGATATGCTTGATTGAGTGGGAGCTTCGAGATTGGTATTACATAATCGAACGGATGGTCTATTCAAATTATGTAATACATCTGATCAAGGAACAATTGTTAATCCTTGATATGTACAATCGTTGCACAGAAACCGATTAGATCTAGGAGCTGTACGAGTAAAGCACTTGTCAAGGCCTCGATCGTACGTGTCATGGGCCATGCCAAAGCTGGGTGTGCCGTATTATCTTGGTGAGGCAAGATGGAGAAATGGTGGTTCTCATAGCTTGAAAGTAGATGCTTGATCTAAGTTTGGTTTCGAAAATCCCTTTTCTATGTAATGCTTGATCACACGGGTTTTTCACCGGTTTTATAACGTCGTGCATCACAATTCTTCTCACATTCTAGGCATTGTAGGACGTTAGATGGCCATGGGTAGGTTGTTTTGCTTGTTTTTCCTTGCAGGAAGACTCCACGATGAATCCTCACGAAGCGGGCACGGAAGAACAAGAATTCGAGAATGCTCGGGGAGCTCAGACAAAACGAGCGACCCGCCCATTTTATGGGCGGTCGCCCGTTTTGTGAGCGGTCGCCCATTTTATGGGCGGTCGCCCGTTTTGTGAGCGGTCGCCCATTTTATGGGCGGTCGCCCGTTTTGTGAGCGGTCGCTCATTTTATGAGCGGTCGCTCACTTTTTCGCGTGTCAGAGGAAAATGAGCGACCCGCCCGAAAAATGGGCGACCGGAAGAAAAATGAGCGACCCGCCTGAAAAATGAGCGACCGCCTGAAATCAAAATCGGCCCAAAAAGGAAAA
>NW_010965840.1:97607-98560 GCF_000463585.1 Tarenaya hassleriana
ATGAACGAGCGGTCGCCCATACAACGAGCGACCGCCCGTATAAAAAAAACGAAAAAAGCATAGAAAAGGGAGAGGGTGTCGAGACCCCACTCTCTCTCCCTCACATTCTCTTTCGGCCGAAACCCCCCTCCTTTCTTTCCCTCACTTCGGCGAAACCTCTCTCTCTCCTTTCCGGTCGAATCGCCGCCACTCGCCGCCGTCCGTCCTCCGTAGTCTCGTCATTTCACTACCGAGCAAGCACTCTCTCTCTCTCGCGAAAATCTTCCCTCTCCAATGTAAGCCCTAACTTCCCTTTCGCTTTTCAAATCTTAGATTCAGGGCTTGTTTGGTCAAAATAGAGATACATTGTTACATGGGTTAATCGAAACTTGCATGGGTTAGGAAGATTAGGCCGGAAATTTCGATTCCGGTCGAGAAATTTCTTGGAAACGCGCAGTGAGCGGTCGCTCGAGCGGTCGCTCGCCTACCGAGCGACCGCTTGGTTTTCGAGCGACCCGCTCGAAAACCCTGTCCAAATCCCGCGACTTCCATCCTTACATTCTGACCACGTGCGACCCAAACCCTACCGTGTATTCAATGCAGATGGCTCCGAAAAGACCCCGAACAAGCGACAACGCCAGTTCTTCTCAAGAGCGAGAAGGTTCTCAAAAGAGGGATATGCGACCTGGAACAATCACCGAGATTTTAGAAGCACCGATCGACGATCTGATAGAGGGACCGATGAAAACCGTGAAGATTGATAGGCACGACGAGGCCTATATAAAAGCTCGACACCTAAACATGATCAAACAACGGGGAAGCAAGTTCGTATGTGATCGCACCACTCGGCTGCTGGGAATTCAAGCGAACGTCGACTACATCTTTGAGAAATTGGGCTGGGAGAGACTGTACAAAAGTGCAGAACCGACCTTCCGAAGCATCAACCGGGAGTTCCTCGCGACCTACACATGCTA
>NW_010965840.1:98795-103342 GCF_000463585.1 Tarenaya hassleriana
TCGAGATGGGTTATCTTTATTTGGCGCTTCAAGAATTTCATGACGGGCCATCACTCGATGATTGTGTGCGAGGGGGATGGTCGACCATGGATTTAGCATCGAGGGTAGCAATCCACCTGTACAACATGGCCAACACAAAGGCTAAAGACGTTAAAATATGCGTTGGGGGAATCATCACAAAGATAGCTCGGAGGGTAGACACGGGGATTACATTCTACAAGGAAGACATCATCGATTTGCATTGCCTCCTTGACATGGACTCCCTCAAGACTCGAGGCCACATTCGGAGGATAGGAGAGGAATGGATCTATCTAGGCAACGATGGACTCAAACGATACTTGCACCTACCATGTGAGGAGATAGAGACATTCACTCCCGAGACGCTGCGTCTCGACTTCCTTGAGACCCCTCCTGCGCGTACCGGAGACCGAAGAGGTCGCAGGGGAAGGCTCTCGATTGCTGATGGTGAAGGGACCTCAACACCTATCCCCGATCCCAGATTGGACCTTATCATCCAAAAGCTGGAGAGCTTCGATACTCGCCTCACCACCATAGAGGGTTTTGGACCTCGTCTCGCATCCATCGAAGAATCGATGGAAGATCACTTTGCCACGCTTGAAGCCACTCTCAACTGTTCTATTGAGAGTGCCCAACGCGAGATCATCCGTACGGTTGAGAAGATGATGGATGAAGATGCCTCCGGGGACGAAGACTCCCACCACGATAGCGAGACCGATGCATCATCCACTTCCGGAGCAAGCAAGACCAGCAAGGGCAGCAAGAAGGCAGCACCATGATCTATCTTATCTTAGGACGAGTTCAACTCTGATGCTTTATTTTACCGGTGTTTTGGATCACATTTTGCTAAACCATAGCATGTTTAGGATGTTTTGAACTATGTTTCGGATTTTAGACTCTTGTGTTGTTTTGGACTACATTTCATTGCTTGGAATGCATATCATTTCTGTAATCCGAGCAGCGGAAACTTTCTGATCAACGGAACACTCGAAAATGGGCGAAGAAAATTCAATAGACAAAACGGGCGACCCGCTCGTTTTCTTGAGCGGTCGCCCACACATAAAAAAAAAATGGTCGAGAAAGAGAACGAGCGGTCGCCCATTTTTTGGGCGACCCGCTCGTTTTCTCTGAGCAAAAAGATTACCTAACCGAGCGACCGCCCATTTTTTGGGCGACCCGCTCACTCCTTCTGACCACTTTTTCGATGATGTTTTCCGCATGTTTCAGATGGATTCCAACGACCGTTGGAGGAGGATACGGAAATACATTTTAGATACAATACCGGAGTTACAAGACTTCAAGCCACAAAACGCCAACTTTTCAAGCCTCGTGGATGAAATCCGAGTTGACGCCGAACAAGAACACGGGGATCCAATCCCGTTTCAACCCCAATCCAACGAGGAGACAATCCTTCTACACCAAATCCATCAGAGGGGGATTAAGGCTTCAAAATTCGTATACCATGGCATTCGACCAAAGCAACTCTATGAGAGGATCGAGGGGATATTCCAACTCGCCGGATGGGAACGTCTATTCCGCGCCAACCCCCGCACCTACCATTCATTGACAACAGAATTTGTGTGCACTTTCCAATGCTTCATCCCAAGGAATGCCAATCCTCGCAATGGCTACATCGGATTCCATTTAGAAGGGCACCAATATATCTCAAGATGGAGCAACTCGCTCAAATTTTGGGCGTTCAAGCGGGCAGCACGGCAGCAATCCCAAAGATAACAATCGCCAAAGCTAGAAAATTCTGGACACAAATAGCAGCTGCACACTTCACCCCTTGGGAACTCGAAGCCTTCATGATACGACATCCCGCAGTCCGCTACCTTCAACAATTCATGGCATCCACCCTATTTGCACGTGAGGATACACGAACCGTCTCCATCACAGAACTGAACATGCTCATGGAACCTCTCCACTTCATGATGAACAACCGTCTAGAGGTTGCGGACGTCGCGTCAAGGGTAGCACTGCATATGCACAAGGTAATCACTTCCACCACTGAGTCAATTTGTTTCGGAGGAATCGTAACCATGATTGCAGAGCGATTGGGCATCGATCTTAGAGCATATACGCATGATTTCATCCACGGGGACAAGATCAACTATATGCATCTCTTGGAGAACAATTTTGTCAAGGAACAAAACGGGGACATATTATGGAGGTTCGTGGACGTCGAGAGTAGGTATCGATCATTCGACATGGCCTATTTTGTGCTACCCCCTCTTACCGAAGAAGGAATCCATTTTGAGGTCTCATCAGACCTCGGCAAAGACTCCGGACAAGAATCATCATCCCACGGGTCCTGTTAAGGGCCCGCCGCTCGGTCCCCTCTCTTAACTCTCACTCCCTTGCATTCATTTTAGCTAACATCACATAGAATTGTAGTTCTCTCACATTGCATAGGTTTCACGGGCTTACGACATCCGCAAAAGAGAAATTGGAATGCAACTCCACCTCATCGGAAAAGGTAACACACTCACCCCTTTCATTCCATTCCTTATTTCTCCTTTGGAATCCCTCCACTAGCCGAGAGTCAACACCGTGGACGGTGTTTGATTCAAGTCTGGGGGGAATGCACTAACGCACATCGTACCCATGAACCCTACACATCATGCATCATTTGCACTTAGAATCATGCATTCCTTAGTCTTGCCTTTTGTACATACTTGCATAGATCGTCATCAATAGGCTGCACTTGTACATATAGGTCTAGGAATACTTGCATACACTTGCATAAGTTTTTTTTTCTCTCAAATATATGGCCGGATGATGATGTGGGGGGACATAGAGTAAGGATTGGCTTGGAAAGGTTTTAGGAGCTAAGTTTAGATTGATCTAAAGAGTTGAATGGATTGTCGAGTGAGGTAGAAATAGCTGATCCAATCTTAGAGCGAATGAATGTCACGTGGGATGATTTTGTCCAATCCTAGAGCGAATGAATATCACGTGGGATGATTTTGTCTCCTAAAGTCTAGATGGAGTAGAGATTACGAACCAAGCACGAAACGTCTCCCTAAAAAACCACCCTTTGACCTCTAAGTTAGGAAGCCTATAGGAAGCAACAAGCCCTAGAAACCACGATGCATCCCGACACTCCTCTGTCATCATCTCGTTAATGAAAATCATTCGGGGACATGAGTGCGTCGAAAATGAAGGCTCGGGTCTAAGTTGTGGGACAAGGACACAAAAAAAAAAATAAATAAGAAAAGAGTGAACCTGTCAAATTCCAACGTCCTAGAAGCCCGGGATTGCATCATACGAAAAAAAAGGGGGAAAGAAAGAAAAAGAAAAAAAGAACACAAAAACACGAAAAAAAAGGAAAGATATGGGGCAAGAGAAAACATTGAAGTTATAGGCTAAGTGACTTTTGGGGTTTTCATTTGGGATGTGTTTAGGAGACATGCTCGGCAAGTAGGAATTATTTCATCTTAGACCGCAGGAAGCAATGAAAACCCCATTGATAAGATTTCGCTCGAGTATTGGAAAAGATAGAGTATACCAAACCCGATTTCATTCGCAGCGACTTTAACCCGTACAACCAATCCACTCAAAACCCTCATTTGTTATCCGACTGTATCTTATCACTCCTTGGATAGTTTTATAATTGCACATTTACTCGAGGACGAGCAAACCTCAAGTCTGGGGGGATTTGATCACACGGGTTTTTCACCGGTTTTATAACGTCGTGCATCACAATTCTTCTCACATTCTAGGCATTGTAGGACGTTAGATGGCCATGGGTAGGTTGTTTTGCTTGTTTTTCCTTGCAGGAAGACTCCACGATGAATCCTCACGAAGCGGGCACGGAAGAACAAGAATTCGAGAATGCTCGGGAAGCTCAGACAAAATGAGCGACCCGCCCATTTTATGGGCGGTCGCTCATTTTGTGAGCGGTCGCTCATTTTATGAGCGGTCGCTCACTTTTTCGCATGTCAGAGGAAAATGAGCGACCCGCCCAAAAAATGGGCGACCGGAAGAAAAATGAGCGACCCGCCTGAAAAATGAGCGACCGCCCGAAATCAAAATCGGCCCAAAAAGGAAAAGCCCATGTTTTGAGGAGAAAACCTAATTCTGAATTTTCACAAAAAGGGGAGTTGGAGGAGAGAGAAAGGGGGCTACACACTTTGGAGAAAAATCACCTTGGAGAGAAAGAAAGGAGGTATTTTGGAGATCAAGGAGGCTAGGAGAAGAAGAGGACCACCATTGAAGACCATCTTGAGCATTTCTTCTCCTTTTCCATGTTTCTTCATTTTGCTTTCTGTTTTGAAACCCTAGTTATGGAGTAGAGACTTTGTTGTGGGTGAGGGATCCCCACTTTTGTATGGACACCCAATATTAATCTATGATGTCTTTGAGTTTTCTTCCATTGGTTTGATGTTTTGTGCTTAATGCTATTGATTTGGTTGAAACCCTAATTGATATGATTGTAGAACACATTGATCATAGGAATATGGGAATGATGTTTGGAACCAAATGTCAAATGAGTGAGTTATTCACATTGGGAGATGGCTTAACTT
>NW_010965840.1:133305-135585 GCF_000463585.1 Tarenaya hassleriana
CCGCATGAGATTGTCACATGGACTATCGTCATGACTTGAATCTCATATGGCGGTTCCATGATTGGATCCTAAGACCTGAGATATCTACGGAATCCAACATGAGGAGTTGTGTGCTTTGAATACATCAAACGTCCTGCGTAACAGGAGGACTATAAAGGCATGTACCAGGTACGAAACGAATCATGTGCTGGATTGTAGATAGTCAAGATGAGATTTGTACCTCTCGTAAAAGAGAGAGATATCGCTGGACCCCTCGTGTGAGCGAGATTATAGAAATGTGTGGCCGCACTATAGACGAACGTCGTCTATTTCAGACAGTCGAACTCAGTGAACGAGAAATCAGTCGAATCAGATAAGGTGGCTTGTCCATGCTTTATGTTCGACATATGATATCGCGATACAAAAGGATCATCAACCGGAATAAACATTGGCGATTCCGGATATACAAGTCATAGGCGGTCTCTAGCAAGACACAATGACTACCTATCTCGAATAGAGTTTGTTCGTGATCTTACAAACGCCAATGTTTATTCCGGTTGATGATCCTTTTGTATCGCGATATCATATGTCGAACATAAAGCATGGACAAGCCACCTTATCTGATTCGACTGATCCTTGAAGTTTCAGCTTTACCTTTCGGGTTCTTGGCGAAACAATATGTTTCTGTATGTCCATCCTTCTTACAGTAAAAACACCATCGTTTTCCTTTTCTCTGTTCTGGTTTTTTAAAGTTTCCAGAACTTCTATTTGCTTCTCCCTTGTTGGATATCTTGATCCCTTTAAATCGAGCCTGAAATGCTCCCTCTGAACTTGTTTCTTTTCTGTCATCAAACCTTTGTTCTTGAGCTTGTAGAGCATTCAAAAGTTCCTGCAAAGTGAGTGTATGGAGATCTGGTTGAGAATCTGGTTGTGTCAAAGATGTTGTGCTCTTTGGAAGAAAAATATGACGCTATGGTAGGAGTGATTGAGCAAACAAAAGATCTGGATACACTCACTTTGCAGGAACTTTTGAATGCTCTACAAGCTCAAGAACAAAGGTTTGATGATAGAAAAGAAACAAGTTCACATGGAGCATTTTAGGCTCGATTTAAAGGGATCAAGATATCCAACAAGGGAGAAGCAAGTAGAAGTTCTGGAAACTTTAAAAAACCAGAACAGAGAAAAGGAAAACGATGGTGTTTTTACTGTAAGAAGGATGGACATACAGAAACATATTGTTTCGCCAAGAACCCGAAAGGTAAAGCTGAAACTTCAAGGAGTTGGTCAGCAAGAAAGGAGTGTTATTTATGCAGAAAACCGGGTCATATTGCTCGGGATTGCAGACAAAAGAGATATGAACATGCTCAAGTGATAACCAATGAAGAAAAAGAAGCTGAAAATCTGCTCTTTACAGCCAGGCATGAAGCTGCTCAAGCAACGGAAGATGATGTGTGGCTAGTAGACAGTGGCTGCACAAATCACGTGTCCAATTAGGAAGAAGGGTACTTCATCAATATGGACAGGTCAGTTCAAATTCCGATTCGTGTAGGAAGTGGTGCGATTGTTATGAGTAGTGGAAAAGGAGATATTGCTGTTGAAACTAGACAAGGAAGGAAGATTATACGAGATGTCTTTCTTGTTCCAAAGCTAGACAAAAATCTGCTTAGTGTATCTCAGATGGTGAACAATGGTTTTGCTGTCACATTCAAAGATGGTGTTTGTAGAATATGTGACCCTTTTGGAAATCATGTTGCTGAAGTTAAAATGCAGAAGAAAAGCTTCCCCATTAGATGGAAAGTATCAGAGGAAAGAGCTTTGGCTGTAACAAACTCAGCTGAATCAAATCTTTGGCATAGAAGATTCGGTCATTTGGGTTCTACATATCTCCAAGTATTGCAGAATCAGAAACTTGTTTCTGGCTTGCCTAATTTTAAGGTGACTAAAGAAGTTTGTGAGGGTTGTTTGGTTGGAAAACAACACCGGGAACCTTTTCCGAAGGAAGCACAACATAGAGCGAGCAAGAAACTTGAGTTAATCCATTCTGATGTATGTGGGCCGATGGAGACAGATTCGTTGGACGGCAGCCGGTATTTTCTGACCTTTATCGACGACTTTGTAGCTTACCTCCCGGCATCTGTCGTTCTGCCTTTACTTGTTGACAAGTGAGGCACCTCGCTACGTAATCCGCTACATCTCTCTTGACCCTCGGCCAAGTATACCACTGGCGTAGACCCTGATACATCTTGCTTGCCCCCGGATGTATCGCCAATCTCGACTGGTGTGCCTCAGATAGAATCTCCT
>NW_010965840.1:135595-137091 GCF_000463585.1 Tarenaya hassleriana
CCGGGCGAGTAAAGGGTCGTCGCGCTGTCCCATAACCACGCGCTCTATCAGAGTCGGTGTCGACTCCTCGGGTGTCAGCGAGAGATGTCCCAACATCGCAGTCAACTCAGCGGCGTTGCTGCGAGATGAGGTGACAACGCGTATGGCCGCTAAGATCTTCTTCCTACTAAGGGCGTCGGCCACTACGTTAGCTTTCCCCGGATGATAGGCTATCTCTAGGTCATAATCTATGGTCAACTCCAACCACCTCCGCTGTCTCAGATGCAGATCCTTCTGAGATATCACGTAGGTCAAGCTCTTATGGTCCGTGTTGAGCTTAACCTTCTCCCCGTACAGATATGATCTCCAAATCTTCAGCGCGTGAACTACTGCTGCTAACTCCATGTCATGAGTCGGGTAGTTCTCCTCATGCTTCTTCAGCTGCCTCGACGCGTAAGCGATTACATGTCCCTCCTGCATCAACACGCAACCGAGTCCGTGTTTGGACGCGTCAGTGTATACCTCATAGAGCATACCCGGTCGTGGCAGTGCCAGGATCGGAGCTGATGTCAACCTCTGCTTCAACTCTCTGAAGCTCTCCTCGCACTCAGTCGTCCAGTCAAACCTGACGTTCTTCCCCGTCAGCTTCATCAAAGGCCGAGCTATCTTGGCGAACCCCTCAACGAATCGCCGATAATAGCCAGCTAGTCCCAGAAAACTCCTGACTTCCGTCGCAGAAGTCGGAGACTGCCACTCCATGACGGCCTCGATCTTGGCTGGATCGACCTGAATACCCTGGGCTGATACCACATGTCCCAGGAATCCAATCTCCTGTAGCCAAAAGCTGCACTTGCTGAACTTAGCGTACAGCCGGTTCTCTCTCAGCCTCCACAATATCTTCCGCAGATGCTCCTCATGTGTCTGCAGATCCGGTGAGTAGATGAGAAGGTCATCGATGAAGATGATGACAAACTCATCTAGATAGTCCATGAACACGCGGTTCATAAGCTGCATGAAAATCGCAGGCGCGTTCGTGAGCCCGAATGGCATAACCACGAACTCGAGGTGTCCATATCTCGTCCGGAACGCCGTCTTTTGCACGTCATCCTCTTTGACCCGAATCTGATGATATCCGAATCTATCTTCGAGAACCGAATCTATCTTCGAGAACCACTGGGCTCCCTGTAGCTGGTCCAGTTTCTCATCAATCCTCGGTAACGGGTACCGATTCTTGATGGTCACCTGGTTGAGCCCCCGGTAATCAATGCACAAACGCATACTCCCGTCCTTCTTCTTCACAAAGAGTACTGGTGCTCCCCACGGTGAAACGCTAGGGCGGATGAAACCCTGCTCCACCAACTCATTCAGCTGTTTCTTCAGCTCGGCCATCTCCGTAGGGGCCATCCGGTACGGAGCCTTGGAGATAGGCTCAGTACCAGGTAGCACGTCTATGCCGAAGTCAACCTCTCGACCCGGTGGTAATCCCGGAAGGTCATCGGGAAAGACGTCTGGGAATT
>NW_010965840.1:137494-139403 GCF_000463585.1 Tarenaya hassleriana
GTGGTCGCGGTGGTCTCGGTGCCACGGCCGGTGGTCCGTAGGCCTCGTCAGACAACGTGATGCAATGTGTCCGGGTTGGTCGCAACGATAACATACCACTGGTCCTCTTGCCGTCAGTGGTGGTGAACAGTCGGCGCCTTGCCCTTGTCACGCGGATCGCTGGTCCGGATGTTCCTCCCCGATGAACACGTGCCGAAGCATTTCCTGAAAGGGCTCCGCTCACGAGTCTTCCCTTCCTTCTTCTCCCGCTCTCCACGCTCCACCTTCTCCAGCTGCGAAATGTATCGACTCAGCGTCGGGTACTCCTGGATCTCGATCTTCCTCCGCAGGTAAGGTCGAAGTCCAGCAATGAACTTCTGGATCCTCGACGCCTCGGTGGGTACCAGATGCCCTCCGTACATCAGTAGGCGGGTGAACTCCGCCTCGTACTCACTGACCGTCATGTCTCCCTGCTGCAACATGAGGAACTCGGTCATGCGGTACTCATGGTCCTGCCTCCAGAAGTACTTCGCCTCGAACTCCTGTCGGAACTCCTCCCAGGTGAAACGGTGTCCCGCTGGTGCCTCCTGCACCACCTTCGCCCACCAATGTCGGGCCTGACCCGACAAGTGATGGCTCGCAATCATAGCCCGGTACTGGTACGGGCACTGCAGATACTCCAAGTCCTGAGCGATCTGGGTGAGCCACTCCTCCGCAGCTTCCGGTCTCACCGATCCCTCGAACCGCGGGGTATGCATCGCTCGCAGCTCCTTGACGATGGGGAGGTATCCCGCCATCGCAGCAGGTACCGGCGGCTGGCGAAAGTCCTCCTCTCTCGGCTCTGGGTCTCTCACCCGGGGTGGTGGTGGTGCGAGGGCAGCCCGGTGCTGCCACACGGTCTCCTGGAACTGCCGAAACTCGGCCCTCCAGCTCTCATCTCCTTGGTTAGGCGGTGGAGCCTGATCGGGAACGTCGTCAGCCCTCGCTGCAAGCCTAGCACGTCGTGGCGCCATTTCACTGCACCACATTAAGATAGTTTAGCAACTGATGACCGATGCGGCATCATCAATGTACGGACCTCGGACAAGAGGATTTTCTTCGGACATGGTTTGAAACCAATTTTCGTAGAAAATCGTTGGGTAATGAGCACGATTCCTTCCCGAGGAAAGAACGTGGCTCTGATACCAAAAGTTGTGACACCGTAACCCGTGTACAGTATACGGGCTATGCCACATGGACAATAGTAATAAAATAATAATAATGCGGAAGCAAAAATACGAAATCCAAAAACATTTTAAATAAACCAGAGTAAGAAGCGGAAAATACAACAGGCGATCAGTATCGCAAAATGACACATGTCCGAATAGTTATAATTTAACCGTACAAAATGCGGAAAATACAAGTCTTGTAACCCAAAATGTAAATCCCGTACATGATGCTGCCTCTCTCAGGTCGTCGTCTGCCGGATGCGCTAGGCGTAATCCTCGTGATCTGAAAAATGTAAACCACGAGGGCTAAGCACAACTGCTTAGTGAGTAGCCCGTGTTGAACCCGGAAATCCCTTTCCCAACGAGAACGGTACAGTCGACATTTCCATAAAAACACATGCAATAAGTAAAACACAGTAAGCACGTAAATAACAATCACAATCACGCCCGTATGGAGTCTACCATAGGGCTTAGCCGTATACCCTGGTCAAGTCCATGACCAGGGGCGAATCCACACCCGTCACTCGCGTGACGTTGGCCATCGCATCGCATGCGATCGTGCGCGTCTCCTGCGCTGTCACTCTCGTGACTACCGATGTCAAGTCCATGACACAACGGGAATACAATCATACCCATATGGAGTCCACCATAGGGTCCAGCCATATACCCTAGTCAAGTCCATGACTAGGTGTGAGTCCACGCCCGTCAAATCCATGACGTTG
>NW_010965840.1:140571-151268 GCF_000463585.1 Tarenaya hassleriana
CACACGACGTGAGAAGCTTAGGGACACGTCTGGGCACGTCCCTCTTGGTCTCCCCGAGCTCCCCTTGCACTGGTTCGTCCCCTTTCTCTCCCTTTCTCCCCTTTTTCTTCTTCCTCTGTTTGTGTCCGAAAATGCCTAAGTCCCAGGTTGGGAGAGGTTTATGGCGCAAGATAGGGAGTTCGTGGGCTCAAGCCCAAGCCCATAGGCGAGCCTGCAATGTCCTCGAGGCTTTGTTGGACACGTTTTGTGGAAGTTATGAAGTTAATAATATGATTAGTCAACAATCGACCAACTCATCGGGCATGGATGGTTATTTGGCACAAATTGTTGACCATTTGGCGATGGCTAGAATTCGAGTTGACTTCTGAGTTACAGATCATCTACCGAACGATGCTTAGTAATTTGGATCGATTTTCAGATCATCGGAATATCCATCGGGAGATATATACCGATTTTTATCGATATGTAGGGATTCGGTCAACGTGTTGTCTCAATATGCTCAAAACATTTTGCTCATATATTAGATCTGCGCGATTATGGTGAGGAAGTTCGAGAGCAACAAGTAGACGCTGAGCCGAGTGAACAAGTTGAAGACTTTCAACCTGTTTCACTGCCAGTTGTGATTCAACCTTCGACGAGTGAACCTCGGAGATCAGGCAGGATTCGCCAAGAGCCTGTGAGATACGGATATCTCGTGACTGGGAATGAGGAGCTCATGTTATTAGAACATGATGAGCCTACCACATACCCAGAGGCTATGGTGAGTCCAGATTCCGAGAAATGGCGCGAGGCTATGAAGTTTGATAACACATATTTTGGGTGATGTTTTGATATAGGATGTCTAGCGTATTTCACTCGATTTTATATATTTGTAGACATTCTAGGGCACATTTGGCTTCGATATTGGTTGGTTGTGTTCTTTGGTGTTTAAACAGGAATCCACACATAAAGAGAGCAAAAGGAGTGGAAAACATGGAATACGGAACATCACGGATGAACCGGGAACATTTGGGGTGTCTCTAGGGAAAACGTGAAGCTCAGAAAATGTCAGATCTTGCAAGTCCAATTACTTTCACTCTACAAGTCCAAATCCGATGTCGGAGCATTCTCTATATCATTGGAAAGCTCTCTTCGATATCTACGCATAGACACCAAGATCACCCAAATCCGATGTCGGAGCAGGAAGTTATGAGCAAATTTGTGAAGCCCGCCAAAACTGTTAAGTGACACGATCGTGTCACTTTCAGCCACACGATCGGGTCACTTACCAGATTTTGGAAATATTCCGAATTTTAGCCCAGAAAAAAAAGGGTTAAGTAGGGTTAGCCTCCAAGGTCGAAATCATTCATACTTTTCACAGAAAACACACCCTAGAGCACACAAGAAGAGGGAGATTATCAAGAGGCAAGAGATCGGATTACAAGACGGAGATTACGAAGCCGGGAAATCGACTAAACATTCTTCCTTTCTTCTATTTTACGATGTTTTGTGTTATTGATATGAACCCTGACGTCTCGATGTTTAGCGAGTAATCCCATAGCTGTAGGTTAGGGATTTGCTATGTAGGGATCTTTGGTTTTTAATTCCAGACTTTTGGATTTATTTATTCCATTCAGTTTATTGAATTGTTCTTAATGCTTTTGATCTCGTTGGCCACTTGGTTGAATGAACTTAGGGTTTTAATTCACATAGACATATGGGATTCTAACCTGGAACTAATTCAATAAATAGAACAGGTATCGCATTGGAAGATGGGTATTTGCCTAGGAATTATGATAGCGTTCGTTCAAGCATCCAGAGTTTTAGACTATTGAATCGGGAGATTAGTAGGATTAAACCTGGATAGTGAGATTAGACTTGGAAGAGTTGATCTCTACCTTAGAGCTTGAATTCCCTGAACTGGATAGATAAACCATTAAGTTTGCATCTTTTGAAAGATCCTTGCATGTAAAGCAATCCCGAATCCTGCAGTGTTTATCATTCATAGTTTACAACAGTTTTTATTGTTTGCTTTACTACGCTCTCACTCTCATATTATCTCCTGTGGATCTAGATTTGGATTGGGATTTAATTTAGTTGTCTACTTGTCCCTGTGTTCGACCCTATCTACTACACACGATCCATACACTTGCGGTTAATTGTTGAGTCTAGGAATATTATTACTTGATCATATTTCTGCACCTAGATTTACGACATCAAGTTTTTGGCGCCGTTGCCGGGGACAATTTAGGCAACAGGATTAGATTCTATCTATACTTGATCTTTTTGTTTTTCTTTTTTTTTTTAAGTGATTTCTCACGTTTTCTTCGTTTGTTGTTGTTTTTCATCTGGTGCACAGGTTTTTCTAGTGCATGACCAGGAGTGCTGGGACATCAGACCTAGTACCTTTTGATCCTGAACTTGAAAAGACCATTACACGCATCCGTCGACAACAGAGACAGATGGAAAACGATCAAGATCTCGCTTTTCCCAGTGATGCTGCAGGCAATGCTGACTCAACTTTTGTTAACTCAACCTTTGCCCAGTACAACACGCCTACGCACACCGAGCTTTTGGCTGGTATTCGACTACCGGCCATCGACATGTCTAGTTTCGAGCTGAATCCGTCTACTATTCAGATGTCGGGGAATAATGCTTTCCGGGTTAGGCCGAACGAAGACCCGAACGCACATCTAACTCGCTTTAAGATGATGTGTCGTTCTATCAAGAGAGATAACATGGTGACAGAGAATACACTCCGACTGATTGCTTTTCCTTGGACTCTCTTGGATGCTGCTTTGGAATGGTGCTACGATCTGACACCCGATTCCATCCATACTTGGGAACAGCTGGAAGTGCAGTTTATGTCAAAAATTTTCCCAGCTCACCGTACTCAAGCAGCTCTTTCTGGCATTCATTCTTTCAAGCAGGATCATGGGGAAAGCCTTTATAACGTTTGGAAGAGGTACAAAGGATATCAGAAGTCTTGCCCTCATCACGGGCTTGACAAGAACTACTTGATTAACACCTTCTTCCGAGGACTCAGAATGGATACCAAGACTTTGATCCGAGCTTCATGTGGTGGGAGCATCCAGAACAAGTCATTCGCAGTGTTTTATCATTGATAGTTTATCGTTTGTTCTTTGATGCGCACGCACCGAGTTCTAAATTTGTAACCCGATTCGTACCACTATCCGCAAGTATACGGTAGTTGTAGCACCGGGGTCGATCACGAGGACTAGGTTGTGTTAATCCATTCTTAAACTAGATTAATGGTGATGGAAAATATTGCTTACAAGGTGTTTGTGAAAATGTAAATATGAAAAGAAAATCAAACAAGCAAATGAAATTAATGAGTTGTAAACGATGGTTTGAGGCGTTGTAGGTTCGGGATCCCTCATGAATCGCATGGACGGTTAGTGATGCTACAATGTCCTAGGGTTTGTCTTCCAATTGGGGATTTCAAGCACTTCCTCTAGAGTTTGTCTCTCCCGAGCTTAAACTCACTACCTAGACAATCAATTCACCCATTTCCCAATGATCCAAATGATCTCTAGATGCATTAATGTACCCCATCATGAACCCTAAGCAAGTTAAGCCATCTCCCAATGTGAATAACTCACTCATTTGATATTTGGTTCCAAACATCATCCCCATATCCCTATGATCAATGTGTTCTATGGTCATATCAACTAGGGTTTCACCCAAATCAACAGCATTAAGCACAAAATAGCAAACCAATGGAAGAAAACTCAAAGACATCATAGATTAAGCTTAGGTGTCCATACAAAAGTGGGGATCCCTCACCCACAACAAAGTCACTACTCCATAACTAGGGTTTCAAAACAGAAAGCAAAATAAAGAAACATGGAAAAGGGGAAGAAATGCTCAAGATGGTCTTCAATGGTGGTCCTCTTCTTCTCCTAGCCTCCTTGATCTCCAAAATCCCTCTTTTCTTCCTGTCCAAGGTGATTTTTTTCTCCAAAGTGTGTAGCCCCCCTTCTCTCTCCTCAAACTCCCCTTTTTGTGAAAGTTCAGAATTAGGTCTTCTCCCCAAAACACGGGCTTTTCCTTTTTGGGCCGATTTTGATTTCAGGCGGTCGCTCATTTTTCAGGCGGGTCGCTCATTTTTCTTCCGGTCGCCCATTTTATGGGCAGGTCGCTCATTTTCCTTTGACACACGAAAAAAACGAGCGACCGCTCATAAATGAGCGGCCGCTCACAAAATGGGCGGGTCGCTCGTTTTGTCTGAGCTTCCCGAGCATTCTCGAATTCTTGTTCTTCCGTGCTCGCTTCGTGAGGATTCATCGTGGAGTCTTCCTGCAAGGAAAAACAAGCAAAACAACCTACCCATGGCCATCTAACGTCCTATGATACCTAGAATGTGAGAAAAATTGTGATGCATGACGTTATAAAACCAGTGAAAAACCCGTGTGATCAATTAACACCTTCTTCCGAGGACTCAGAATGGATACCAAGACTTTGATCCGAGCTTCATGTGGTGGGAGCATCCAGAACAAGTCATTCGTCGAGCTAGAAGATCATATTGAGATAATGGCCCAAGAAGAAGACGTCTCGAGCGAGTACTCTAGAGATTCGCCAAGGGAATGCAATGATCAGACCATACAGATGGTTCTTGAACAATTGGCTGTCCTAAATGCTAAGCTTGAAGATTCCAACCGACCCTCTAGGACTAAGCATTTGATGCCAACACAAGAGGAGCTTGGTATGTACGCGTTGGATGAGAGAGTCGAAGGTGTGAACTACGTGGCTAATAATTCCTACTCGAACTCGTACAATCCAGGGTGGAAGAAACATCCCAATCTCTCCTACAAGTCAAACAATGTAGAGAATCCCGTGCCGAACAACTTCAGAGCATCCGACAACTCGAACCAGAGGATTCCTCCCAGTTTTGCTTTTCAGTCTAGGGGTCCTAATCAGACATCCAACTACAGAGCTCCGGGGCAATCCTATATTAATTCCACACCTCCAGGTAATCCTGAATCCAACCCTGATATGCACACTTTGCTTATACAGTTTATACAGAATCAGGAAAAGACAAATCAGGAATTTCGAGCTCAGTTCGCAAGCATCGATGCTCACTTCAAGATCATAGACAACCATATCGCTCAGCTAGCATCAGCCTCTCAAAGACCATCCGGATCTCTTCCAGGTAAGCCTGAGACTAATCCCCGTGAACATGTCAATGCGATTACTTTGAGAAGTGGTAAGCAGGTAGACATTGAAGACCGACCGATGGTTGAGCGAGGAAAAAGCTCGAAGACTGCAGTTGTAGACATCCCCGATGATGAACCTGAACCGGCTTACGTGCCCCGTCCTCCTAGGCCACCACCAGTACCATTTCCATCTCGCTTGAGGAAGCATAACGAAGACAGCCAATTCGCAAAGTTTGTTGAGATGCTGAAGAAACTCGAGGTAACCATGCCATTCACTGATGCTATTTTGCAGATTCCCTCGTACACGAAGTATTTGAAGAACATCCTGATAAAAAAGAGGGTCGTTGAGAAAGAAACCGTAGCGCTTACTGCCGAATGCAGCGCTTTGATCCAACACGAGCTTCCACTTAAGCGGTCCGATCCAGGTAGTTTCTCAATCCCTTGTAAATTGGGTAATGTTTCTATCGATCGTGCACTCTGTGATCTAGGAGCCGGCGTCAGTCTTCTTCCATTATCGATCTTCAAGAAGCTGAATGTGGGTGAGCTAAAACCCACTAGAATGACTCTTCAACTTGCCGATCGTTCCATTAAATACCCTGCTGGGATACTTGAGGATGTGCCACTGAAAGTTGGGAACTTCTATATCCCGGTTGACTTCGTGGTTCTCGACATGGACGAAGACTCTAAGGTACCTATAATTCTTGGTCGTCCATTCCTTAACACTGTAGATGCTATCATTCATGTTCGAGCAGGTCGACTCACTATGAAGATTGGCGATGAGACGGTAGAATTTACTCTGGACAAAAACCTAAAGCAATCGTCATCTACAGACACGATCGTGTCTAGCTCGTCACACGATCGTGTCCAAAGCCGCAATGCTATATGCGCGAATCAACCAACTGACCCGATCGTGTCCCTTTTGCAACATGATCGTGTTGACGGTACATCAACTTCCGGAAAAATTCAGCAGTCTGACCCGATCGTGTCATCCCCACCACACGATCGTGTCTCATCCTTGAACCAGAAACGAAAGACACATGAAGTTGACCCGATCGTGTCTAGCTCGCGACACGATCGTATCCCAGCGCTGATCCGAAGTTCAAAGTTACAGATGATTCACCCGATCGGGTCTCCCCTTTCCACACGATCGTGTCAGGACCCTAATCAGCCACATGACTCGTTTTCACCTCACATGGGCATTCACGACCATCTCACTCAGTTAAACAGGTGACTATGCTCTCAGACCATTATGCTCCTATACTTCATGATCCAGGTTGGCGAAAGATCGATAATATTCGCCTCTTAGACCCATATGGTAGTTGAGAAGATTCGGTCAAGCTAATGACCTTAAACAAGCGCTTCCGGGAGACAACCCGAGTTTGTAGGTTAGTTTTTCTTTTCTTTCTTTTTCTTTTTGCATCGGATATTGGTTTGTATCTCTTATAACCAGGTTGAGTTCTAATGAGGAGCTACTGAGAAGGCGAGGAAGCTAGCTATGCGATTGACGTAGGCAGACTTAAGTGCGAGTGAACGAACATCGCGAGCTAAGTACTCTTTTCTGTTTTTGGTTTGCTTCTCTTTTGACTCATATTATTGGTTGCCTCTACTAGCCGAGAATTGACACCGAGGACGGTGTCCAGTTCAAGTCTAGGGGAGGATTCGTCTAACGCCAAACCATATCCATATAGAGTAGTGTTACATGCATTTTTTCCTTTTATTTTCACATTTTAGTTGCATGGGCATATAGGATGCACTAGGATCATACAGTTTGTTGTTAGGATTGTGCATTCACATATAGTGTTTAGGACATATAAAATCACATGCATAAAACCGTTTTGAGCATTGATATGATGATCTATGGCATGAGAGAGTAGAAACGTCCTGAAAACATTGTGATCCGTTGAACGTGGTTATGTTTTGTTGAATTGATTGCTTGACCTTTAGGATTGTCTAGAATGGCTTGTGGGATAGAAATCGTTGGTTGGAACCCATGAGACCGACGTTGCCTAGCCAAGTAGAAAAGTTTCTATAAGAATCTTTCCCATTGTTTTGCTGAAATCGGTAAAATCTTTTATCAAATGCATTCTTATTTCTTCATGTGTAGAAAAAGATAGTGAGCATCTCGACACTCCGCTGTCATTATCTCGTCAACGAAAATCGTTCGAGGACATGAGTGCATTGATTTGATGGTTCGGGTCTAAGTTGTGGGTCGGGTTATCCAATAAACAAAATCGAAAAAAAAAATATCGATTAGGAACCCTTCAACTTCAACGTCCTAGGAACCCGAGATGCTAGCAGAAAAAAAAAAGAGAAAGTCTAGCTAGATGAAAAAAAAAGAGAAAGAGAAAAAGAATGAATGCCGAAAGCGTAGACTAGATACGATTAGGTAGAATGGTATAATAGGTTCGAGAAACATGTTTGGTAGATGATTGAGGTTCTTGGATTGGTTCTAGGTAGCGGTATAGATCCCATGGCTAGGAAAGATTATCCTTTAGAAAGGGAGATCATACTAGACAGACTTGATTATTGTTCACGGGGATCTAGGTCGGATAGAGGTTTCGCTCTCGATTATCATTTTGAGTTATGTCATTGTCTCGCCCTCCTTTCAGACCGGTTTTTCACGGAGTATTTGCTCGAGGACGAGCAAAGGTTTAAATCTGGGGGAGTTTGATAACACATATTTTGGGTGATGTTTTGATATTTTGTAGACATTCTAGGGCACATTTGGCTTCGATATTGGTTGGTTGTGTTCTTCGGTGTTTAAACAGGAATCCACACATAAATAGAGCGAAAGGAGTGGAAAACATGGAATACGGAACATCACGGACGAACCGGGAACATTTGGGGTGTCTCCAGGGAAAACGTGAAGCTCAGAAAATATCAGATCTTGCAAGTCCAATAACTTTCACTCTACAAGTCCAAATCATGCATTCTCTACATCATTGGAAAGCTCTCTTCGATATCTACGCATAGACACCAAGATCACCCAAATCCAATGTCGGAGCAGGAAGTTATGAGCAAATTTGTGAAGCCCACCAAAACTGTTAAGTGACACGATCGTGTAACTTTCAGCCACACGATCGGGTCACTTACCAGATTTTGGAAATATTCCGAATTTTAGCCCAGAAAAAGAAGGGTTAAGTAGGGTTAGCCCCCAAGGTCGAAATCATTCATACTTTTAACAGAAAACACACCCTAGAGCACACAAGAAGAGGGAGATTATCAAGAGGCAAGAGATCGGAGTAGAAGACGGAGATTACGAAGCCGGGAAATCGACTAAGCATTCTTCCTTTCTTCTATTTTACGATGTTTTGTGTAATTGATATGAACCCTGACGTCTCGATGTTTAGCGAGTAATCCCATAGCTGTAGGTTAGGGATTTGTTATGTAGAGATCTTTGGTTTTTAATTCCATTTAGTTTATTGAATTGTTCTTAATGCTTTTGATCTCGTTGGCCACTTGGTTGAATGAACTTAGGGTTTTAATTCACATAGTCATTGTTGGTTGTAATGCTCTAGGATGATCCATGATATGACATTTTACTTTGTATTGATTCATTGATTTATGAATGCATTATTTTTCCGTTATACGATTAGCATATTTGTTGTATTTCGGCATCCTTGAATCATTAGAGAATGATTCTAAACTCCCTAGTCAGTCATCATTGTGGGAACAATGTTGAATCAAGACTAGCATGAGGTGTGATCAACGCATTGGATGTAGATCACAATCATGGGTACTCGTTGTGAACGAGTGACTAGATGACCCGCATGAGATTGTCACATGGACAGAGTCATGACTTGAATCTCATACAGCGGTTCGTTTATGGATCCTCATACCTGAGATGTCTAGAGTATCTGATATGAGGAGTGGCGTGTCTTGACTGCGTCAAACGTCGTCTTTAACCGGATGATTATAACGGCGTTGATCAGATACGTTCACGAATCATATGGAGATAGTAGACATGCAATATGAGATTTGTCACCTCCTTAACAGGAGAGATATCGCTGGGCCCTCTCGTGGAAGTCGGACTATGAAAACGCGTGGCCACGCTATAGATGAAGTTGCATCTATTTTACTAGTCGATTTACCAAGACGAGAAAGCGGTTGAACTTGAAGGGTGGCTCAAACCATGCCCTTGTTCAACATATGATATCGTGAGACAAAGGATCAGAATTCGAGCTGTTAATGCCTTGGTTAGATCACCTCTAACTCAATTCTAAATGGGTGGTCATGGCGTCTTGCTAGAGGCCAACCATGACTTGTGGTTCGGGAAAGGTTCCTAAAGTCACTACCACTTAGAATGGGCCTACAGGGTCACACACCAATAGGGATGGACTTATACGTGAAGAATCCGAAGAATGGAAACGAGATTTGACCGAAACGAGCATGAAAAGGAGTTTTCAGTGCGTTGGTCCGGTGCTGACCAAGTTTGGTCAGCCCCGGACCAAGTTGGGTCAGTCCAGGAGGTCCGGAAGCTCGGTCCGCGGTCATCTGTCCAGGTCTAGTCCGGCTGACCAAGAGTTGGTCAGCCCCGGACCAGACTCTGGGACAGACGGACCGAGAAAAGACGTCTCGGACTAAGCTGACCAAGAAGGGTCTTGGTCCGGAGCTGACCACACGTGGTCCGCCGGACCAAGCCTTCAGGTCAGCCGGTCCGTGAGCCTCGGACTAAGCTCGGACCAAGCTCCTGGTCCGGCGGACCGGGATCCGGAATGTTTCCAAATATTCGTTTTTAGGGTTTTCTAATCTTATTTAAGTTTGGGATTTCGTCCAAACTTAATTAAGGCCGACCTAAAACTCAGAGAAACATCCTAGAACCCTAGAGAACCTGTTCTCTTTGATTTCTATTGTCCCGGGATTGGATCTTGTCTCTTGAGTTACCCTTTTCTTCACTACTCCTAGCAGATTCGTTCCAAATCGTTTGGAATCCTTTCCGTCGTTATGGATATGTGTAGAGGGACTGTAACTTCAGTCCTAGGTGATTTAGAACAGGCCCCGGTTCGAAATAAACTTCAAGTCTCATCGAGAACGAGGTAAGTAACGATTCCCTCGGTGATATACACGATCTTTCGGGTTTTGCGAGTTTGGTTGCGTGTGACGTTTTACTAGGTTTAGATCTTTCTTCCGCTGCATGAAACCTAGTAAACCAAACCCTAGATCGATATGATCGCATGCTAGGAACCCGTAGATAATCCCAACAGTGGTATCAGAGCCTGGTTCTCTGTATATCGTCGTGCTTGTTGTATGATTGCATGATTTCATCGTTAAATTGCATGTAATCATTGAATCTATGCATGTTTGATGATATTTGTGATTGTTGAATGATGCATGGATGGTATGGAGTCTGGGACGGGTTAACGGTGCATCGAAACCGGGGCAAAACCCTGATTTTCGAAGCCCGAAAAATCTGTTCCGAATCTGATCTGTCCGCGGTCAGCCGGACCAAGAGTTGGTCAGCCGGACCAGCAGACAGATCAGATTCCGGACCGCGTGTTTGGTCAGGAGGACCAATGTTCTCGCTGGTCAGCCCCGGACCAA
>NW_010965840.1:151370-152250 GCF_000463585.1 Tarenaya hassleriana
CAAAACCCTGATTTTCGAAGCCCGAAAAATCTGTTCCGAATCTGATCTGTCCGCGGTCAGCCGGACCAAGAGTTGGTCAGCCGGACCAGCAGGCAGATCAGATTCCGGACCGTGTTTTTGGTCAGGAGGACCAACGTTCACACTGGTCAGCCCCGGACCAAAAGTTGGTCCGGCGGACCAAGCATGAACAAAAACAGGTCCGAGACGCATCGCGGACTGACCGGAAGAAGCGAACTGAGTTGGTCCGGAGCTGACCAAGTTTGGTCAGCCCCGGACCAAGCTCAGTTTTCGAACTGAGTCCTATTCCAGGTCAGCTCGGAGGAGTAGAAGACTGAGTTGGTCCGGAGCTGACCAAAAGTTGGTCAGCCCCGGACCAAGCTCAGATTTTTCTCAAAACGGACAATTCGGCGGACCAGAGAAGCTGACCAAGGTCAGTCCGGCGGACCAGATTCTGGTCAGCTCCGGACTGGACCTCAGACACTTCTCAAGTCCGAAATTTTGTCATCTTCCTCATGATTAATCTCAAGCTATTACCGCCCATTAGTAGAGCAACTGTCAAGGCCTCGATCGTCATGGTTACGGGTCATGCCCTAGCTGAGCGTGTCTGACTATCTTGGTGAGACAGTATGGAGAAATCGTGATTCTCATAGCTCGAATATGGTTGAACTTGAATTGGGTTATCAAGTCGGACTTGGACCTGATGGTAAGGATGGGATGAGGAACATGCAGTGATAGCGTATCACTATCCCATACTCATCTAGGAATCACATAGGATGTGATTGACAATGTGTTGTCTACCTAAATAGCATGTTTTTTAGTGTCATGCTCTAGCTGACTCAAAAGCATGTGAAATATGGATCCTAGCTCACTTAGAAACTCA
>NW_010965841.1:0-1053 GCF_000463585.1 Tarenaya hassleriana
CACTTTTTGTGGAAGTTATGAAGTTAATAATTTGATCAGTCAACAATCGAACAGCTGATCGAACATGACTCGTTATTTGGTTCGAATTGTTGACCATTAACCGATGGTTAGTGATTCGAGTCAACTTTTGAGCCATCAGATCACTTATCAGACGATGGATATTAAATTGTGTTGATTTTTAGATCATCAGATTATCCATTAATATATGGATGGCGATTTTTGTCGATATGTAGGGACTCAATCAATGTGTTGTCTAAATATGCTCATAACTTTCAGGGCATATATTAGACATGCACGATCATGGTGTCTATACGTAGTTATTAAAAAAAATTTCTAATGACATAAAGAAAGAATTATTTGGACACGAGTTGTGAAAGTTATGAAGTTAATAATTTGATCAGTCAATAATCGAACAGCTCATCGGACATGACTCGTTATTTGGTTCGAATTGTTGACTATATGCCGATGGCTAGAGATTCGAATCAGCTTCTGAGTCGTCAGATTACTTAGTGGACTATGGATATTAGTTTGGGTTGATTTTCAGATCATCGGATTATCCATCGACAGATGGATGCCAATTTTTGCCGATATGTAGGGACTAGATCAATGTGTTGTCTACATATGCTCATAACTTTCAGCTCATATATTAGATCTGCACGATCATGGTGTCTATGCGCAGTTATTAAAAAAATTTTCTAATGTTATAAAGAAAGAATAATTTGGACACTTTTTGTGGAAGTTATGAAGTTAATAATTTGATCAGTCAACAATCGAACAGCTGATCGGACATGACTCGTTATTTGGTTCGAATTGTTGACCATTAACCGATGGCTAGTGATTCGAGTCAACTTCTGAGTCATCAGATCACTTATCAGACGATGGATATTAAATTGTGTTGATTTTTAGATCATCGGATTATCCATCAAGATATGGATCGCGATTTTTTTCGATATGTAGGGACTCGATCAATGTGTTGTCTAAATATGCTCATAACTTTCAGCATATATTAGATCTGCACGATCATGGTGTCTATACGTAGTTATTAAAAAAAAT
>NW_010965842.1:0-1052 GCF_000463585.1 Tarenaya hassleriana
GGAAAGAGATCAATGCCCTTGAGCAGCACATCAAGAACCTCTTAACTCCTTCAACCCCTCATTTCTTCAACACCCTTTATGATCCATACAGAGATGGAGCCGACTTTGTTCGTGGATACCCTTTTAGCATGCGTGAAGGCGCCACCACGGCCGTGTCTCATGGACTTTGGCTCAACATCCCTGACTACGATGCTCCGACTCAGCTCGTTAAGCCCCTCGAAAGAAATACCAGGCAATTGGATCTCTCACAGAGGCAAACAGTTGTTTCGTTTCCCCGATTCTTGAAGCATACCCTTGTGCAAGTTATCGACTCATTTCACGCCCTTGAACGATGCAGGTACGTTGACGCGGTCATGACAATACCGAAGGGTACCCTTTTCCCGATGTGCGGTATGAACCTGGCTTTTGACCGGGAGTTGATTGGCCCGGCTATGTATTTCGGGCTTATGGGAGATGGCCAGCCTATCGGGCGTTACGACGACATGTGGGCAGGCTGGTGTGTCAAGGTAAATGCACAGCTTTTCCTTATACATCGATCAAAGTCTGCAGCTTTCGAAACAAAGTAGAATGGTTGTCAATATTCTTGGCATTGTAGGTGATATGTGATCATATGGGATGGGGGGTGAAGACCGGTCTGCCGTATATATGGCACAGCAAGGCGAGCAACCCGTTTGTGAATCTGAAGAAAGAGTACAATGGGATATTCTGGCAGGAAGAGGCGATACCGTTCTTTCAGTCAGCGGCTCTGCCCGAGGAATGCAAGACGGTGCAGGAATGTTACATAGAGCTGGGGAAGATGGTGAAGGAGAAGCTGGGGAAGGTGGATCCGTATTTTGTGAAGCTCGCCGATGGAATGTTCACTTGGATCGAAGCTTGGGATGAACTCAACTCTGAGGAGAATCCAAATGGCACAGCTGCAGCCTAAGTGAAAAGACTGCATTTGGATTTTAGCAAATGGGTGCATATGTTCCCCTCCATTTCTTCCATATTTATTACAGCGGTTACTGCTCTCTGTCGTTAGTGTTCCATTTCTTGTTGTTGTTCTGCGTTTG
>NW_010965843.1:0-516 GCF_000463585.1 Tarenaya hassleriana
AAAACCGGAACCTGGAACGGACGGTCCGGAATTGCATGTGGACCGTCCGTTCCAGTAAGCAAGAACGAACGGTCTACGTTTAGTGCGGACCGTCCGTTCTATCATCATAGAACGGACGGTCTGCGTGTTGTCGTGGCCCGTCCGTTCTGCTTCCCAGAACGGACGGACCACGCATCCGGACCGTCGGGTCTCGACCCGCCCGACTCGGTTTTCCGTCGTTTTCTCTCGTGCATTTGTCCTTCCCTGCGTGTGTGACCCTGTAGGCTCATTCGACATAGCAGTATAACCCGAAATCTCTATTTCGGATATACAAGTCATAGGCGCTCTCTAGCCAGACACTATGACTACCTATCTCGAATAGAGTTTGTTCGTGATCTTTACGAACGCCAGAGATGATTCCGGTTGATGATCCTTTTGTATCGTGATATCATATGTCGAACATAAGGCATGGACAAACCACCTTATCTGATTCGACTGCTTTCTCGTTCACTGAGTTCGACTGTCTGAAATAGACGA
>NW_010965844.1:0-1051 GCF_000463585.1 Tarenaya hassleriana
CGGAGCCACAGCACGATCGAACGGCTCGGACGGAAGGATGGCGGGATCGGACGACCATACTTCGTCCACGTATTGAACGATGTTGAGGGATTCGCAGATGGGTTTGCCGCCATGGATGAGAACAGGGATCTTCTTGTGGATAGGGTTGTATTTAAGGAGAAGCTCGCTTTTTGAGTTGAGAATGTCTTCCTCAAGAAACTCGTACTGTACGGACTTTAGGTTAAGAGCGATCCGAGCCCTCAGGACGAACGGGCTCGGCCACGCACCGATCAGCTTCACCTCGTTCGAACCGTTCCGAGCCATCTCGTCCGAACAAAGTTCTTGTTTTTTTTTGTTGTTGTAGTTTTCTTTAGTGCTCGTGAACTGATGCTTTTTTTTTGTGTGCACACTTTGTTTTTGGTGATTTGGCGATGTTTATATAGAGGGGAATTCAAAGTGTTTTGATTTAATATTTGATTCGAAAATTCCAAGAAATTGTGAAAGTTCGACTAAGTTTCGTGCCCATAAGTCCGGTTGGTCAGAAATCGCATCCCAATCACTAGACCACGAAGCCTTTTATTCATTTTGTATTATTTTACTTTGAAATTTGGTGCATTGTTACAAGTAAGACCATACATCAATTCTTTAGGTTTTCGCTAGAAATAAATACAATTAAATAATCTATTTAACAATATATTTATTCCCAAATTATTTAACAATACCAAGAGTCAAAAAGGGACAAATTATATGATATGATATATGTCTCTCTGTCCATCGTATTTGTGTTTGGACGCACTGCTAGGGTTTCGATTGTTGTTGGTTATGATCCCACACGTACGTACGTACATACATACATACACAGTAGCGGACCCAGAAAGTTTTTTCAAGGCGGACAACGAAACAATAATATATATATATATATATATAATAAAATTTTAATAAAAAATATCATCTAAAAAATGTTTAGCTTCAACAATTGAATTCTATGATTTCTTATTTTTAAAATATATTTATATAATTATATTTATAACTGTTTAAAATATATTTTTTGATAAAATAAACTAGACAATAA
>NW_010965845.1:0-1051 GCF_000463585.1 Tarenaya hassleriana
AAAACTCTGATCTGTCGTTCTGACTCTGTCGAGGTCTGGGAGATCTCTCGTTCTGACTCGGCCGAGTCAACACTTGACTCTGGCCGAGTCAAAACTCTGGTAGACACTTTTTGGCCACGAGATCTAGGGTTTCACCCTGTTTCGATGCACCATCAAGCCGTCTTCGACCCCAAAACTCATCCATGCATCAAATAACAATCATAACATCATTAAATATGCATAGATCAAACCTATCATGCAATTTTAACCATTAAAATTCATATAGGCATGCGACAAGCACGGCGATATACGGAGAACCAGGCTCTGATACCACTGTTGGGTTTTAGGCTACGGATTCCTAGCATGCGATCATATCGATCTAGGGTTTGGTTTACTAGGTTTCATGCAGCGGAAGGATAATCTAAACCTAGTCAAACGTCACACGCAACCAAAATCATCCGTAAAACCCCGACAGATCGTGTATATCACCGTAGGAATCGAATACTTACCTCTTTCCTGAAGATCTGAAAGTAGCAATCGATCCAGGGCCTGTTTTAATCACCAAGAGCTGAAAGTACAGCTCCTCTACACGTATCCACACCGACGGGAAGGATTCCAAACACTTTTGGAACTGATCTGCTAGGATCTGTGAAGTGAATAGGGTTTCAAAGACTTGGGATCGAATCCCGGGAACTAGAACCTCAAAAGAAACGATTTTCTTGTGTTCTAGATCTGTCTTAGGGTTCTGAAAGTTGAGTTCACTTCTTAGGACGGCGTCCAACACCTCCATATAAGATTAGAAACCCTAATCCTTGTGAAAACAGACTTTTTCCGAGTATTGACTCGGTCCGAGTCAGAACTCTGACTCGGTCGAGTCAGAACGAATCAGCCCAAGCCCATTGTCAACTCTTGACTCGGCCCATTTAGTATTGACTCGGTCCGAGTCAAAACATCAGCCAAGCCCAAAACACTTTATGGGCTTCGACCCGCACTCGCAGTGAACGCATGGGTCTGACTCGGTCCGAGTCAAGTACTGACTCGGTCCGAGTCAGAAGGCTGAAACCGTCCCGAC
>NW_010965846.1:0-1050 GCF_000463585.1 Tarenaya hassleriana
CTTATAGATTTATACGATACCGTAATACCGGTATCTTAATCGGGTGGAACATTAACATATGTAGTAACCGTTGTGTTTGAATAGATCAAGTCGGCGTTCGGTGATGGGAAGGATCTTTTGGTGTCTGTTATGTCGGCCATGGGAGGGGAGCATATATGTGGTCTCAAGGACATTGGCCCCAAGAGCTAAACCATGCTTTCTTGCCGACAAGGTTTCATCTATGTCCTGAGTTTCACATCGGAGGCACTCACAGTCTTATGAACAATTATTTTTTCATAAAAAAAAAAGGTCATGTGACCTTCCCCTCTTTATATGGTGCTTTCAATATATTATTATGATTCGAATGTTTTTATTCTGATTTTTTTTTCCCTATATCGTCTATCTACATCCGTATTGGATGATATGCTTTGATTTGTTACAGTAAATGTCTCAAGAATAAAAGTTTGCTTTATTAGTATTTAAGATATTTCTAGAGTTTTAGTGAAAATTAAAGTGGGATGTTTTCCATGCCTACGTATATACTTGCATGTACGTATATTTTGACCCATTTATTTCATTCATGCATATATGTACTACCATTGATGATTTTATAATCTGGATCTATTTATTTCATTCATGCATATATGCGCCACCACACATATTTATGGTCCCAACTACCATTGATGATTTTGTTACTTTCTTTTTCCTTTTGGGATCAAATAATACTATACAATTTATATTTGGCACTGATGTGAAACAAGGCCATACGATTTGCCACAGAGCATGAAATATATAGCCCAAAGGTAATCACGAAAATCAAGATCGGGATGATCGAATGTATCAAAATAAGGAGCTGATTTTGTTTTGTGGCAAAGATATTTGAGTTTTCTGTTTTCTGTTGTATTCCTTTTTTAAGTGTTTCTATTTTGTTTTTATAAAAAAAAAATCAATTTGTTTTTACGAATTTCGGTTGTGTTCAATTTGTGGTCAAGTCGAATTTGACTTTTATCTAAAAAATTGCTAAGATATTATTACTCTTATTTTTTTATTCAACTTGAGTGAATTTAATTT
>NW_010965847.1:0-1050 GCF_000463585.1 Tarenaya hassleriana
TAGGAATGTCATTTCCGATGAGCAATATATCATCTACATAAAGCATAAGGAAGACCACTGCACTCCCACTGACCTTCTTGTAAACGCATGGCTCATCTTCGTTTTGCAGGAAGCCAAACGTTTTGACTGCCTCGTCAAATCGAAGATTCCAGCTCCTCGAAGCCTGCTTCAGTCCATAAATGGATCTCTGAAGCTTACACACCTTCCTCGGACTCTTAGGATCGACAAAACCCTCGGGTTGTGTCATGTACACATCCTCGAGCAAATTCCCGTTAAGGAATGCGGTCTTGACGTCCATCTGCCATATCTCGTAGTCATAATACCAGCTATGGCCAACAGAATCCGTATGGATTTAAGCATCACGACTTGTGAAAAGGTTTCATCATAATCTATACCATGAATCTGCCGAAACCCTTTCGCGACGAGTCGTGCCTTATAGGTATGCACGATGCCATCCATGTCAGTTTTCTTCTTGAAAACCCACTTACATCCAATGGAATTATTACCATCGAATGAGTCGACCAAAGTCCATACTTTGGTGTCGTACATGGACTGCATCTCAGACCCCATGGCCTGGTGCCATTTCTCGGAATCGGAACTCGCCACAGCCTCTGAATACGACGTAGGCTCGTCATGTTCTAACAAAATGAGTTCATCGTTTCCAGTCACAAGAAAACCGTATCTTGTAGGCTCTTGGCGAATTCTACCAAATCTCCGAGGTTCACTAGGAGGTGCTGTCTCAACAACTCGTGATACAGGTTGGACTGTTTCGACCTGTTCGTTCGGTTCTTCGACTATTTGTGGTTCTCGAACTTCTTCGAGATCTATTCTACTCCCACTAACTCTCTTGGAGACGAACGTTCTCTCCAAGAAAGATCCATTCCGAGCAACAAACACTTTGTTCTCAGATGGGTTGTAGAACCAGTACCCTTTAGTTTCCTTAGGGTAACCCACAAATATGCATTTATCAGACTTGGCAGATAGCTTATCAGAAGCAAGACGTTTCACGTAAACGTCACATCCACAAATCCTAACCTGGGACGCTTCCCA
>NW_010965848.1:0-207 GCF_000463585.1 Tarenaya hassleriana
TTGTGTCATTACCGAACGTTACTTGTTGCGTGAAGTGCATGTTTTAGCTTGTACATGACATTGTTGCACGTTGAACATTTCTGCTATATTTGTTCGGACTTAGTGCTGCATGTTTTGTTACTTGCATATACCGTGGCTTGCTTTCGCAGTATCGATGGCAAACGTATCCAGTGACAGTTCGGTTTATAGGATGATCCAGCAGATTCA
>NW_010965849.1:0-217 GCF_000463585.1 Tarenaya hassleriana
GCTTTTTCAAATATCTATGCATAGACACCATAATCACGTAGATCTAATATATGAGCAAAATGTTATGAGCATATTGAGACAACACATGGACCAAATCCCTATATATCGATAAAAATCGGTATGTATCTCTCGCTGGATAATCCGATGATCTGAAAATCGATCTAAATTACTAAGCATCGTCCGGTAGATGATCTGATAAGTTAGAAGTCAACTCGAA
>NW_010965849.1:1109-3483 GCF_000463585.1 Tarenaya hassleriana
CCCGATGAGTTGATCGATTGTTGACTGATCATATTATTAACTTCATAACTTCCATAAAACATGTCAAAATAAATCTTTCTTTATATCATTAGAAAGCTTTTTTAAATATCTATGCATAGACACCATAATCGCGCAGATCTAATATATGAGCAAAATTTTATGAGCATATTGAGACAACACATGTACCGAATCCCTATATATCGATAAATATCGGTATATATCTCTCGGTGGATAATCCGATGATCTGAAAATCGATCTAAATTACTAAGCATCGTCCGGTAGATGATCTGATAAATTAGAAGTCAACTCGAATTGCTAACCATCGCCATATAGTCAACAATTCCAGGCAAATAATCAGCCATGCCCGATGACTTGGTAGATTATTGACTGATAATATTATTAACTTCATAACTTCCAGAAAACATGTCAAAATAAATCTTTCTTTATATAATTAGAAAGCGTTTTCTAATATCTATGCATAGACACCATAATCGTGCAGATGTAATATATGAGCAAAATGTTATGAGCATATTGAGACAACACATGGACCAAATCCCTACATATCGATAAAAATCGGTATATATCTCTCGGTGGATAATCCGATGATCTAAAAATCGATCTAAATTACTAAGCATCGTCCGGTAGATGATCTGATAAGTTAAAAGTGAACTCGAATTGCTAGCCATCGCCATATAGTCAACAATTCGAGGCAAATAATCAGCCATGCCCGATGACTTGGTAGATTATTGACTGATAATATTATTAACTTCATAACTTCTAGAAAACATGTCAAAATAAATATTTCTTTATATAATTAGAAAGGTTTTTCTAATATCTATGCATAGACACCATAATCATGTAGATGTAATATATGAGCAAAATGTTATGAGCATATTGAGACAACACATGTACCGAATCCCTATATATCGATAAATATCGGTATATATCTCTCGGTGTATAATCCGATGATCTGAAAATCGATCTAAATTACTAAACATCGTCCGCTAGATGATCTGATAAGTTAGAAGTCAACTCGAATTGCTAACCATCGCCATATAGTCAACAATTCGAGGCAAATAATCAGCCATGCCCGATGACTTGGTAGATTGTTGACTGATAATATTATTAACTTCATAACTTTCAGAAAACATGTCAAAATAAATCTTTCTTTATATAATTAGAAAGTTTTTTCTAATATCTATGCATAGACACCATAATCGTGCAAATGTAATATATGAGCAAAATGTTATGAGCATATTGAGACAACACATGGACCGAATCCCTACATATCGATAAATATCGGTATATATCTCTCGGTGGATAATCCGATGATCTGAAAATCGATCCAAACTACTATGCATCATCTGGTAGATGATCTGATAAGTTAGAACTCAACTCGAATTGCTAGCCATCGCCATATGGTCAACAATTCGAGGCAAATAACCAGTCATGCCCGATGACTTGGTAGATTGTTGACTGATCATATTATTAACTTCATAACTTCCATAAAACATGTCAAAATAAATCTTTCTTTATATCATTAGAAAGGTTTTTCTAATATCTATGCATAGACACCATAATCGTGCAAATGTAATATATGAGCAAAATGTTATGAGCATATGAGACAACACATGGACCGAATCCCTACATATCGATAAAAATCGGTACATATCCCTCGGTGGATAATCCGATGACTGAAAATCGATCCAAACTACTATGCATCATCCGGTAGATGAAGTCAGAAGTCAACTCGAATTGTTAGCCATCGACATATGGTCAACAATTCAAGGCAAATAACCTGCCATGCCCGATGAGTTGGTCGATTGTTGATTGATAATATTATTAACTTCATAACTTCCAGAAAACATGTCAAAATAAATCTTTCTTTATATCATTAGAAAGCTTTTTCAAATATCTATGCATAGACACCATAATCACGTAGATCTAATATATGAACAAAATTTTATGAGCATATTGAGACAACACATGGACCGAATCCCTACATATCGATAAATATCGGTATATATCTCTCGGTGGATAATCCGATGATCTGAAAATCGATCTAAATTACTAAGTGCATCAGATGATCTGATAAGTTAGAAGTCAACTCGAATTGCTAGCCATCGACATATGGTCAACAATTCGAGGCAAATAACCTGCCATGCCCGATGAGTTGGTCGATTGTTGATTGATAATATTATTAACTTCATAACTTCTAGAAAACATGTCAAAATAAATCTTTCTTTATATCATTAGAAAGCTTTTTCAAATATCTATGCATAGACACCATAATCACGTAGATCTAATATATGAGCAAAACTTTATGAGCATATTGAGACAACACATGGACCGAATCCCTATATATCGATAAATA
>NW_010965849.1:3666-3889 GCF_000463585.1 Tarenaya hassleriana
TTATTAACTTCATAACTTCCAGAAAACATGTCAAAATAAATCTTTCTTTATATAATTAGAAAGCTTTTTTTAATATCTATGCATAGACACCATAATCGTGCAAATGTAATATATGGACAAAATGTTATGAGATATTGAGACAACACATGGACCGAATCCCTACATATCGATAAAAATCAGTATATATCTCTCGGTGGATAATCCGATGATCTGAAAATCGATC
>NW_010965849.1:4743-6142 GCF_000463585.1 Tarenaya hassleriana
ATCTGAAAATCGATCCAAATTACTAAGCATCGTTCGGTAGATGATCTATAACTCAGAAATCAACTTGAATTCTAACCATCGCCAAATGGTCAACAATTCTAGGCAAATAATCAGCCATGCCTGATGAGTTGGTCGATTGTTGACTGATCATATTATTAACTTTATAACTTCCATAAAACATGTCAAAATAAATCTTTTTTTATATCATTAAAAAGCTTTTCTAATAGCTACGCATAGACACTATAATCGCGCAGATCTAATATATGAGCAAAATTTTATGAGCATATTGAGACAACACATGGACTGAATCCCTACATATCGATAAAAATCGGTATATATCTTTCGGTGGATAATCCGATGATATGAAAATCGATCTAAATTACTAAGCATCGTCCGGTAGATGATCTGATAAGTTAGAAGTCAACATGAATTGCTAGCCATCGCCATATAGTCAACAATTCGAGGCAAATAATCAGCCATACCCGAAGAGTTGGTAGATTGTTAACTGATAATATTATTAACTTCATAACTTCCAGAAAACATGTCAAAATAAATCTTTCTTTATATAATTAGAAAGCTTTTTTTAATATCTATGCATAGACACTATAATCGTGCAGATCTAATATATGAGCAAAATGTTATGAGCATATTGAGACAACACATGGACCGAATCCCTACATATCGATAAAAATCGGTATATATCTCTCGGTGGATAATCGATAATCTGAAAATCGATCCAAATTACTAAGCATCGTTCGGTAGATGATCTATAACTCAGAAATCAACTTGAATTCTAACCATCGCCAAATGGTCAACAATTCTAGGCAAATAATCAGCCATGCCCGATGAGTTGGTCGATTGTTGATTGATAATATTATTAACTTCACAACTTCTAGAAAACATGTCAAAATAAATCTTTCTTTATATCATTAGAAAGCTTTTTCTAATAGCTACGCATATAGACTATAATCGGACAGATCTAATATATGAGCAAAAAGTTATGAGCATATTTAAACAACATCGACGGAATCCCTATATATCGATAAAAATCGGTATATATCTCTCGGTGGATAATCCGATGATCTAAAAATCGACCCAAACTACTATGCATCATTCGGTAGATGATCTGATAAGTTAGAAGTCAACTCGAATTGTTATCCATCGCCATATGGTCAACAATTCGAGACAAATAATCAGTCATGCCCGATGAGTTGGTCGATTGTTGACTGATAATATAATTAACTTCATAACTTCCAGAAAACATGTCAAAATAAATCTTTCTTTATATAATTAGAAAGTTTTTTCTTATATCTATGCATAGACACCATAATCGTGCATATGTAATATATGAGCAAAATGTTATGAGCATATTGAGACAACACATGGACCGAATCCCTAT
>NW_010965849.1:17551-18881 GCF_000463585.1 Tarenaya hassleriana
GTATCTACTCGTAATGCTCAACGCGTAGGATACATCCGGTCGAGTACAAAGCATGGCATACATGATGGATCCAATTGCCGAAGCATATGGAATTTGATCCATGCGTTCTCGCTCATCAGGTGTTGTAGGACACTGACTCTTGCAGAGAACTGTGTCACTGCTCATGGTAAGGTTCCTTTATTGGAATCTTGCATCTTGAACCGTTTCAAGACCTTATCGATGTAAGTACTCTGACACAATCCTAGAAGACGCCTCGATCTATCTCTATAGATCTTTATGCCTAGAATATAGGCCGCTTCTCCTAGGTCCTTCATAGAAAACTGCGTTCCTAACCAAGACTTAACGTCTTGCAAGGTAGGAACGTCATTCCCTATGAGGAGAATGTCATCCACGTACAGCACTAGAAAAACTACTGTGCTCCCACTGACCTTCTTGTAAACACATGGCTCGTCCTCGTTTTGTGAGAAACCGAACTTTTTGATTGTCTCATCAAAGCGATGGTTCCTGCCTGATCTCCAAGGTTCACTCGTCGAAGGTTGAGTCACAACCGGCAGTGAAACAGGTTGAACATCTTCAACTTGTTCACTCGGCTCAACGTCTACTTGCTGCTCTCGAACTTCCTCAAGTTCGATCCTACTCCCACTGACTCTTTTGGAGAGGAACTCTCGCTCCATAAAAGTCGCATTCCTGGCAATGAACACTTTGTTCTCTGCCGGAATGTAGAAGTAGTAACCCTTAGTTTCCTTAGGGTAGCCTACAAATAAACACTTGTCAGATTTGAAGGATAACTTATTAGTCATCTGACGCTTCACGTAAGCGTCGCAACCCTAAATTCTGACAAATGACAACGTGGGACGCTTCCCCGTCCATATCTCATATGGCGTCGTTTCAGCCGACTTCGTTGGACTCCTATTCAGCGCCCCAAAAGGACTTCGGAAGATCTGTCTGACTCATCATTGACCGAACCATGTCTAACAGTGTTCGGTTCCTCCGTTCAGACACGCCGGCCATTCCATTGCGGCATTCCAAGAGGAGTTAATTGTGATACAATACCACAATCAACCAGATAGTCAGTGAACTTGCCAAGCTGGTTCCGCACTTCGTTTCTGAAAGCCTTGAACATTTCAAGTGTTTCAGACTTATGTCTCATCAAATAGACATAACCGTATCGACTAAAATCATCAGTGAACGTAACGAAATACAGATAACCTCCTCTAGCTGGACAGCTCATTAGCCCGCATACATCACTATGTATCAGATCCAATAACTCTGTCGCTCTCTGTCCTTTCCCCTTGAAAGGATGCTTTGTCATCTTGCCCATCAAACAAGA
>NW_010965849.1:19079-19956 GCF_000463585.1 Tarenaya hassleriana
TTCTGAATGTGCTTCTCGTTTATATGGCTTAGACGACAATGCCAGAGGAAGGTTGGGTTTAAGTCGTTCGGCTTAAACCGTTTAGTACTCACGCTATAGATGGATGATTTCGAGTTCGAAGGCTGATCATTCAAGACGTATAATCCATTAACTAGATAACCATTACCATAGTAAATATCGTCTCGATAAATCATCAAACTCGAGTTCTCAATCACAAATCGAAAACCATCCAAATCCAGACAAGAAATAGAAATAATGTTTCTGCTAATCGCAGGAACATAGTAACAATTACTAAGCTCTAAAACAAGTCCAGAAGGAAGATGCAAATCGTAAACGCCAACACACAATGCAGCAACTCTTGCTCCATTTCCGACGCGTAGATCCGCTTCTCCCTTAGCCAACATCCTACTTCTTCTTAGTCCCTGCACATTTTCACAAATGTGTGAGACACTTCTGGTATCTAATACCCACGAAGATATAGTACAGATGTTAGCCTCTATAACGTGGATACCTGAGGCAGAAGCTTCACCAAGCTTCTTGTCCTTCAGATCCTCCAAGTAAAGATGACAATTATGCTTCCAGTGTCCAGACACTCCGCAGTAATGACAGCCCTTATCGGGCTTATGCTTGGGCGTAGAGGCAACTTTTGCCTTTTTCGCCACCTTCTTTTTGGCTTTACCCCGCCGCTTTTTGCTGGAGTTTTTCTCAATAGCAAGCACAGTCTTGGGCACCACGATATCCTGCTCGGTCGATTTCAACATCCCATGCAATTCGGCTAAGCTCTTAGTCATCCCGTGCATATGGTACTGCATCACGAACTGGTTATAGTCCTCGGGTAATGACATCAGGATCAAGTCTGCAACCAAGTCACCATCGA
>NW_010965849.1:20582-21916 GCF_000463585.1 Tarenaya hassleriana
GAAGTTCGTCCCGGTCAATTTATCCTTCTCAAGGATAGATCGCATCGTCAAACTCGGTACGCTACCGGTTGACGCCATGTCCTACAAAAGAGACAAAAACATAACGAACAAAACAAATGCAGATTCTATTATTGATCTACTACCAGTTAGTCCATCATCAATCAGTGTCAATCTATCTATGATCCACTACCAGCTAGTCCATCATCAAACAATGACAACATAGATGCAAAGATGAGCTATATTCCCATAAAGAAAATTAACCCTACAATAAATTTCCATTATGGGACTAAGATCCGTATTTCACATAAGAATGAGTTGTTACACTCAGCCTTACGCTATTTTAGGTAGACATCTAATGTCAATCATATCTAATATGACTCTTAGATCCTTTATGAGACTATGATATCAAATATCATTGCATACTCGTCTCATCTGTACCATTAAGTTTCAAGTCAAACTTGACAACTTAACCCAAGATAAACCATATTCAAGCTGTAGGAACCACGATTTCCTACCCTGCCTCACAAAGATAATCCGGCACGCTCAGCTTTGGCATGACCCGTGTTACGGACGATCGATGCCTTGACAGACGCTCTAGTAATGGGAGGTACACACTTAGCATTACATAAATAAGGGGTTTTCGAAACCACACTTAGATCAAGCATCTACTTTCAAGCTATGAGAACCACCATTTCTCCATCTTGCCTCACCAAGATAATACGGCACACCCAGCTTTGGCATGACCCATGACACGTACGATCGAGGCCTTGACAAGTGCTTTAATCATAGAGCTCCTGGATCTAACCGGTTTCTGTGCAATGATTAACATAATCCGAATAGACAATCCATTCGATTATGTAATCCCAATCTCGAAGCTCCCACTCAAACAAGCATATCTAATACCTCGATTAAGTTACATGCATTCATTCACTATGGACCATCCATAAGAATAAATCATGTCTATTTGAGTCACGGTTGATCAGATTAAGCAACGATTGCACAATCGGATCAGAAAACGAAAAATCTCAGAGTCTGGGTCTCGGACCGTCCGTTCTAGACATAGAACGAACGTTCCATGCTTCGCAGAACGAGCGGTCCGACTTCAGAAGTCAGAACGGAAGTTCCACGCTGAAACAACACAGAACGGACGGTCTGAAGTTTGGCGGAACGGATGGTCCATGACAGCAGAACGGACGGTCCACTCTCAACCATGGAACGAACGGTCCGCAGCAGACGGAACGGACGGTCCAGTGCGGACCATCCGTTCCGATCTGTGCAGTCCGCCACCCCGGACCGTCCGGTCTAGCTTACACCCGCATGAGATTATCACATGG
>NW_010965849.1:22697-25925 GCF_000463585.1 Tarenaya hassleriana
ATGGACAAGCCACCTTATCTTATTCGACTGCTTTCTCGTTCACTGAGTTTGACTGTCTGAAATAGACGAAGCTCGTCTATAGTGCGGCCACACATTTCTACAGTCTCGCTCACACGAGAGGCCCAACGACATCTCTCTCTTTTATGAGAGGTACAAATCCCATCTTGACAATCTACAATCCAGTACATGATTCGTTTCATACCTGATACACGCCTTTATAGACCTCCTGTTACGCAGGACGTTTGATGCATTCAAAGCACGCAACTCCTCATGTTGGATTCCGTAGATATCTCAGGTCTTAGGATCCAATCATGGAACCGCCATATGAGATTCAAGTCATGACACTAGTCCATGTCACAATCTCATGCGGGTCAATCCAGTATTCCGTTCTCCAACGAATACCTATGATTGTGATCGTATCCAATACCTATGATCATCTATATGATCATCAATCACACATCATACTAGTCTTATTATGTCATCATTCCCATAATGACACAAGACTAGGGAGTTCAATATCATTCATAATGATACATGGATTTCATAACACATCTAGTATGCAAGAACATGTAATGAATCAAATACTCCCATAAACCGTAGAAAGTATCAATACATCAAATGTATCTAAATAAAACTCATAAACAGTACATCATAGAGCAGTAAACCAACAATAATCGCGCAGATCTAATATATGAGCAAAATTTTATGAGCATATTGAGACAACACATGGACCGAATCCCTAAATATCGATAAAAATCGGTATATATCTCTCGGTGGATAATCCGATGATCTGAAAATCGATCTAAATTACTAAGCATCGTCCGGTAGATGATCTATAACTCAGAAGTCTAATCGAATTCTAGCCATCGCCAAATGGTCAACAATTCGAGGCAAATAATCAGCCATGCTCGATGAGTTGGTCGATTGTTAACTGATCATATTATTAACATCATAACTTTCAGAAAACATGTCAAAATAAATCTTTCTTTATATCATTAGAAAGCTTTTTCTAATAGCTACGCAAAGACACTATTATCGCACAGATCTAATATATGAACAAAAAGTTATGAGCATATTTAGACAATACATTGACGAAATCCCTACATATCGATAAAAATCGGTATATATCTCTCGTTGGATAATCCGATGATCTGAAAATCGATCCAAATTACTAAGCATCGTTCGATAGATCATCTGTAACTCAGAAGTAAACTCGAATTCTAACCACCGCCAAATGGTCAACAATTCGAGGCAAATAATCAGCCATGCCCGATGAGTTGGTCGATTATTGACTGATCATATTATTAATTTCATAACTTCCATAAAACATGTCAAATAAATCTTTTTTTATATCATTAGAAAGCTTTTTCTAATAGCTACGCATAAACACTATAATCGCGCAGATCTATTATATGAGCAAAAAGTTATGAGCATATTTAGACAACACATTGATGAAATCCCTACATATCGATAAAAATCGGTATATATCTCTCGGTGGATAATCCGATGATCTGAAAATCGATCCAAATTACTAAGCATCGTCCCGTAGATGATCTGTAACTCAGAAGTCAACTCGAATTCTAACCACCGCCAAATGGTCAACAATTCGAGGCAAATAATCAATCATGCCCGATGAGTTGGTCGATTGTTGACTGATAATATTATTAACTTCATAACTTCCAGAAAACATGTCAAAATAAATCTTTCTTTATATCATTAGAAAGCTTTTTCAAATATCTATGCATAGACACCATAATAGCGCAGATCTAATATATGAGCAAAATTTTATGAGCATATTGAGACAACACATGGACCGAATCCCAATATATCGATAAAAATCGGTATATATCTCTCGGTGAATAATCCGATGATCTGAAAATTGATCTAAATTACTAAACATCGTCCGGTAGATGATCTGATAAGTTAAAAGTCAACTCGAATTGCTAGCCATCGCCATATAGTCAACAATTCGAGGCAAATAATCAGTCATGCCCGATGAGTTGGTAGATTGTTGACTGATAATATTATTAACTTCATAACTTCCAGAAAACATGTCAAAATAAATCCTTCTTTATATAATTAGAAAGCTTTTTCTAATATTTATGCATAGACACCATAATCGTGCAGATGTAATATATGAGCAAAATATTATGAGCATATTGAGACAACACATGGACCGAATCCCTACATATCGATAAAAATCGGTGTATATCTCTCGGTGGATAATCCGATGATCTGAAAATAGATCCAAACTACTATGCATCATCCGTAGATGATCTGATAAGCTAGAAGTCAACTCGAATTACTTGTTGGTTGTAATGCTCTAGGATGATCCGTGATATGACATTTTGACTTTGTATTGATTCATTGATTTATGAATGCATTACATTCCCGTTATATGATTGGCATGTTTGTTATATTTCGGTATCCTTGAATCATTATAGAATGATTCTAAACACCCTGGTCAGTTATCATTGTGGGAACAATGATGAATTAAGACTAGCATGAGGTGTGATCGATGCATTGGATGCATATCACAATCATGGGTACTCGTTGTGAATGAGTGACTGGTTGACCCGCATGAGATTGTCACATGGACAGAGTCATGACTTGAATCTCATAAAGCGGTTCGTTCTTGGATCCTCAGACCTGAGATGTCTAGAGTATCTGATATGAGGAGTGGCGTGTCTTGACTGCGTCAAACGTCGTCTTTAACCGGATGATTATAACGGCGTTGATCAGATACGTTCACGAATCATATGGAGATAATAGACATGCAATATGGGACTTATCACCTCCTCAATAGGAGAGATATCGCTGGGCCCTCTCGTGGAAGTCGGACTATGAAAATGCGTGGCCACGCTATAGATGAAGTTGCATCTATTTTATTAGTCGATTTGCCAAAACGAGAAAGCAGTTGAACTTGAAGGGTGGCTCAAACCATGCCCTTGTTCAACACATGATATCGTGAGATAAAGGATCAGAACTCGAGCTGTTATTGCCTTGGTTAGATCACCTCTAACTCAATTCTAAATGGGTGGTCATGGCGTCTTGCTAGAGGCTAACCATGACTTGTAGATCGAAAATGGTTCACGAGGCTACTGCCACTGCGAATGGGCCTACAGGGTCACACACCAATAGGGATGGACTTATACGGGAAGAATACGAAGAATGGAAACGAGATTTGACCGAAACGAGCACGAAAAGAGGTTTTCAGTGCGTTGGTCC
>NW_010965849.1:28425-30670 GCF_000463585.1 Tarenaya hassleriana
ATGGTCAACAATTCGAGGCAAATAATCAGACATGCCCGATGAGTTGGTCGATTGTTGCTGATAATATTATTAACTTCATAACTTCCATAAAACATGTCAAAATAAATCTTTCTTTATATCATTAGAAAGCTTTTTCTAATAGCTATGCATAGACACCATAATCGTGCAGATCTAATATATGAGCAAAATGTTATGAGGATATTTAAACAACATTGATGGAATCCCTACATATCGATAAAAATCGGTATCTATCTCTCGGTGGATAATCCTATGATCTGAAAATCGACCCAAACTACTATACATCATCCGGTAGATGATCTGATAAGTTAGAAGTCAACTCGAATTGCTAGCCATCGCCATATGGTCAACAATTCGAGGCAAATAATCAGACATGCCCGATGAGTTGGTCGATTGTTGACTTATCATATTATTAACTTCAAAACTTCCATAAAACATGTCAAAATAAATCTTTCTTTATATCATTAGAAAGCTTTTTCTAATAGCTACGCATAGACACTATAATCGGGTAGATTTAATATATGAGCAAAAAGTTATGAGCATATTTAAACATTATTGACGGAATCCCTACATATCGATAAAAATCGGTATATAACTCTCGGTGGATAATCCGATGATCTGAAAATCGACCCAAACTACTATGCATCATCCGGTAGATGATCTGATAAGTTAGTTGTTGACTTTGGCCGAGTCAAGGTAGAAAGTTCTTGATGTATTTCAATCCTTTTAGCTCTAGATTGCTTCCATCTTGGTCCAAATCTCATCCAAGACCTGTAATCCAATAAAAACACAACCAAACCGAGTTTCGTAGCATAACGCGTCTATAATGCCTATAAATGAATATGATCCTCATATAAAATCCTATAGAAACGCCCTAAAAATATAGAGAGAATTAGGAGTTATCAGCCATCACCATATGGTCAACAATTCGAGGCAAATAATTAGCCATACCCGATGAGTTGGTCGATTGTTGACTGATAATATTATTAACTTCATAACTTCCAGAAAACATATCAAAATAAATATTTCTTTATATCATTAGAAAACATTTTCTAATATCTTTGCATAGACACCATAATCGCGACAGATCTAACAAATGAACAAAACGTTATGAGCATATTGAGACAACACATGGACCGAATCCCTACATATCGATAGAAACCGGTATATATCTCTCGGTGGATAATCCGATGATCTGAAAATCGATCCAAATTAAACATCGTCCGGTAGATGATCTGTAACTCAGAAGTCAACTCGAATTATAGCCATTGCCAAATGGTCAACAATTTGAGCCAAATAACCATCCATGCCCGATGAGCTCGTCGACTGTTGACTGATCATATTATTAACTTCATAACTTCCAGAAAACATGTCAAAATAAATCTTTCTTTATATCATTAGAAAGTGTTTTCTAATATCTATGTATAGACACCATAATCGCGCAGATCTATTATATGAGCAAAACATTATGAGCATATTGAGACAACACATGGACCGAATCCTTACTTATCGATAAAAATCAGTATATATCTCTCGCTGGATAACCCGATGATCTGATAATCGATCCAAATTACTAAGCAACGTCCGGTAGATGATCTGTAACTCAGAAGTCAACTTGAATTCTTGCCATCGCCAAATGGTCAACAATTTGAGCCAAATAACCATCCATGCCCGATGAGCTCATCGATTATTGACTGATCATATTATTAACTTCATAACTTCTGATAACTCCTAATTCTCTCTATATTTCCTGGACGTTTTTTAGGATTTATATAAGGATCATGTTCATTTGTAGGCATTATAGGCGCGTTAGGCTACGAAACTCGGTTTGGTTGTGTTTTTATTGGATTACAGGTCTTGGATGAGAGTTGGACCAAGATGGAAGCGATCTGGAGCTAAAAGGATGAAATACATCAAGAATTTCCTGCCTTGACTCGGCCAGAGACAACCACGGAAAGTGGGCCGAGTCAACACGCTGAAAATGGCCCAATTCAAGCCTGTTACGAGGAGACTGAGTCAGAACATCCGAGTCAGATTACCCCGAGTCAACATGTCCGAGTCAGAAGGCCCGAGTCAGAAGATTGGGCTGGGCCGAATTCCTTATGTCTCGTTTTGACTCGGTCGAGTCAGAGTACTGACTCGGTCCGAGTCAAAACCCAGAAAAAGCCCAAATTCGAATTTTCAGAGTTGGAACAGGAGTAGGACTTCGGGAGCGCCGCCTAGGGTT
>NW_010965849.1:30988-33902 GCF_000463585.1 Tarenaya hassleriana
GATTTGTGCTTTCTTCGATTGGTGTTTGCTGACCCCTTGGCCAATTATTTCAGATTCTGAACTACATAGGAACATGGGTTTAGTTTCGGATCAAAATCGATAGAATAGATCGTATTATTCACATAGGAATACGGTTTGATCGATCTAGGGTTGATGATAGTGTTCTTCATGCATCTAGTTTGATAAATCACATAGGGATATGGATTTAGAGAACTTTAGATAGTGAGTTATATGTCGGGAGATGATTTCTCTATCTTTGTTGCTTGATGATTCCCGAATACAGATTCAATATCGTGATTCTCGCATGCTTAGCATATACCCATACACGCGAATATGGTCCCGACACCCACGGTCATCTTAGATTGCTAGCTTACACGTTTTTATTTCTTTATTTCCTTATTTTCTATTCTTTTCATACACACCACTTTCACTTCTACTTGCTTTGATTTAGTCTCGATTAGATTTAGATTTAGCAACTGGTCCTTGTGTTCGACCCCGTGTTATGACGATCCGTATCCTTGCGGTGAGTTGTGAATCGGGTTATAGATTTTAGACTCGATACACACGTATCAAGTTTTTGGCGTCGTTGCCGGGGACTGGTTAGCCTATTTCTAGGTCTTTATTGATTCTAGATCTTTGCTTGTTTTCTTTTTCTTTTTTTGTTTTTCTTTTCTTTTTGTGGATTCACTTGGTTTCGAGTTCTTCTTTTTCTTTGCGGTTTGCAGGGTTCTAGTGCATGACACGGAGCTCTACTCGGAGAGAAGACTTAGTCTACGATCCAGAGATTGAGCGTACCTTGAGAGACATCCGAAATCAGCAGAGAAGAGAAGCTATGTCGAGGTCAAGTAGTTCGCACGACCATGCGGTTCATGATGAGGAGCGTCAAGAGAATCAAGAGCACATGAATCTGCTCTATGATCAGCAGACCGAGGGCGAAGCTACCTACGTTGCAGAGGAGACTTTGGGTTCTTACATTGCACCGAAGCACACCAAACTCCTATCATGCATCAACAGACCACCCATAGACAGGTTTGAGCTACCGCCACAGTGCATCACGATGTTCAGTCAGGCGAGCTTCAGAGGGCGGCCTACAGAGGATCCCATTGCTCACTTGACTCAGTTCAAGATGCTGTGCAGATCAGTTAGGAAGGCACGAGGAATGACCATCGAGGATGTATATTTGGAGGCTTTTCCTTTTTCACTGATGGTCCGGGCAAGAGATTGACTCTACACTCTTGAGCCAAACTCGATTACGACGTGGGAGGAGCTAGAGGAGCAATTCATGGCGAGATACTACTCCCTAGAGAAGACCCGAGCTGCACAGAGAGCCATACACAGCTTCACTCAGGAGAGTGATGAGAGTCTATACGACGCATGGGAGAGATTCAAAGGCTATCAGCGCCTTTGTCTACACCACGGCATGGATAAGTGGACTGTTGCTTTCCACATTTATCCACGGACTGAGAGATGATACTAGAGCATCGATGGATGCAGCTTGTGGAGGGAGTGTATATGACATTCCCTTTGACACCCTAGAGATGCAGATTGCGAAGATGGCTAAAGCAAGAGGGATGTCAGGAGACAGCATCAGATGCTCTATGGGACGGGCAGATTTGGGCGAGTCCGCTGCTTTGAAGGCAGTCATGTCTGATTTATCGGCGATCAAGCAGCATATGGGACTCAAGAATACGTGTAAAGTCCAGCCTGGCATGTTTCTGGTTGATCAGGCCACGTCAGAGGAAGAACCGGTTGAGGACGTCAACTATATTGGAAGGAATCAGTACCAGAATCCTTCTAATCTCTACAACCCGAACGCGCCTAGGAACCATCCTGGTTTCTCCTACGGAAACCCGAGCGGAGCATTGAATGCACAGCAACAGGGCTATTCCAGAATCCCTCAAAATCCCCCGGGCTTCACTCAGTCACGTTTTCAGGGGCAGAATCAGGGATATGCGCAACAGAATCCAGGATACGGGCAGCAGAATCAGGGTTACCGAGTTCCTCCACCAACAAAGAATGAAGAAGCAGACATCAAGACGATGCTTGCCCAACTAATGCTCGATCAGAAGACATCGTTTACGGAGCTGAAAACCGAGGTAAGGGCAAGGCAAGACACCTTTGAGAGGAGACTTGACGGGATGGATGCACATATGTAGCTAGTGGATACACAGATCGCACAGCTTGCATCACAACCCTCTAGGCAGCAGGGCACATTTCCTGGGAAGCCCGAGCCAAATCCACGAGAGCATGTAAACGCTGTTGAGCTGAGGAGTGGAAAGAATCTGCCAGAGACAGTCCCTACGGAAAAAAGGACGACGTCTAGATAAAATGCCGAAGAGAAAGGAAAAGCCAGAGCAGATGAGACACCTCGGGTGTGTTGGGTTTTCCTGGGATCTCTTGAGCGAATCCTATTCCTAAGAGATCGGTTCTAGGGTTTGCGCAGCGGATGTAAAACAAAAATTTGGTAAAACTCTAAAACCTATCATGCATGATCTTGTAGAAACGTTAGAACGCTTACCTCAATCGATCCGGGGCCTGTTTCAATTGATGTGTTCGTCCGATCACTATAGGCAGGAAGAATACCTCGCCCTCTACACGTATCCATACCTCGGGATGGATTCCAACCTTTGGAACTTGTCTGCTAGGACACGAATCTTCTATTCGATGATGTGCTTTGAGAAAGAAAGATTAAGATCACTTCTTCAACCCCTTAGACTCTCTAAAAGGGTCTAAAAGTTCTCTAGGTCGGCCCCCAGTGTTAGGGTTCTATTTCTCCTCTTATTCAAGTGATTAACCCTAGATCCGGACTTTAAAATTAAATCCGAACCCCAGACCGAACGGACTGCTTAGTAGTCCGTTCGGTCTGGACAATTGGTCCGTTCGGACTAGTTTCATAACTGGGTCCGTTCGAACT
>NW_010965849.1:35709-36011 GCF_000463585.1 Tarenaya hassleriana
GCCGCTTCTCCTAGGTTCTTCATAGAAAACTGCGTTCCTAGCCAATACTTAACGTCTTGCAAGGTAGGAACGTCATTCCCTATTAGGAGAATGTCATCCACGTACAGCACTAGAAAAACAACTGTGCTCCCACTGACCTTCTTGTAAACACATGGCTCGTCTTCGTTATGTGAGAAACCAAACTTTTTTATTGTCTCATCAAATCGAAGGTTCCAGCTTTTCAAAGCCTGCTTCAGTCCATAAATGGACCTCTGAAGCTTGCACACCATCCTCGGGTTCCTTGGATCGACAAAACCTTCGGG
>NW_010965849.1:37342-38899 GCF_000463585.1 Tarenaya hassleriana
TTGAGAATAGTTCTCAAGCACGATAAGAAGTCATACGTCCTGGAAGGGGCTCTACCACCAGAGCCTGCGGCCAATGCCTCGAGAGCCGTCAAGGATGCTTGGTTGAAGCATCAGTCTGACGACAATGAGATCTCCTGTCTCATGTTGGGAAGCATGGCCCCCAATCTGCAGAGGCAGTTTGATGGGAAGATCGTGTTTGATATGATCGAACAGCTCAAGATCATGTTTCAGGAGCTAGCGCGTACTGAAAAGTATAAGACGCTAAAAGCTCTAGTGAAGACGGATATGCCGAGAGGCAGTTCTGTCAACACCCATGTCCTCAACATGAGAGCTCATGTTGAAGAACTTGAGCGTATGGGAGTGAACCTCGATGGTGACTTGGTTGCGGACTTGATCCTGATGTCATTACCCGAGGACTATAACCAGTTCGTTATGCAGTACCATATGCACGGGATGACTAAGAGCTTAGCCGAATTGCATGGGATGCTGAAATCGGCCGAGCAGGATATTGTGGTGCCCAAGACTGTGCTTGCTGTTGAGAAAAACTCCGGCAAGAAGCGGCGGGGGAAAGCCAAAAAGAAGGCGGGGAAAAAGGCAAAAGTTGCCTCTACGCCAAGCCTAAGCCCGATAAGGGTGATTGTCATTACTGCGGAGTGTCTGTACACTGGAAGCGTAATTGTCACCTTTATTTGGAGGATCTGAAGGATAAGAAGCTTGGTGAAGCTTCTGCCTCAGGTATTCATGTTATAGAAGCTAACATTTGTACTATATCTTCGTGGGTATTAGATACCGGAAGTGCCTCACACATTTGTGGAAATGTGCAGGGACTAAGAAGAAGTAGGATGCTAGCTAAGGGAGAAGCGGATCTACGCGTCGGAAATGGAGCAAGAGTTGCTGCATTGTGTGTTGGCGTTTACGATTTGCATCTTCCTTCTGGACTTGTTTTAGAGCTTAGTAATTGTTACTATGTTCCTGCGATTAGCAGAAACATTATTTCTATTTCATGTCTGGATTTGGATGGTTTTCGATTTGTGATTGAGAACTCGAGTTTGATGATTTATCGAGACAATATTTACCGGGTTTAAGTCGTTCGGCTTAAACCGTTTAGTACTCACGCTATAGATGGATGATGTTGAGTTTGAAGGCTGATCATTCAAGACGTATAAACCATTAACTAGATAACCATTACCATAGTAAATATCGTCTTGATAAATCATCAAACTCGAGTTCTCAATCACAAATCGAAAACCATCCAAATCCAGACATGAAATAGAAATAATGTTTCTGCTAATCGCAGGAACATAGTAACAATTACTAAGCTCTAAAACAAGGCCAGAAGGAAGATGCAAATTAACCTTATCGACTGAAATCATCAGTGAACGTAACGAAATACAGATAACCTCCTCTAGGTGGACAGCTCATTGGTCCGCATACATCACTATGTATCAGATCCAATAACTCTGTCGCTCTCTGTCCTTTCCCTTTGAAAGGATGCTTTGTCATCTTGCCCATCAAACAAGACTCGCAAGATTCAAGAGACTCAAAGTCAAATGAATC
>NW_010965849.1:41855-42647 GCF_000463585.1 Tarenaya hassleriana
CCCTGTTGGTTTAGTGCTCTATGATGTACTGTTTATGAGCTTTATTTAGATACATTTGATGTATTGATACTTTCTATGGTTTATGAGAGTATTTGATTCATTACATGTTCTTGCATACTAGAGGAAGCCGAAACGCCATACGTCGCTCCTCTACCTAAGGTACCACCCGTTCCTTTTCCTTCTCGATTGAAGAAGCATGTTGAGGATACACAGTTCTCGAGATTTACTGATATGCTTCAGAAGCTAGAGGTTACTATACCGTTCTATGAGGCTATTGTTGGTTGTAATGCTCTAGGATGATCCATGATATGACATTTTACTTTGTATTGATTCATTGATTTATGAATGCATTATTTATCCGTTATACGATTAGCATGTTTGTTGTATTTCGGCATGCTTGAATCATTAGAGAATGATTCTAAACTCCCTAGTCAGTCATCATTGTGGGAACAATGTTGAATGAAGACTAGCATGAGGTGTGATCAACGCGTTGGATGTAGATCACAATCATGGGTACTCGTTGTGAACGAGTGACTGGATGACCCACATGAGATTGTCACATGGACAGAGTCATTACTTGAATCTCATACAGCGGTTTGTTTATGGATCCTCATACCTGAGATGTCTAGAGTATCTGATATGCGGAGTGACGTGTCTTGACTGCGTCAAACGTCGTCTTTAACCGGATGATTATAACGGTGTTGATCAGATACATTCACAAATCATATGGAGATAGTAGACATGCAATATTAGACTTGTCACCTCCTTAACAGGAGAGATATCGATGGGCCC
>NW_010965849.1:44013-47249 GCF_000463585.1 Tarenaya hassleriana
AATCTGATTTGTCCGCGGTCAGCCGGACCAAGAGTTGGTCAGCCGGACCAGCAGACAGATCAGATTCCGGACCGCGTGTTTGGTCAGGAGGACTAAAGTTCTCGCTGGTCACCCCCGGACCAAGAGTTGGTCCGGCGGACCAGGCGAGAACAACACGGGTCCGAGACGAAGACCGGCGGACTGACCAAGGAAAAGGACCGAGTTGGAATCACCTAGGATGTGATTGACAATGTGTTGTCTACCTAAATAGCATGTTTTTGAGCGTCATGCCCTAGCTGACTCAAAAGCATGTGAAATATGGATCCTAGCTCACTTAGAAACTCATTGAGGGTGTTTTTCTTAGTGGGAGCCTGTCATATTGCATCTATTATCTGTGTTAGTATGTGTACTAAGCGGCTTGCATATTTTCTGTCTGTTTGTCTGTCTTTTTCTGTAGAACATATCTGTTGCAGGAATCTGTTTTATCTCACCATGCGATCTATCCTTATGAAGGATAAGACTCTGACCACGGCTTCTAGATCGATCATTGATGCTTATTGGAAGTATGAAGATGATGATCTGGACGTGTCCAGCTTGATGCTTGGAAAGATGCCTTCGGAATTGCGTAAGCAATTAGAGGACATGGACAATTCTTTGATAGTTGATCAGTTGAATGTGTCATTCCAAGAGAAAGCTGGGAGCCGAGGGAAGAATGATATGGTAGTTGTTGGAAAGAGTTCCACCAAAAGGAAACGTTCCAAGGGCAAGGGCAAGAGGAAAGTGGCAAGCGTTGTCATTGAACCTAAGTCTGAGTCCAAGAAGGAAGAGTGTTATTTCTGTCATGCCATCGGGCATTGGTATAGAAATTGCAGACTCTACCTAGAAGATCAGAGGAAGAAGAAGCTTACAGAAGCTTCAACTTCTGGTATCTTCGTTATAGAGGCGAACTTATGTACTTCTTCATCATGGGTATTAGATACATAAGTTGGCCTCTATAACGAAGATACCAGAAGTCGAAGCTTCTGTAAGCTTCTTCTTCCTCTGATCTTCCAGGTAGAGTCTGCAATTTCTATACCAATGCCCGATGGCATGACAGAAATAACACTCTTCCTTCTTGGGTTTGGGCTTAGGCTTAGTGACAACACCTGTCAATTTCCTTTTGCCCTTACCTTTGGAACGACGGGATGGAGAAGGACTTGACCGAACTACATGGGATGTTGCGATCGGCCGAGCAGAACATCAAAGTCGAGAAGAATGTCCTAATGGTTGGAAAGAGTTCCAACAAGAGGAAGCGTTCCAAGGGCGTGAAAGGCAAAGGCAAAACGACAAGTGTTGCCGCCGAGCCTAAGCCGAAGGCCGAGAAGGGAGAGTGCCATTTCTGCCATGCCTTCGGGCATTGGCGCAGAAACTGCAAACTCTACCTGGAAGATCAGAAGAAGAAGAAGCTTGCAGAAGCTTCAATTTCCGGTATCTTCATTATAGAGGCCAACTTGTGTACTTCTTCTTCATGGGTATTAGATACCGGATGTGCCTCACACATTTGTGGGAATGTGCAGGGCTTGAGAAGAAGTAGGCAGCTGGCGAAGGGAGAAGTGGATCTCCGCGTCGGGAATGGAGCAAAAGTTGATGCGTTGACTGTCGGGATTTATGATCTTACTTTACCTTCTGGACTTGTGTTAGACTTACATGATTGTTATTTTGTACCTGCAATTAGCAGGAATATTATTTCGATTTCATGTTTGGATTCTGATGGTTTTCGTTTTGTTATTGAGAACAAAACTTTATCTATTTATAGAGGTGCTTTATTTTATGGTAATGGTTACCTATTTAATGGCCTTTATATTTTGGATGATAAACCATCTGGACACAATTCGATCTATAACATTAGTACCAAGCGGTTTAAGCCGAACGACTTAAATCCGACCTATCTCTGGCATTGTCGACTTGGCCACATCAACGAGAAACGCATAGCGAAGCTTCATTCTGATGGACTTCTTGATTCTTTTGATTATGAATCAATCGAATCATGCGATTCATGTTTGATGGGCAAGATGATAAAATCTCCTTTTACTAGAAAAGGAGAACGGGCTACGGAGTTGCTAGAACTCATACATAGTGATGTATGCGGTCCTATGAGCTCTCCCGCTAGAGGAGGTTATCTGTACTTTGTTACGTTTACTGATGATTTCAGTAGGTACGGTTATGTCTACTTGATGAGACATAAGTCTGAAACGCTTGAATTGTTCAAGACTTTCAGAAACGAGGTGCAGAACCAACTTGGCAATACGATCAAGTTGCTTCGATCTGATCGAGGTGGCGAGTATATGAGCCAAGAGTTCATTGACTATCTGGCAGATTGTGGGATTGTCTCCCAGCTGACTCCACCTGGAACGCCACAGTGGAATGGCGTGTCCGAGAGGAGGAACCGAACCTTATTAGATATGGTACGGTCTATGATGAGTCAGGTCGATCTTCCTAAATCCTTCTGGGGATATGCTTTGGAAACTGCAGCGCTTATACTGAACAACTGTCCAACAAAGTCGGTTCAGAAGACACCATATGAGATATGGACTGGGAAGCGTCCCAGGTTAGCATTTATGAAGATTTGGGGATGCGACGTTTACGTGAAACGTCTGGCTTCTGATAAGCTATCCGCCAAGTCTGATAAATGCATATTTGTGGGTTACCCTAAGGAAACTAAAGGGTACTGGTTCTACAACCCATCTGAGAACAAAATGTTTGTTGCTCGGAATGGAACTTTCTTGGAGAGAGAGTTCGTCTCCAAGAGAGTCAGTGGGAGTAGAAGAACAGAGTGAACAGGTCGAAACAGTTCAACCTGTATCACAAGTTGTTGAGACAGCACCTCCTAGTGAACCTCGGAGATCTGGTAGAATTCGCCAAGAGCCTACAAGATATGGTTTTCTTGTGACTGGAAACGACGAACTCATGTTGTTAGAACATGCATCATAGTCTATACCATGAATCTGCCGAAACCCTTTCGCGACGAGTCGTGCCTTATAGGTATGCACGATGCCATCCATGTCGGTTTTCTTCTTGAAAACCCACTTGCATCCAATGGTCTTAATACCATTGAACGAATCGACCAAAGTCCACACTTTGTTGTCGTACATGGATTGCATCTCAGACTCCATGGTCTGGTGCCATTTCTCGGAATCGGAACTCGCCACAGCCTCGGAATACGACGTAGGCTCGTCATGTTCTAACAACATGAGTTCATCGTTTCCAGTCACAAGAAA
>NW_010965849.1:48263-48684 GCF_000463585.1 Tarenaya hassleriana
GATCCATGATATGACATTTTACTTTGTATTGATTCATTGATTTATGAATGCATTATTTATCCGTTATACGATTAGCATGTTTGTTGTATTTCGACATCCTTGAATCATTAGAGAATGATTCTAAACTCCCTAGTCAGTCATCATTGTGGGAACAATGTTGAATGAAGACTAGCATGAGGTGTGATCAACGCGTTGGATGTAGATCACAATCATGGGTACTCGTGGGTAACAAGTGACTGGATGACCCGCATGAGATTGTCACATGGACAGAGTCATGACTTGAATCTCATACAACGGTTCATTTATGGATCCTCATACCTGAGATGTCTACAGTATCTGATATGAGGAGTGACGTGTCTTGACTGCGTCAAACGTCGTCTTTAACCGGATGATTATAACAGCGTTGATCAGATACGTTCAC
>NW_010965849.1:49564-60827 GCF_000463585.1 Tarenaya hassleriana
GTCGGACCGAACTGACCAAGAAGGGTCTTGGTCCGGAGCTGACCACACGTGGTCCGCCGGACCAAGCCTTCAGATCAGCCAGTCCGTGGGCCTCGGACTAAGTTTGGTCCGCCGGACCAAGCTCCTGGTCCGGCGGACCGGGATCTGGAAAATTTCCAAATATTCGTTTTTAGGGTTTTTTAATCTTATTTAAGTTTGGGGTTTCGTCCAAACTTAATTAAGGCTGACCTAAAACTCAGAGAAACATCCTAGAACCCTAGAGAAGCTGTTCTCTTCGATTTCTATTGTCCCGGGATTGGATCTCGTCTCTTGAGTTACCCTTTTCTTCACTAATCCTAGCAGATTCGTTCCAAATCGTTTGGAATCCTTCCCGTCGGTGTGGATACGTGTAGAGGAGCTGTACTTTCAGCTCTTGGTGATTTAGAACAGGCCCCGGATCGAAATAAACTTCAAGTCTCATCGAGAACGAGGTAAGTAACGATTCTCTCGGTGATATACACGATCTTTCGGGTTTTGCGAGTTTGGTTGCGTGTGACGTTTGACTAGGTTTAGATCTTTCTTCCGCTGCATGAAACCTAGTAAACCAAACCCTAGATCGATATGATCGCATGTTAGGAACCCGTAGATATCCCAACAGCTATGCTGCAGATACCCTCTTATTCGAAGTTTCTGAAAGACATCTTGACCAAGAAGAGGGTAATTGGGAAGGAGACACTGGCCTTGAGCATTGAGGTGAGCGCTGCGATTCTACAGCATGAGTTACCACGGAAGAGATCAGATCCTGGTAGTTTTTCGATTCCCTGCAAAATCGGAAACATTGCGATAGACCGTGCATTATGCGACCTTGGTGCTAGCGTTAGTTTACTACCATTGTCCATTTACAAGAAGCTTAATATTGGTGAGCTTAAGCCGACACGGATGGCGCTATAGCTAGCGGATCGATCTATTAAGTATCCCGCAGATATTCTCGAGGACGTTCCTTTGAAAGTCGGAGAGTATTATGTCTCCATTGATTTTGTTGTCTTAGACATGGATGAAGACTCGAAGATACCGATTATTCTGGGCCGACCGTTTTTGAACACGGCTGATGCGGTTGTACACGTCCGAGCTGGTCGTCTTACCATGAAGATAGGTGACGAGACTGTTGAGTTCACCTTAGATCACAATATGAAGCAGTCATCCACTACCGACTCAGCGTGTTATGTTGATGTACACGAGATCTTGACGCAAGAAGTTTTCGATCAGTTCCGAGACATTGATCCACTTGAAATATCCCTCATAGCATCAAACGAGAGTATATACAACAATTGGGAGGATATTCGGGAGCTCACACAGGCGTTAGACGATGAAACCGAGGAGAAATTCGAGCTTTTGTACTTTGACTCGACCGAGTCAAAGCTTGACTCGGACCGAGTCAAGTCGCTGGAACACTTCGAACCTTTGTTAGCTTCAGACTCGGTGTCGCAGAGTTCTAACTCGACCGAGTCAAGTGTTGACTCGACCTTCCTTCGTTTTGACTCGGATCGAGTCAGTTCTCTGAGCCCCACCACCGACACCGAGCCAGCCCGAAACGTCTCCGAACCCTCCACGACGACTATTACAGACGTTCTAGAGCCCAGAGAGCCACCACTTAGCACGGAGACGCTGAATAAAGCGGATTGGAGTTTAGAGAACGCCCCGAAGGTGGAGATGAAGCCTTTACCCGAAGGGCTCAGGTATGTTTTCCTTGGACCTAACTCGACTTATCCGATTATAGTGAATGCTGCATTGCTCGAACCCCAGGTGGAACAGTTGAGTGATTTGCTTAGACGTTATAGGGGTGTTCTTGGATATACTTTAGATGATATTAAGGGACTTAGCCCTTCGTTATGCATGCATCATATCCACTTAGATGATGAGTCGAAATCCTCTGTTGAGCATCAGCGTAGATTGAATCCGACGATGAAAGAGGTAGTTAGGAAGGAAGTCATGAAGCTGTTAGATGCGGGTATTATATACCCTATTTCGGATAGTACGTGGGTGAGTCCTGTGCAGGTTGTACCCAAGAAGGGAGGCATGACCGTGATCCAGAACGAGAAGAATGAGCTTATTCCTACACGGACGGTCACGGGATGGAGGATGTGCATCGACTATCGTAAGTTGAACTCCAACACCCATAAGGATCACTTTCCTTTGCCTTTTATTGATCAGATGTTAGAAAGACTTGCACTCCACTCGTACTTTTGCTTTCTAGACGGTTACTCGGGATTCTTCCAGATCCCCATTCACCCGAGCGACCAGGAGAAGACCACCTTTACTTGTCCTTATGGCATATTTGCTTATCGTCGTATGCCCTTTGGATTATATAATGCACCTACCACTTTTCAGAGATGCATGACTGCTATATTTTCTGACGTGATTGAGGATATTATGGAGGTGTTCATGAACGATTTCTCTGTCCATAGACCCTCATTTGACGTTTGTTTGGCCAATTTGCATCGAGTTTTAGACAGGTGTGCAGCGGCCAACTTAGTCCTCAACTGGGAGAAGTGTCACTTCATGGTGCAAGAAGGGATTGTTTTAGGACATAAGGTGTCTTCTAGAGGAATCGAGGTAGACAGAGCGAAGATAGAGGTCATTGAGAAGCTTCCACCGCCCGTGTATATCTCTCGCTTGATAACCCGATGATCTGAAAAGCGATCCAAATTACTAAGTATCGTCCGGTAGATGATCTGTAACTCAGAAGTCAACTCAAATTCTAGCCATCGCCAAATGGTCAACAATTTGAGCCAAATAACCATCCATGCCCGATGAGTTCATCGATTGTTGACTGATCATATTATTAACTTCATAACTTCCATAAAATATGTCCAACAACATCTTTCTTTGTATCATTAGAAATCTTTTTCTAATAGCTACGCATAGACACTATAATCGCGCAGATGTAATATATGAGCAAAAAGTTATGAGCAAATTAAGACAACACATTGAGGTTTACTGCAGAATGCTTGAAGGTCTTTCAGACTTTGAAGGCAGCTCTGATCTCACCACCGATCATATAGCCCCCCGATTGGACTCTACCGTTTGAGCTGATATGCGATGCTAGTGATTATGCGGTTGGAGCAGTGCTGGGGCAGAAGAAGGATCACAAACACCACGCCATCTACTATGCGAGTCGGACTCTAGATGATGCGCAGGAAAATTACACTACTACCGAGAAAGAGTTACTTGCTGTGGTGGTTGCTTTTGAGAAATTCAGGTCGTACTTGGTGGGACGGAAGGTAATCGTATACTCAGATCACGCGGCTTTGAAGTACTTGTTGACGAAGAAAGATGCCAAACCTCGACTGATTCGATGGATGCTACTCATACAAGAGTTTGATGTCGAGATTCGGGATCGCAAAGGCACGGAGAACACAGTTGCAGATCATCTTTCACGCCTTGCGATACTCCCCGATCCTCTCCCGATCGATGATTCTTTGCGAGAGGAACAGATCATGGCAGTCACTCCCCGACACGAAGACCCATGGTACGCAGACTACGTGAACTATATGGTCTCTCGAGTGATCCCGTCCGAACTTAACTATAATGAAAGGAAGAAGTTCCTCCATGACGTACGGGATTATTTTTGGGACGATCCGTTCTTGTTCAAGCGTGGTACCGATGGGATGTTCAGACGATGCATTCCCGAGGAAAAAATACAACAGGTAATTTTCCATTGCCACTCTTTTGATTATGCAGGTCATTTCGCCGCTTCGAAGACCACAACGAAGATTCTACAAGCGGGATTCTATTGGCCTACGATGTTCAAGGATGTCCATAGGTATGTCGCCTCATGTGATTCTTGCCAACGCACAGGTAACATTTCTAGACGCCATGAGACGCCTCAGAATTATATTCTAGAAGTGGAACCTTTTGATGTTTGGGCTGAAGAAGTACGGGGTTCATCATCGGATTGCTACTCCGTATCATCCTCAGACTAGTGGACAGGTGGAGATTTCTAACCGGGAGATCAAGTCCATTCTGGAGAAGACTGTCGCTAAATCACGGAAGGATTGGTCACAGAAGCTAGACGATGCGGTATGGGCTTACCGAACGGCTTTCAAAACGCCGATTGGTATGACTCCGTTCCAATTAGTCTACGACAAAGCATGTCATCTATCGGTTGAGCTCGAGCACAAAGCATATTGGGCAATCAAGGCGCTCAACTATGACATGAAGACTGCTGCAGAGAAACGTGAGCTCCAACTTCACCATCTCGAAGAAATCAGACTTGACGCGTATGAGAACGCGAAAATCTACAAGGAGAGAGCGAAGAAATGGCACGATCGACACATCATTCCGCGAACATTCCACTCAGGTGATCTTGTCCTTCTCTTCAACTCTCGTTTGCGGTTGTTTCCAGGTAAGCTGAAGTCTAAGTGGTCCGGTCCATTCAAGATCCATCGAGTTTACGACCACGACGCAATTGAGCTGTATAACGGCACGGGTGGTACGTTCAAGGTAAATGCACAGCGTTTGAAGCTGTATAACCCGGCCGACCCTGCAGGTGAGAGAGGTGTTCTTCCTCTCACAATACCACCATCAGCCTGAGTTCACGCACGGTCTAGCTAATGACCATAAAGAAGCCCTTCTCGGAAGGCAACCCGGGGTTTTTGTTTTGGTTTTGAGATGTTATTTGGGTTTTAGACTTTTCTTTTTGGATTTGGGAGCCTACATGGTGTTTTCCCTCGGGTACAGGGACATAGAACTTGATTTGCAGGTCATCGAGCGCAGAAACGGAGTTCAGATCGTGTCACAGAGTTCTGACTCGGTCCGAGTCAAGTGTTGACTCGACCGAGTCAACTCGCGAAGGACGAATCGGCATAAGGTAAACTGACTCGACCGAGTCAAGAGTTGACTCGGTCCGAGTCAGAGTTTCGAAACCCTACTTAATCCACTCAGTCGTTTTCTTCCCCATTTTCTCCCCTTTTCGTGAAAAACCACTCTTCACTCGGTTTTTGTCACCCCGAGTCGCCTCCACCGATTTCGCAGTCTAAATCCGTACGGTATGTGTCCCCTCACTTATATTTTGCAGCTTATGGACGATTCATACCTATTTCGCCAAGATTTACGCATATTTATTCTGGATTTGCGAAAGATTTTTGGGTTGAGAGCGAGATTTGTGATTTTCACCAAATCAGAAAGTTTCACCATAATCACGCAAATCTAATATAAGAACAAAACGTTATGAGCATATTGAGAAAATACATGGACCGAATCCCTACATATCGATAAAAATCGGTATATATCTCTCGCTTGATAACCCGATGATCTGAAAAGCGATCCAAATTACTAAGTATCGTCCGGTAGATGATCTGTAACTCAGAAGTCAACTCAAATTCTAGCCATCGCCAAATGGTCAACAATTTGAGCCAAATAACCATCCATGCCCGATGAGTTCATCGATTGTTGACTGATCATATTATTAACTTCATAACTTCCATAAAATATGTCCAACAACATCTTTCTTTGTATCATTAGAAATCTTTTTCTAATAGCTACGCATAGACACTATAATCGCGCAGATGTAATATATGAGCAAAAAGTTATGAGCAAATTAAGACAACACATTGACGGAATCCCTACATATCGATAAAAATCGGTATATATCTCTCGGTGGATAATTCGATGATCTGAAAATCGACCAAAACTACTATGCATCATCCGATAGATGATTTGATAAGTTAGAAGTCAACTCGAATTGCTAGCCATCACCATATGGTCAACAATTCAAGGCAAATAACTAGCCATGCCCGATGAGTTGGTCGATTGTTAACTAATAATATTATTAACTTCATAACTTCCAGAAAATATGTCAAAATAAATCTTTCTTTATATTATTAGAAAGCTTTTTCTAATATCTATGCATAGACACCATAATCGCGCAGATCTAATATATGAACAAAACGTATTGAGACAACACATGGACCGAATCCCTACATATCGATAAAAAATCGGTATATATCTCTCAGTGGATAATCCGATGATCTGAAAATCGATCCAAACTACTATGCATCATCCGATAGATGATCTGATAAGTTAGAAGTCAACTCGAATTGATAGCCATCGCCATATGGTCAACAATTCGAGGCAAATAATCAGACATGCCCGTTGAGTTGGTCGATTGTTGACTGATCATATTATTAACTTCATAACTTCCATAAAATATGTCAAAATAAATCTTTCTTTATATCATTAGAAAGCTTTTCTAATAACTACGTATAGATACCATAATCGTTGAGATCTAATATATAGCAAAAAGTTATTAGTATATTTAGACGACGTTGACGGAATCCCTACATATCGATAAAAATAGGTATATATCTCTCGGTGCATAATCCGATGATCTGAAAATCGACCCAAATTACTATGCATCATCCGATAGATGATCTGATAACTCAGAAGTCAACTCGAATTGCTAGCCATCACCACATGGTCAATGCTTCGAGACAAATAACCAGCCATGTCCGATGAGTTGGTCGATTGTTGACTTATAATATTATTAACTTCATAACTTCCAAAAAACATGTCAAAATAAATCTTTCTTTATATCATTAGAGAGTTTTTTCTATATCTATGCATAGACACCATAATCGCGCAGATCTAATATATGAGCAAAACGTTATGAGCATATTGAGACAACACATGGACCGAATCCTTAGTTATCGATAAAAATCGGTCTATATCTCTCGCTGGATAACCCGATGAACTGAAAATCGATCCAAATTACTAAGCATCGTCCGGTAGATGATCTATAACTCAGAAGTCAACTCGAATTCTAGCCATCGCCAAATGGTCAACAATTTGAGCCAAATAACCATCCATGCCCGATGAGCTCATCGATTGTTGACTGATCATATTATTAACTTCATAACTTCCATAAAACATGTCCAACAAAATCTTTCTTTGTATCATTAGAAAGCTTTTTCTAATATCTATGCATAGACAACACATTGACGAAATAGACACTATAATCGCGCAGATCTAATAAATGAGTAAAAAGTTATGAGCATATTTAGATAACACATTGACGAAATCCCTACATATCGATAAAAATCGGTATATATCTCTCGGTGGATAATCCAATGATTTTAAAATCGACCCAAACTACTATGCATCAACAGACAGATGATCTGATAAGTTAGAAGTCTACTCGAATTGCTAGCCATCACCATATGGTCAACAATTCGAGGCAAATAATTAGCCATGCCCGATGAGTTGGTCGATTGTTGACTGATAATATTATTAACTTCATAACTTCCAGAAAACATATCAAAATAAATCTTTCTTTATATCATTAGAAAGCTTTTTCTAATATCTTTGCATAGACACCATAATCGCGCAGATCTAACAAATGAACGCAAAACGTTATGAGCATATTGAGACAACACATGGACCGAATCCCTACATATCGATAAAAACCGGTATATATCTCTCGGTGGATAATCCGATGATCTGAAAATCGATCCAAATTACTAAGCATTGTCCGGTAGATGATCTGTAACTCAGAAGTCAACTCGAATTATAGCCATTGCCAAATGGTCAACAATTTGAGCCAAATAACCATCCATTCCCGATGAGCTCGTCGATTGTTGATTGATCATATTATTAACTTCATAACTTCCAGAAAACATGTCAAAATAAATCTTTCTTTATATCATTAGAAAGTTTTTTCTAATATCTATGCATAGACAACATAATCGCGCAGATCTAATATATGAGCAAAACATTATGAGCATATTGAGACAACACATGGACCGAATCCTTACTTATCGATAAAAATCGGTATATATCTCTTGCTGGATAACCCGATGATCTGATAATCGATCCAAATTACTAAGCATCGTCCGGCAGATGATCTGTAACTCAGAAGTCAACTCGAATTCTAGCCATCGCCAAATGGTCAACAATTTGAGCCAAAAAACCATCTATGCCCGATGAGCTCATCGATTATTGACTGATCATATTATTAACTTCATAACTTCCATAAAACACGTCCAACAAAATCTTTCTTTGTATCATTAGAAAGCTTTTTCTAATAGCTACGCATAACACTATAATCGCGCAGATCTAATATATTAGCAAAAAGTTATGAGCATATTTAGACAACAAATTGAAGAAATCCCTACATATCGATAAAAATCGGTATATATCTCTCAGTGGATAATCCGATGATTTTAAAATCGATCCAAACTACTATGTATCAACCGATAGATGATCTGATAAGTTAGAAGTCTACTCAAATTGCTAGCCATCCCCATATGGTCAACAATTCGAGGAAAATAATCAGCCATGCCCGATGAGTTGGTCGATTATTGACTGATAATATTATTAACTTCATAACTTCCAGAAAACATGTCAAAATAAATCTTTCTTTATATCATTAGAAAGCTTTATCTAATATCTATGCATAGACACTGATGTCGTCAATCTAGGTGCAGAAATATGAATCAAGTGATAATTAACCTAGACTCAACAAATACCGCAAGTGTACGGATCGTATGTAGTCGCTAGGGTCGAACACAGGGACAAGTAGACAACTGAATCAAATCTAAATCTAAGTCTAAATCCAGAGAACATAATGTGAGTGTGAGAAGGTAACAAAGCAAACGATAAAACGGTTCTAAAAACTATGAATGAAGAACACTGCAGGCTTCGGGATTTCTTTACATGCAAGGATCTTTCAAAAGATACAAACTTAGTAGTTTATCTATCCAATCCAGAGAATTCAAACTCTAAGGTAGAGATTAACTCTTCCAAGTCTAATCTCACTATCCAGGTTTAATCCTACCAATCTTCCGATTCAATAGTCTAAAACTCTGGATGCATGAACGAACGCTATCATAATTCCTAGGCAAATACCCATCTTCCAATGCGATACCTGTTCTATTTATTGAATTAGTTACTGGTTAGAATCCCATATGTCTATGTGAATTAAAACCCTAAGTTCATTCAACCAAGTGGCCAACGAGATCAAAAGCATTAAGAACAATTCAATAAACTGAATGGAATAAACAAATCCAAAAGTCTGGAATTAAAAACCAAAGATCCCTACATAGCAAATCCCTAACCTACAGTTATGGGACTACTCGCTAAACATCGAGACGACATGGTTCATATTAATAATACAAAACATCGTAAAATAGAAGAAAGGAAGAATGCTTAGTCGATTTCCCAGCTTTGTAATCTTCGTCTTCTACTCCGATCTCTTGCCTCTTGATAATCGCCCTCTTCTTGTGTGCTCTAGGGTGTGTTTTCTGTGAAAAGTCTGAATGATTTCGACCTTGGGGGCTAACCCTACTTAATCCTTCTTTTTCTGGGTTAAAATTCGGAACATTTCCAAAATCAGGTAAGTGACCCGATCGTGTTGCTGAAAGTGACACGATCGTGTCACTTAACAGTTTTGGCGGGCTTCACAAATTTTCTCATAACTTCCTGCTCCGACATCGGATTTGGGTGATTTTGGCGTCTATGCGTAGATATCGAAGAGAGATTTCCATGATGTAGAGAATGCATGATTGGGACTTGTAGAGTGAAAGTTATTGGACTTGCAAGATCTTACGTTTTTTGAGCTTCACGTTTTCTCTGCAGACATTCTAAATGTTCTCGGTTCGTCCGTGATGTTCAGTAACCCATGTTTTCCACTCCTTTTGCTCTTTTTACCGTGAAAACCTGTTTAAACACCAAAGAACACAACCACGCAATATCGAAGCCAAATGTGCCCTAGAATGCCTATAAATATGTAAAACCGAGTGAAATAGCTAGGCATCCTATATCAAAACATCACCTGAAATATGTGTTATCAAACTCCCTCAGACTTAGACCTTTGCTCGTCCTCGAGCAAATACTCCATGAAAAACGGTCTGAAAGGAGGCGAGCCAATGACATAACTCAAAATGATAATCGAGAGCGAAACCTCTTTCCAACCTAGATCCCCGTGAACAATGATCAAGTGTGTCTAGTATGATCTCCCTCTCTAAAGGATAGTCTTTCCTAGCTATGGGATCTATACCGCTACCAAGAACCAATCCAAGAACTTCAATCATCTACCAAGCATGTTTCTCGAACCTATTACACTATTCTACCTTATCGTTTCTAGTCTACGCTTTCGGTATTCATTCTTTTTCTCTTTCTCTCTTTTTTTTTCATCTAGCTAGATTTTCTCTTTTTTTTTTCTTTTTCTAGCATCTCGGGTTCCTAGAACGTTGAAGTTGAAGGGTTCCTAATCAATTTTGTTTTCGATTTTGTTTATTGGATAACCAGACCCACAACTTAGACCCGAACCATCAAATCAATGCACTCATGTCCTCGAACGATTTTCGTTGACGAGATAATGACAGCGGAGTGTCGAGATGCTCACTATCTTTTTCTGCACATGAAGAAATAAGAATGCATTTGATAACAAACTTTACCGATTTCAACAAACATGGGAAAGGTTCTTATAGAAACTTTTTTACTTGGCTAGACAACATCGGACCCATGGGTTCCAACCAACGATTTCTATCCCACAAGCCATTCTAGATAATCCTAAAGGTCAACTACTCTATATGGATATGGTTTGGCGTTAGACGAATCCTCCCCCAGACTTGAACTGGACACCGTCCTCGGTGTCGGTTCTCATCTAGTAGAGGCAACCAAAAAGATGAGTCAAAAGAGAAGCAAATCAAAAAGGGAAAAGAGTACTTAGCTCACGATGTTCGTTCACTCGCACTTAAGTCTGCCTACGTCAATCGCATAGCTAGTTTCCTCGTCTCCTCAGTAGCTTCTCATTCGAACTCAACCTGGTGATAAGAGACACAAACCAATATCCGATGCAAAAAGAAAAAGAAATAAAAGAAAAACTAATCTACAAACTCGGGTTGCCTCCCGGGAGCGCTTGTTTAAGGTCGTTAGCTTGATCGAACCTTCTCAGCTACCATACGAGTCTAGGAGGCAAATATTATCGATCTTTCGCCAACCTGGATCATGAAGTATAGGAGCATAATTGTTTGATAGTGTTGGTTGTAATGCTCTAGGATGATCCATGATATGACATTTTACTTTGTATTGATTCATTGATTTATGAATGCATTATTTATCCGTTATACGATTAGCATGTTTGTTGTATTTCGGCATCCTTGAATCATTAGAGAATGATTCTACACTCCCTAGTCAGTCATCATTGTGGGAACAATGTTGAATCAAGACTAGCATGAGGTGTGATCAACGCATTGGATGTAGATCACAATCATGGGTACTCATT
>NW_010965849.1:61532-63208 GCF_000463585.1 Tarenaya hassleriana
TCTGTCCTGGTCTGGTCCGGCTGACCAAGAGTTGGTCAGTCGCGACCAGACAGTGGGTCAGTCGGACCGAGACTGAAGCCAGGCGGACCGGAAAGACCAAGAAGGATCTTGGTTCGGATCTGACCACACGTGGTCCGCCGGACCAAGCCTTCAGGTCAGCCTGTCCGCGAGCCTCGGACTAAGCCTGGTCCCCCGGGATCTGGAATATTTCCATAATTCGAATTTTAGGGTTTTCTAATCTTATTTAAGTTTGGGATTTCGTCCAAACTTAATGAAGGCCGACCTAAAACTCAGAGAAACATCCTAGAACCCTAGAGAACCTGTTCTCTTCGATTTCTATTGTCCCGGGATTGGATCTCGTCTCTTGAGTTACCCTTTTCTTCACTAATCCTAGCAGATTCGTTCCAAATCGTTTGGAATCCTTCCCGTCGGTGTGGATACGTGTAGAGGGACTGTAACTTCAGTCCTAGGTGATTTAGAACAGGCCCCGAATCGAAATAAACTTCAAGTCTCATCGAGAACGAGGTAAGTAACGATTCTCTAGGTGATATACACGATCTTTTGGGTTTTACGAGTTTGGTTGCGTGTGACGTTTGACTAGGTTTAGATCTTTCTTCCGCTGCATGAAACCTAGTAAACCAAACCCTAGATCGATATGATCGCATGCTAGGAACCCGTAGATAACCCAACAGATAGGGTAGTCACCTGTTTAACTGAGTGAGAGGGGTCGTGAATGCCCATGTGAGGTGAAAACGAGACATGTGGCTGATTAAGGTCCTGACACGATCGTGTGGGAGTGGGAGACCCGATCGGGTGAGTCATCTGTAACTTTGAGCTTCGGATCAGCGCTGGGACACGATCGTGTTGTGCAGTAGACACGATCGGGTCAACTTCATGTGTCTTTCGTTTCTGGATCAAGGATGAGATACGATGTGGGGTGGGGATGACATGATCGGGTCAAATGCGTGTCTTTCGGTTCTGGGTAAGGGATGAGACACGATCGTGTGACGGAGATGACACGATCGGGTCAGACTGCTGAATTTTCCCGAAAGTTGATGTACCGTCAACATGATCATGTTGCAAAAGGGACACGATCGGGTCAGATGGCTGATTCGCGCATACAGCATTGTGGCTTCGGACACGATCGTGTGACGAGCTAGACACGATCATGTCTGTAGATGATGGTTGCTTTAGATTTTTGTCCAGAGTAAATTCTACCGTCTCATCGGCAATCTTCATAGTGAGTCGACCTGTTCGAACATGAATGATAGCATCTACACTGTTAAGGAATGGATGACCAAGAATTATAGGTACCTTAGAGTCTTCGTCCATGTCGAGAACCACGAAGTCAACCGGGATATAGAAGTTCCCAACTTTCAGTGGCACATCCTCAAGTATCCTAGCAGGGTATTTAATGGAACGATCGGCAAGTTGAAGAGTCATTCTAGTGGGTTTTAGCTCACCCACATTCAGCTTCTTGAAGATCGATAATGGAAGAAGACTGACGTCGGCTCCTAGATCACAGAGTGCACGATCGATGGAAACATTACCCAATTTACAAGGGATTGAGAAACTACCTGGATCGGACCGCTTAAGCGGAAGCTCGTGTTGGATCAAAGCGCTGCATTCGGCAGTAAGCGCTAGGGTTTCTTTCTCAACGACCCTCTTTTTGATCA
>NW_010965849.1:64033-72352 GCF_000463585.1 Tarenaya hassleriana
TGTATAAGCAAAGTGTGCATATCAGGGTTGGATTCAGGATTACCTGGAGGTGTGGAATTAATATAGGATTGCCCCGGAGCTCTGTAGTTGGATGTTTGATTAGGACCCCTGGATTGAAAAGTAAAACTGGGAGGAATCCTCTGGTTCGAGTTGTCGGATGCTCTGAAGTTGTTCGGCACGAGATTCTCCATATTGTTTGACTTGTAGGAGAGATTGGGATGATTCTTCCACCCTGGATTGTACATGTTCGAGTAGGCGTTATTGGCCACGTAGTTCACACCTTCGGCTCGCTCTTCGGCTGCATACATGCCAAGATCCTCTTGTGAAAGTGTCAGAGCATCCTTAGTAGAAATCAAATTGGTGCTTGCAAACTTAGCATTCAGTGCTGCCAATTGATCAAGAACCAACTGAAGGCTAGAATCACTGTCTTTCCTTGGTAGATCCCGAGAATATTCATTCGGAGCGTCCTCTTCTTGAGCCATCAGTTCAATGTGTTGTTCAAGCTCCACGAATGACTTGTTCTGGATGCTTCCACCACAAGAAGCTCGAATCAGAGTCTTAGTATCATTTCGTAGTCCTCGAAAGAAGGTATTGACCAGGTAGTTCTTGTCGAGCCCATGATGAGGACACGACTTCTAATATCCCTTGTACCTTCTCCAAGCGTCGTATAGACTCTCCCTTTGATCCTGCTTAAATGAGTGTATGCCTGAGAGAGCTGCTTGAATGCGGTGGGCTGGAAAGAATTTAGACATGAACTGAACTTCTAGCTGATCCCAAGTATGGATGGAGTCAGATGCTAAATTGAAGTAAGCACAACGATGGATGGTTAGAAACAGTCCTTAACGCGATCACCTGCACTTCGGATCGAAGGCACTCGAACTCACGCAAGGAAATGAAGGATTGTTTTCGGTGGTTAAAGGGGATGGCTTTAGGATCAATCACAGGCCTAGCTTGGCACTCGAGCTCAATCCTAAAGTGGAGGAATGGATGGAAAATCGAAGGATAGGGTCTCGGACAGACCAAGACACGATTGTCGGACAAACCGAGCACGAAATCGGACAAACCGAGAAAGAGTGATTAAACTCGACAAAGAGAAACTTTCATTCAACAAATCTGCACGAAATGGAGTTCTTACAACATATTTATAGAGGATTAAGTAGGTAACAACAGCTAGAAATACATTAATGATCAATCTACATGCAAAGTAGGTGGAGCCTTGGTCATTAATGGTGGTGGTTGAGAAGATACTAGCTATTGGAGGTTCCTTGCAATCCAATAAGCTTCCTTTGGTGACTTGTCTTGACTTGGATGACACTTAATCTTGCAAGGAGATGAGGTTTCACGTCTTGGTTCATCCGACGGGAATGAAGCTCGTGTTTTGGCTCGAGTCAATGGTGGTTTGGCCCGAAAACCTAGAGATGCATCCTTCGGTTTTTGTACAACCATCCTTGGCTCTTCTTGGACGTGGATCATCTTGTGATTTGATAGCTCGTCCTTCTATGGTTGAGATCCTAGCTCCATGCATTCCGTTTGAGCTCCTAGCTCCATGCCTTAATTCCGTCTCCTCCAAGCTCTCGTCCAAGTTTTTGTCCAATGCATCGCTAGTGGCTACGAAGTCCTCATCATTCCCTCTCTCTTCAGAAGATTTTGCCCTCGAAATTTGCTTACCTGTATCAAAAGGATCCAAGTCAGCATCATTAAATATGTAATTTATATTTTCAATACCTTGGTCGGGGTTTTTCTTGTGGGGTTTGCCACATATATGAATTCTTTGCTCCTGCGCCTTTCCGCGTTCAAATAGTTTGTCATTTTTGATATCCATGAGTCCGGGGTTTGGGCTAGTCATTCCCTGTGGGTTTGAACTCATGGTTTTCTTCCTTTTATTCAAGCGAATGTCCTTCTCCCAAGTTTGTAATACCTGCAAATCAAAAACATTTCCTAGGAAAGTAGCTATGTTAATGCAGTAAGTGTACCCGAGGAATTCTTTGTAAGAGCATTCCATTTGTATTGTTTCCTTTCCTTGCACAAGCTTCACTATATGATCGTTAAAATAAGAGTCATAAACAAGAACGTAAAGGGGAACGAATGTACCGGTATCATCTTCTAGCGTGTAGCCTATGAGACTCATATGCTTATTGGGTGGCCACTTTGGGTGTTCCTTGGTTAGCATGTAGTCTTTGAGTCATTCGGCATTGATTCCAAATTCTTGTCCGTTTGTCCCGCATTGCAGAAGTTTGGTTATGGGAAGCACGGTATAGTCCTTGCATATTTTCTGCAATGTCATCGTGGACTTTTCAAGTACGGCTTCCTTTGACATTTCGTCCATGTTTTTCTCGATTTCTTGGGAGGTCTCTTTCTGCTCATCTTTCGCTTCTTGAGGTCCTTTTTCAAGTATGTCTTCATTTTGCTCAGTCATCACTATGGATTTGTCCTTCAGAACATCCGTCATAGTCATTTCTTGATGCTTGAGATATTCATGACCTTGTTCTCGGTGCTCCTGACATGTGGTCTCATTAGTAGACGCAATACAAGAAGGGATGGATTCATTACCTAGTAGGACTGTTGGTGTTTCCTCGTGTTGGTCTTTATTATCCCTCGTCTTGTGCTTGTCTTCATTTTCGATGACGTTTTCTTTTGTTGGTGTTGCCGCAAGTACATTCAGTGATTCCAAAGGCTTCTTGCTCATTTGTCGCTCTACATGGATCGCCGTATGCATAAGATGCTCCAAGTCACGGTATACTTTTTGTTTTACCTTTCTAGCGACTCGGTCTTTCAAACCCTCTAGAAAGTGTGTCATGGTATCTTCTTCATTGTCATCGATTCTCAAGTAAGCAAGGAGCTGTTCAAATTCTCCGAAATAGCCCTCAACCGTCTTGTTTCCCTGCACGATGTTATCAAATCTATATTGAAATTCACGGAGACAATGTCGAGGTACATACCTTTTCCGCATGAGTATTTTCATCTCCTTCCAAGTGGAAACCGGATCATAGTGTGCTCGTCGGTGTTCGATCTCCTTTTGCTCCCACCACATGAGAGCATTCTTTGCAAGATATGTCGTTGCGTATTGAATCTTCCTTCGGTTTGACAGGGAATAGTATTCAAAAATAGCATCCATTTGGCGCTCCCACTCGAGATATTCCTCGGGATCTTCCTTTCCCGTAAAAACGGAAGATTTGAACTTTGGATCAGCCCTTAGGCCTCGAGTTGGTCGATGATACTCTCGGTCATATGGGTCCTTTAATTCATCATTTTCTATCCGTGCACGATTGAGCCTTCGTGGGGTTTTGAGCAGGGTGTTCTTTCCTTCGCTTCGTTTGTTTGACTCCCTAGAAGATTCCACGGGTTTGGTCACCTCCTCAAGTCGTGTGAGGCGATCTTGAATTTGTTGTAACATCTTATAAACCGAACTCTCACTAGATATGTTTGCCATCGATAATGAGCAAGCAACACACGATATATATAAGTCACAGAACGTGCAATCTGATCACGTAATATCAGTCAATGTGCGACCGAACAAACACGAAGTTACTAGAACACATTGACCAGCAATGAACGTGTGACAACAAGAACAGGTTACAACTGCAATTAGCGTGCAACAAAGGACACGAACAGATTCGGAACAGCAAGAACAGATCCGAAACAGAGAGCTTAACACGTAACACAGTAACAATGATTGTTGGACAGATTCTACTAGCAATCACTAGTTTGACACGATAATAACAAATAGGTGGCAATCAAGGTGCAAGTCAAACAACTAGTCCTAGATAGATTCCAATAGCTTGACACGTGCAGATTCAATGCAAGGAAGGAATTTAGTCAAAGTGCAATCACACAACAAGTACCACACAACTCAAATTGATCGAGCAATGTTATGACATCCAACATGCGAATAGGATTCAAACGCGGCAATGATTCGAATTCCTTTTTTTTTAATGTGGCTGATCAATTTTCAAGGAAGATGAACTGTCAAATTTTTCAATAAGAATAGATCAAATACGTGCTTGACACAAGAGGTATAAGGGTGCGATAATGGGTATTCGGTGGCAATCAAACATACCCAGATTTTTGCATTACACAAACAGATTTTTTTTTTTGAAGGATAGAAAAATAAAAACGCGTAGAGATGGAGAGATATCACCGAGAGGTTTTGATGGTTTATTGCAGGAGGAATCAAGCTTCTCCGATGATTAAGCTGCAAAAACACAAAACACAATCAGGTTTTTCAAGGGACAAAACAGATTTTTATAGTGAAATGTTTTTCTAGTTTTCGGTAAGGACATGAAATAATAACGAAGAAGATAAAAGGATAGATCTCACCCGATTGTCGTCCTCTTGGATCGAGCAAGGCTCTGATACCAAAATGATGTAAGCACAACGATGGATGGTTAGAAACAGTCCTTAACGCGATCACCCGCACTTCGGATCGAAGGCACTCGAACTCACGCAAGGAAATGAAGGATGGTTTTTGGTGGTTAAAGGGGATGGCTTTAGGATCAATCACAGACCTAGCTTGGCACCCGAACTCAATCCTAAAGTGGAGGAATGGATGGAAAATCGAATGATAGGGTCTCGGACAGACCAAGACACGATTGTCGGACAAACCGAGCACGAAATCGGACAAACCGAGAAGGAGTGATTAAACTCGACAAAGAGAAACCTTCATTCAACAAATCTGCACGAAATGGAGTTCTTACAACATATTTATAGAGGATTAAGTAGGTAACAACAGCTAGAAATACATTAATGATCAATCTACATGCAAGGTAGGTAGAGCCTTGGTCATTAATGGTGGTGGTTGAGAAGATACTAGCTGTTGGAGGTTCCTTGCAATCCAAGAAGCTTCCTTTGGTGACTTGTCTTGACTTGGATGACACTTAATCTTGCAAGGAGATGAGGTTTCACGTCTTGGTTCATCCGACGGGAATGGAGCTCGTGTTTTGGCTCGAGTCAATGGTGGTTCGGCCCGAAAACCTAGAGATGCATCCTTCGGTTTTTGTACAACCATCCTTGGCTCTTCTTGGACGTGGATCATCTTGTGATTTGATAGCTTGTCCTTCTATGGTTGAGATCCTAGCTCCATGCATTCCGTTTGAGCTCCTAGCTCCATGCCTTAATTCCGTCTCCTCCGAGCTCTCGTCCAAGTTTTTGTCCAATGCATCGCTAGTGGCTACGATGTCCTCATCATAAACCATATAGCCATTCCAATGCAGCATCCATGAGAGTCCAAGGGAAAGCAAGTAGACGGAGGTCATCGTCCGTCACCCTGGCCTCTCTTTTTATCGAGCGGCACATCATCTTGAAATGCGTGAGATGTGCGTTCGGATCTTTGTTTTGCCTACCCCGGAAAGAATTATTGTTGAGCATCTGGATGGTAGCCGGGTTGAGCTCAAAATGAGTTATGTCGATGGTCGGCAGTCGTATATCGGCCATAAGCTCGGTGTGCTTTGGCGTGTTATATTGAACAAAAGTTGAGTCAGCATTGCCTGCAGCATCACTGGGAAAAGCGAGATCTTGATCGTTTTCCATCTGTCTCTGTTGTCGACGGATGCGTGTAATGGTCTTTTCAAGTTCAGGATCAAAAGGTACTAGGTCTGATGTCCCAGCACTTCTGGTCATGCACTAGGAAACTCTACGCACAAACGAAAGACAACAAACAGACAAAGAAAACGTGAGAAATCACTTAAGAAAAAGAAAAAAAAAGATCCAAACTAGATAGAATCTAATCCTATTGCCTAAATTGTCCCCGGCAACGGCGTCAAAAACTTGATGTCGTCAATCTAGGTGCAAAAATATGAATCAAGTGATAATTAACCTAGACTCAACAAATACCGCAAGTTTACGGATCGTATGTGTTCGCTAGGGTCGAACACAGGGACAAGTAGACAACTGAATCAAATCTAAATCTAAGTCTAAATCTAGAGAAAATAATGTGAATGTGAGAAGGTAACAAAGCAAACGATAAAACAGTTCTGAAAACTATGAATGAAGAACACTGCAGGCTTGAGGATTGCTTTATATGCAAAGATCTTTCAAAAGATACAAACTTAGTGGTTTATCAATCCATCCAGGGAATTCAAGTTCTAAGGTAGAGATTAACTCTTCCAAGTCTAATCTCACTATCCAGGTTTAATCCTACCAATCTTCCGATTCAATAGTCTAAAACTCTGGATGCATGAACGAACACTATCATAATTCCTAGGCAAATACCCATCTTCCAATGCGATACCTCTTCTATTTATTGAATTAGTTCCAGGTTAGAATCCCATATGTCTATGTGAATTAAAACCCTAAGTTCATTCAACCAAGTGGCCAACGAGATCAAAAGCATTAAGAACAATTCAATAAACTGAATGGAATAAACAAATCCAAAAGTCTGGAATTAAAAACCAAAGATCCCTACATAGCAAATCCCTAACCTACAGCTATGGAACTACTCGCTAAACATCGAGACGACAGGGTTCATATTAATAATAAAAAACATCGTAAAATAGAAGAAAGGAAGAATGCTTAGTCGATTTTTCAGCTTTGTAATCTTCGTCTTCTACTCCGATCTCTTGCCTCTTGATAATCGTCCTCTTCTTGTGTGCTCCAGGGTGTGTTTTCTGTGAAAAGTCTGAATGATTTCGACCTTGGGGGCTAACCCTACTTAATCCTTCTTTTTCTGGGCTAAAATTCGGAATATTTTCAAAATCTGGTAAGTGACCCGATTGTGTGGCTGAAAGTGACACGATCGTGTCACTTAACAGTTTTGGCGGGCTTCACAAATTTGCTCATAACTTCCTGCTCCGACATCGGATTTGGGTGATCTTGGTGTCTATGCGTAGATATCGAAGAGAGTTCAATGATGTAGAGAATGCATGATTTGGACTTGTAGAGTGAAAGTTATTGGACTTGCAAGATCTGACGTTTTCTGAGCTTCACGTTTTCTCTGCAGACATCCTAAATGTTCCTGTTCGTCCGTGATGTTCCGTAACCCATGTTTTCCACTTCTTTTGCTCTTTTTATGCGTGAAAACCTGTTTAAACACCAAAGAACACAACCACGCAATATCGAAGCCAAATGTGTTCTAGAATGCCTACAAATATGTAAAACCGAGTGAAATAGCTAGGCATCCTATATCAAAACATCACCTGAAATACATGTTATCAGACACCATAATCGCGCAGATCTAATATATGAACAAAACGTTGAGCATATTGAGACAACTCATGGACCAAATCCCTACATATCGATAAAAATCGGTATATATATCTCTCGGTGGATAATCAGATGATCTGAAAATCGATCCAAATTATTAAGCATCGTCCGGTAGACGATCTGTAACTCAGAAGTCAACTTGAATTCTAGCCATCGCTAAATGGTCAACAATTTGAGCCAAATAACCATCCATGCCCGATGAGTTGGTCGATTGTTGACTGATCATATTATTAACTTCATAACTTCCACAAAACGTGTCCAAAAAATTGATTCTTGATACCATTAGAAAGCCTTTTCTAATAGCTATGCATAGACACCATAATCGCGCAGATCTAATCTATGAGCAAAAAGTTATGAGCATATTTAAACAACATTAACGGAATCCCTACATATCGATAAAAATCGGTATATATCTCTCGGTGGATAATCCGATGATCTGAAAATCGACCCAAACTACTATGCATCATCCGATAGATGATCTGATAAGTTAGAAGTCAATTCGAATTGCTAGCCATCGCCATATGGCCAACAATTCGAGGCAAATAATCAGACATGCCCGATGAGTTGGTCGATTGTTGACTGATCATATTATTAACTTCATAACTTCCATAAAACATGTCAAAATAAATCTTTCTTTATATCATTAGAAAGCTTTATCTAATATCTATGCATAGACACCTTAATCGCGCAGATCTAATATATGAACAAAATGTTATGAGCATATTGAGACAACACATGGACCGAATCCCTACATATCGATTAAAATCGGTATATATTTCTCGTCCGGTAGATGATCTGTAACTCAGTAGTCAACTCGAATTCTAGCCATCGCAAATGGTCAACAATTTGAGCCAAATACCCATCCATGTCCGATGAGTTGGTCGATTGTTGACTGATCATATTTTTAACTTCATAATTTCCATAAAACATGTCCAAAAAATTCTTTCTTTGTATCATTAGAAAGCCTTTTCTAATAGCTACGCATAGACACCATAATCGGGCACATCTAATATATGAACAAAAAGTTATGAGCATATTTAGACAACATTGACGGAATCCCTAAATATCGATAAAAATCGGTATATATCTCTCGGTGGATAATCCAATGATCTGAAAATCGAT
>NW_010965849.1:92206-93553 GCF_000463585.1 Tarenaya hassleriana
CAAACTACTATGCATCATCCGGTAGATGATCTGAAAAAATAGAAGTCAACTCGAATTGCTAGCCATCGCCATATAGTTAACAATTAGAGGCAAATAACCAGCCATGCCCGATGAATTGGTCGATTGTTGACAGATAATATTATTAACTTCATAACTTCCAGAAAACATGTCAAAATAAATCTTTCCTTATATCATTAGAAAGCTTTATCTAATATCTATGCATAGACACCATAATCGCACAGATTTTAATATATGAACAAAATGTTATGAGCATATTGAGACAACACATAGACCGAATCCCTACATATCGATAAAAATCGGTATATATCTCTCGGTGGATAATCCGATGATCTAAAAATCGATCCAAATTAGTAAGCATCGTCCGGTAGATGATCTTAACTCAGAAGTCAACTCGAATCCTAGCCATCGCCAAATGGTCAACAATTTGAGCCAAATAACCATCCATGCCCGATGAGCTCATCGATTGTTGACCGATCATACTATTAACTTCATAACTTCCATAAAACATGTCCAACAAAATCTTTCTTTGTATCATTAAAAACTTTTTCTAATAGCTACGCATAGAGACTATAATCGCGCAGATCTAATATATGAGCAAAAAGTTATGAGCATATTTAGACAACACATTGACGGAATCCCTACATATCGATAAAAATCGGTATATATCTCTCGGTGGATAATCCGATGATCTGAAAATCGACCCAAACTACTATGCATCATCCGGTAGACGATCTAATAAGTTAGAAGTCAACTCGAATTGCTAGCCATCACCATATGGTCAACAATTCGAGGCAAATAACCAGCCATGCCCGATGAGTTGGTCTATTGTTGACTGATAATATTATTAACTTCATAACTTCCAGAAAACATGTCAAAAATAAATCTTTCTTTATATCATTAGAAAGCTTTATCTAATATCTATGCAGAGACACCTTAATCGCGCAGATCTAATATATGAACAAAACGTTATGAGCATATTGAGACAACACATGGACCGAATCCCTACATATCGATTAAAATCGGTATATATCTCTCGTCCGGTAGATGATCTGTAACTCAGAAGTCAACTCGAATTCTAGCCATTGCAAATGGTCAACAATTTGAGCCAAATAGCCATCCATGTCCGATGAGTTGGTCGATTGTTGACTGATCATATTTTTAACTTCATAATTTCCATAAAACATGTCCAAAAAATTCTTTCTTTGTATCATTAGAAAGCCTTTTTCTAATAGCTACGAATAGACACCATAATCAGATAGATCTAATATATGAACAAAAAGTTATGAGCATATTTAGACAACATTGACGGAATCCCTAAATATCGAT
>NW_010965849.1:93893-96649 GCF_000463585.1 Tarenaya hassleriana
TAATCAGACATGCCCGATGAGTTGGTCGATTGTTGACTGATCATATTATTAACTTCATAACTTCCATAAAACATGTCCAACAAAATCTTTCTTTGTATCATTAAAAACTTTTTCTAATAGCTACGCATAGAGACTATAATCGCGCAGATCTAATATATGAGCAAAAAGTTATGAGCATATTTAGACAACACATTGACGGAATCCCTACATATCGATAAAAATTGGTATATATCTCTCGGTGGATAATCCGATGATTTGAAAATCGATCCAAACTACTATGCATCAACCGGTAGATGATCTGATAAGTTAGAAGTCAACTCGAATTGCTAGCCATCGCTATATGGTTAACAATTAGAGGCAAATAACCAGCCATGCCCGATGAATTGGCCGATTGTTGACAGATAATATTATTAACTTCATAACTTCCAGAAAACATGTCAAAATAAATCTTTTCTTATATCATTAGAAAGCTTTATCTAATATCTATGCATAGACACCATAATCGCACAGATTTTAATATATGAACAAAATGTTATGAGCATATTGAGACAACACATAGACCGAATCCCTACATATCGATAAAAATCGGTATATATCTCTCGGTGGATAATCCGATGATCTAAAAATCGATCCAAATTAGTAAGCATCGTCCGGTAGTTGATCTTAACTCAGAAGTCAACTCGAATCCCAGCCATCGCCAAATGGTCAACAATTTGAGCCAAATAACCATCCATGCCCGATGAGCTCATCGATTGTTGACCGATCATACTATTAACTTCATAACTTCCATAAAACATGTCAAAATAAATCTTTCTTTATATCATTAGAAAACTTTTTCTAATAGCTACGCATAGGCACTATAATCGCGCAGATCTAATATATGAGCAAAATGTTATCAGCATATTTAGACAATACATTGACGGAATCCCTACACATCGATAAAAATCGGTATATATCTCTCGGTGGATAATACGTTGATCTGAAAATCGAACCAAACTACTATGCATCATCCGTTAGATGATCTGATAAGTTAGAAGTCAACTCGAATTGCTAGCCATCACCATATGGTCAACAATTTGAGGCAAATAACCAGCCATGGCCGATGAGTTGGTCGATTATTGACTGATAATATTATTAACTTCATAACTTCGAGAAAACATTTCAAAATAAATATTTCTTTATATCATTAGAAAGCTTTATCTAATATCTATGCATAGATACCATAATCGCGCATATCTAATATATGAACAAAACTTTATGAGCATATTGAGACAACACATGGACCGAATCCCTACATATCGATAAAAATCGGAATATATCTCTCGGTGGATAATCCGATGATCTCAAAAATCGATCCAAATTACTAAGCATCGTCCGATAAATGATCTGTAACTCAGAAGTCAACTTGAATTCTAGCCATCGCCAAATGGTCAACAATTTGAGCCAAATAACCATCCATGCCCGATGAGTTGGTCGATTGTTGACTGATCATATTATTAAACTTCATAACTTCCACAAAACGTGTCTAAAAAATTGATTTTTTATACCATTAGAAAGCCTTTTCTAATAGCTATGCGTAGACATCATAATCGGGCAGATTTAATATATGAGCAAAAAGTTATGAACATATTTAAATAACATTAACGGAATCCCTACATATCGATAAAAATCGGTATATATCTCTCGGTGGATAATCCGATGATCTGAAAATCGACTCAAACTACTATGCATCATCCGTAGATGATAACTCAGGAGTCAACTAGAATTCTAGTCATCGCTAAATGGTCAACAATTTGAGCCAAATAACCATCCATGCCCGATGAGTTGGTCGATTGGTGACTGATCATATTATTAACTTCATAATTTCCATAAAACATGTCCAAAAAATTCTTTTTTTGTATCATTTGAAAGCTTTTTCTAATAGCTACGCATAGACACCATAATCGGGCAGATCTAATATATGAGCAAAAAGTTATGAACATATTTAAACAACATTGACGGAATCCCTACATATCGATAAAAATCGGTATATATCTCTCGGTGGATAATCTGGTGATCTGAAAATCGACCCAAACTACTATGCATCATCCGTTAGATGATAACTCAGGAGTCAACTAAAATTCTAGCCATCGCCAAATCGGTATATATCTCTCGGTGGATAATATCGATGATCTGAAAATCGATCCAAACTATTATGCATCATCCGTAGATGATCTGATAAGTTAGAAGTCAACTCGAATTGCTAGCCATCACCATATGGTCAACAATTCGAGGCAAATAACCAGCCATGCCCGATGAGTTGGTCGATTGTTGACTGATAATATTATTACTTCATAACTTCCAGAAAACATGTCAAAATAAATCTTTCTTTATATCATTAGAAAGCTTTATCTAATATTTATGCATAGACACCATAATCGCGCAGATCTAATATATGAACAAAACGTTATGAGCATATTGAGACAACACATGGACCGAATCCCTATATATCGATAAAAATCGGTATATATCTCTCGGTGGATAATCCAATGATCTGAAAATCGATCCAAATTACTAAGCATCGTCCGCTAGATGATCTGTAACTCAGAAGTCAACTTGAATTCTAGCCATCACCAAATGGTCAACAATTTGAGCCAAATAACCATCCATGCCTGATGAGTTTGTCGATTGTTGACTGATCATATTATTAACTTCATAACTTACATAAAACATGTCCAAAAAATTGATTTTAGAAAGCTTTTTCTAATAGCTATGCA
>NW_010965849.1:96726-97452 GCF_000463585.1 Tarenaya hassleriana
GGAATCCCTACATATCGATAAAAATCGGTATATATCTCTCGGTGGATAATCCGATGATCTGAAAATCGACCCAAACAACTATGCATCATCCGTAGATGATAACTCAGGAGTCAACTAAAATTCTAGCCATCGCCAAATGGTCAACAATTTGAGCCAAATAACCATCCTTGCCCGATGAGATGGTCGATTGTTGACTGATCATATTATTAACTTCATAATTTCCATAAAATATGTCCAAAAAATTCTTTCTTTTTATCATTAGAAAGCCTTTTCTAATAGCTACGCATAGACATCATAATCAGGCAGATCTAATATATGAGCAAAAAGTTATGAACATATTTAAACAATATTGACGGAATCACTACATATCGATAAAAATCGGTATATATCTCTCGGTGGATAATATCGATGATCTGAAAATCGATCCAAACTATTATGCATCATCCGTAGATGATCTGATAAGTTAGAAGTCAACTCGAATTGCTAGCCATCACCATATGGTCAACAATTCGAGGCAAATAACCAGCCATGCCCGATGAGTTGGTCGATTGTTGACTGATAATATTATTACTTCATAACTTCCAGAAAACATGTCAAAATAAATCTTTCTTTATATCATTAGAAAGCTTTATCTAATATTTATGCATAGACACCATAATCGCGCAGATCTAATATATGAGCAAAACGTTATGAGCATATTGAGACAACACATGGACCGAATCCCTA
>NW_010965849.1:105674-107061 GCF_000463585.1 Tarenaya hassleriana
ATCAGTCAACAATCGACCAACTCATCGGACATGGCTAATTATTTGCCTCGAATTTTTGACCATATGGCGATGGTTAGCAATTCGAGTTGACTTCTAACTTATCAGATCATCTACCGGATGATGCATAGTAGTTTGGGTCGATTTTCAGATCATCGGATTATCCACCGAGAGATATATACCGATTTTTATCGATATGTAGGGATTCCGTCAATGTTGTTTAAATATGTTCATAACTTTTTGCTCATATATTAGATCTACCCGATTATAGTCTCTATGCGTAGCTATTAGAAAAATCTTTCTAATGATATAAAGAAAGATTTATTTTGACATGTTTTCTGGAAGTTATGAAGTTAATAATATTATCAGTCAACAATCGACCAACTCATCGGGCATGGCTGATTATTTGTCTCGAATTGTTGACCATATGGCGATGGTTAGCAATTCGAGTTGACTTCTAACTTATCAGATCATCTACCGGATGATGCATAGTAGTTTGGGTTGATTTTCAGATCATCGGATTATCCACCGAGAGATATATACCGATTTTTATCGATATGTAGGGATTCCGTCAATGTTGTTTAAATATGTTCATAACTTTTTGCTCATATATTAGATTATGGTGTCTATGCGTAGCTATTAGAAAAAGCTTTCTAATGATACAAATAAAGAATTTTTTGGACATGTTTTATGGAAATTATGAAGTTAATAATATGATCAGTCAACAATCGACCAACTAATCGGACATGGATGGTTATTTGGCTCAAATTGTTGACCATTTGACGATGGCTAGAATTTGAGTTGACTCCTGAGTTATCATCTACGGATGATGCATAGTAGTTTGGGTCGATTTTCAGATCATCGGATTATCCACCGAGAGATATATACCGATTTTTATCGATATGTAGGGATTCCGTATATTTTATGGAAGTTATGAAGTTAATAATATGATCAGTCAACAATCGACCAACTCATCAGGCATGACTGATTATTTGCCTCGAATTGTTGACCATTTGGCGATGGTTAGAAATCGAGTTCACTTCTGAGTTATATATCATCTGCCGGATGATGCTTAGTAATCTGAATCGATTTTCAGATCATTGGCAAAATAAATCTTTCTTTATATCATTAGAAAGCTTTTTCTAACAGCTCTATAATCGCACTGATCTAATATATGAACACAAAATTATGAGCATATTTAGACAACACATTGACGAAATCCCTACATATCGATAAAAATCGGTATATATCTCTCGGTGGATAATCCGATGATCTGAAAATCGATCCAAATAACTAAGCATCGTCCGCTAGATGATCTGTAACTCAGAAGTCAACTTGAATTCTAGCCATCACCAAATGGTCAACAATTTCAGCCAAATAACCATCCATG
>NW_010965849.1:108754-115564 GCF_000463585.1 Tarenaya hassleriana
GGTATATATCTCTCGGTGGATAATCCGATGATCTGAAAATCGATTCAGATTACTAAGCATCATCCGGCAGATGATATATAACTCAGAAGTGAACTCGATTTCTAACCATCGCCAAATGGTCAACAATTCGAGGCAAATAATCAGCCATGCCTGATGAGTTGGTCGATTGTTGACTGATCATATTATTAACTTCATAACTTCCATAAAATATGTCAAAATAAATCTTTCTTTATATCATTAGAAAGCTTTTTCTAACAGCTACGCATAGACACTATAATCGCCAGATCTAATATATGAACAAAAAATTATGAGCATATTTAGACAACACATTGACGAAATCCCTACATATCGATAAAAATCGGTATATATCTCTCGCTGGATAAATCGATCATCTGAAAATCGACCCAAACTAATTTGCATCATCCGGTAGATGATCTGTAAGTTAGAAGTCAATTCGAATGCTAGCCATCGCCATATGGTCAATAATTCGAGGTAAATAATCAGACATGTCTGATGAGTTGGTCGATTGTTGACTGATCATATTATTAACTTCATAACTTCCATAAAACGTGTCCAAAAAATTGATTTTAGAAAGCTTTTTCTAATAGCTATGCACAGACACCATAATCGGGCAGATCTAATATATGAGCAAAATGTTATGAACATATTTAAACAACATTAACGAAATCCCTACATATCGATAAAAATCGGTATATATCTCTCGGTGGATAATCCGATGATCTGAAAATCGACCCAAACTACTATGCATCATCCGTAGATGATAACTCAGGAGTCAACTCAAATTCTAGCCATCTCCAAATGGTCAACAATTTGAGCTAAATAACCATCCATGCCCGATGAGTTGGTCGATTGTTGGCTGATCATATTATTAACTTCATAATTTCCATAAAATATGTCCAAAAAATTCTTTCTTTTTATCATTAGAAAGCCTTTTCTAATAGCTACGCATAAACATCATAATCAGGCAGATCTAATATATGAGCAAAAAGTTATGAACATATTTAAACAATATTGACGAAATCACTACATATCGATAAAAATCGGTATTTATCTCTCGGTGGATAATCCGATGATTTGAAAATCGATCCAAACTACTATGCATCATCCGTAGATGATCTGATAAGTTAGAAGTCAACTCGAATTGCTAGCCATCACCATATGGTCAACAATTCGAGGCAAATAACCAGCCATGCCCGATGAGTTGGTCGATTGTTGACTGATAATATTATTACTTCATAACTTCCAGAAAACATGTCAAAATAAATCTTTCTTTATATCATTAGAAAGCTTTTTCTAATAGCTACGCATAGACACTATAATCGCGCAGATCTAATATATGAGCAAAACGTTATCAGTATATTTAGACAACACATTGACGGAATCCCTACATATCGATAAAAATCGGTATATATCTCTCGGTGGATAATCCGATGATCTGAAAATCGACCCAAACTACTATGCATCATCCGTAGATGATAACTCAGGAGTCAACTCAAATTCTAGCCATCGTCAAATGGTCAACAATTTGAGCCAAATAACCATCCATGTCCAATTAGTTGGTCGATTGTTGACTGATCATATTATTTACTTCATAATTTCCATAAAACATGTCCAAAAAATTCTTTATTTGTATCATTAGAAAGCCTTTTCTAATAGCTACGCATAGACAAAACGTTATGAACATATTGAGACAACACATGGACCGAATCCCTACATATCGATAAAAATTGGTATATATCTCTCGGTGGATAATCCGATGATCTGATAATCGACCCAAACTACTGTGCATCATCCGGTAGATGATCTGATAAGTTAGAAGTCAACTCGAATTGCTAACCATCGCCATATGGTCAACAATTCGAGACAAATAATCAGCCATGCCCGATGAGTTGGTCGATTGTTGACTGATAATATTATTAACTTCATAACTTCCATAAAACATGTCCAACAAAATCTTTCCTTGTATAATTAGAAAATGTTTTCTAATAGCTACGCATAGACACTATAATCGCGCAAATCTAATATATGAGCAAAATGTTATGAGCATATTTAGACAACACATTGACGAAATCCCTACATATCGATAAAAATCGGTATATATCTCTCGGTGGATAATCCGATGATCTGAAAATCGATTCAGATTACTAAGCATCATCCGGCAGATGATATATAACTCAGAAGTGAACTCGAACTTGAATTCTAGCCATCACCAAATGGTCAACAATTTGAGCCAAATAACCATCCATGCCTGATGAGTTTGTCGATTGTTGACTGATCATATTATTAACTTCATAACTTCCATAAAACGTGTCCAAAAAATTGATTTTAGAAAGCTTTTTCTAATAGTTATGCACAGACACCATAATCAGGCAGATCTAATATATGAGCAAAATGTTATGAACATATTTAAACAACATTAACGAAATCCCTACATATTTATAAAAATCGGTATATATCTCTCGGTGGATAATCCGATGATCTGAAAATCGACCCAAACTACTATGCATCATCCATAGATGATAACTCAGGAGTCAACTCGAATTCTAGCCATCGTCAAATGGTCAACAATTTGAGCCAAATAACCATCCATGTCCGATTAGTTGGTCGATTGTTGACTGATCATATTATTAACTTCATAATTTCCATAAAACATGTCCAAAAAATTCTTTATTTGTATCATTAGAAAGCCTTTTCTATTAGCTACGCATAGACACCATAATCTAATATATGAGCAAAAAGTTATGAACATATTTAAACAACATTGACGGAATCCCTACATATCGATAAAAATCGGTATATATCTCTCGGTGGATAATCCGATGATCTGAAAATCGACCCAAACTACTATGCATCATCCGGTAGATGATCTGATAAGTTAGAAGTCAACTCGAATTGCTAACCATCGCCATATGGTCAACAATTCGAGACAAATAATCAGCCATGCCCGATGAGTTGGTCGATTGTTGACTGATAATATTATTAATTTCATAACTTCCAGAAAACATGTCAAAATAAATCTTTCTTTATATCATTAGGAAGCTTTTTCTAATATCTATGCATAGACACTATAATCGCGCAGATCTAATATATGAGCAAAACGTTATCAGTATATTTAGACAACACATTGACGGAATCCCTACATATCGATAAAAATCGGTATATATCTCTCTGTGGATAATCCGATGATCTGAAAATTGACCCAAACTACTATGCATCATCCGGCAGATGATCTGATAAGTTAGAAGTCAATTCGAATTGCTAGCCATCATCATATGGTCAACAATTCGAGGCAAATAACCAGCCATTCCTGGTGAGTTGGTCGATTATTGACTGATAATATTATTAACTTCATAACTTCGAGAAAACATTTCAAAATAAATATTTCTTTATATCATTAGAAAGCTTTATCTAATATCTATGCATAGACACCATAATCGCGCATATCTAATATATGAACAAAACGTTATGAGCATATTGAGACAACACACGGACCGAATCCCTACATATCGATAAAAATCGGTATATATCTCTCGGTGGATAATCCGATGATCTGAAAATCGATCCAAATAACTAAGCATCGTCCGCTAGATGATCTGTAACTCAGAAGTAAACTTAAATTCTAGCCATCACCAAATGGTCAACAATTTGAGTCAAATAACCATCCATGCCCGATGAGTTGGTCGATTGTTGACTGATCATATTATTAACTTCATAACTTCCACAAAATGTGTCTAAAAAATTCTTTCTTGATACCATTAGGAAGCTTTTTCTAATAGCAACGCATAGACACCATGATCGCGCAGATCTATTTTATGCGCAAAAAGTTATGAGTATATTTAGACAACACATTGACCGAGTGACTACATATCGATAAACGTCGGCATCAATCTCTCCATGGATAAATTGATAATCTTAAAATCGACCCAAATTACTATGCACCGTGCGACACGTTATCCAATGATTTAGAATTCCAGTCGAATCGCTAGTTATCTCCATGCGGTCAACAATTTGAGCCAAATAACGAGCCATGCCCTATGAGTTGGTCTATTGTTGACTGATAATATTACTAACTTAATAACTTCTAGAAAACATGTCAAAATAAATCTTTCTTTATATCATTAGAAAGCTTTTTCTAATATCTATGCATAGACACCATAGTCGCGCAGATCTAATATATGATCAAAACGTTATGAGCATATTGAGACAACACATGGACCGAATCCCTACATATCGATTAAAATTGGTATATATCTCTCGGTGGATAATCCGATGATCTGAAAATCGATCTAAATTACTAAGCATCATCTGGTAGATGATCTATAACTCAAAAGTCAAATCGAATTCTAGCCATCACCAAATGGTCAACAATTTGAGCCAAATAACGATCCATGCCCGATGAGCTCGTCGATTGTTGACTGATCATATTATTAACTTCATAACTTCCTTAAAACATGTCCCACAAAATCTTTCTTTGTATCGTTAGAAAGCTTTTTCTAATAGCTACGTATAGACACTATAATAGCGCAGATGAGCAAAACGTTATGAGCATATTTAGACAACACATTGCAGGAATCCCTACATATCGATAAAAATCGGTATATATCTCTCGGTGGATAATCCGATGATCTGAAAATCAATCCAAACTACTATGCATCATCCGGTAGATGATCTGATAAGTTAGAAGTCAACCCGAATCGCTAGTTATCTCCATACGGTCAACAATTCTAGGCAAATAACCAGCCATGCCGGATGAGTTGTTCGATTGTTGACTGATAATATTATTAACTTCATAACTTCCATAAAACATGTCAAAATAAATCTTTCTTTATATCATTAGAAAGCTTTTTCTAATATCTATGCATAGACACCATAATCGTGTAGATCTAATATATGAGCAAAACGTTATGAGCATATTGAGACAACACATGGACCGAATCCCTATATATCGATAAAAATCAGTATATATCTCTTGGTAGATATTCCGATGATCTGAAAATCGATCTAAATTACTAAGAATCGTCCGGTAGATGATCTATAACTCAGAAGTCAAATCGAATTCTAGCCATCGCCAAATGGTCAACAATTTGAGCCAAATAACCATCCATGCCCAATGAGCTCGTCGATTGTTTACTGATCATATTAACTTCATAACTTCCATAAAACATGTCCAACAAAATCTTTATTTGTATCATTAGAAAGCTTTTTCTAATAGCTACGCATAGACACTATAATCGCGCATATCTAATATATGAGCAAAACGTTATGAGCATATTTAGACAACACATTGACGGAATCCCTAAATATCGATAAAAAAACGTTATATATCTCTCGGTGGATAATCCGATGATCTGAAAAATCGATCCAAACTATTATGCATCATCCGGTAGATGATCTGTAACTCAGAAGTCAACTCGAATTCTAGCCATCGCCATATGGTCAACAATTCGAGGCAAATAATCAGTCATGCTCGATCAGTTGGTCGATTATTGTCTGATCATATTATTAACTTCATAACTTCCAGAAAACATGTAAAAATAAATCTTTCTTTATATCATTAGAAAGCTTTTCTAATAGCTACGCATAGATACCATAATCGCGCAGATTTAATATATAGCAAAAAGTTATGAGTATATTTAGACAACACATTGACCGAATCCCTACATATCGATAAAAATTGGTATATATCTCTCGGTGGATAATCCAATGATCTGAAAATCGATCCAAATTACAATGCATCATCCGATAGATGATCTGATAACTCAGAAGTCAACTCGAATTGCTAGCCATCGCCACATGGTCAACAATTCGAGGCAAATAACCAACCATGTCCGATGAGTTGGTCGATTGTTGACTTATCATATTATTAACTTTATAACTTCCACTAAACGTGTTCAAAAAATTCTTCCTTGATACCATTAGAAAGCTTTTTCTAATAGCTACGCATAGACACCATAATCGCACAGATCTAATATATGAGCAAAACGTTAAGAACATATTTAGACAATGTTGACGAAATCCCTACATATCGATAAAAATCGGTATATATCTCTCGGTGGATAATCCGATGATCTGAAAATCAACCCAAACTATTATGCATCATCCGGTAGATGATCTGATAAGTTAGAAGTCGACTCGAAATGCTAGCCATCGCCATATGGTCAACAATTCGAGGCAAATAATCAGCCATGCTCGATGAGTTGGTCGATTGTTGACTGATAATATTATTAACTTCATAACTTCCAGAAAACATGTCAAAATAAATCTTTCTTTATATCATTAGAAAGCTTTTTCTAATATCTATGCATAGACACTATAATCGCGTAGATCTAATATATGAGGAAAACGTTATGAGCATATTGAGACAACACATGGACCGAATCCCTACATATCGATAAAAATCGATATATATATCTCGGTGGATAACCTGATGATCTGAAAATTGACCCAAATTACTAAGCATCGTATGGTAGATGATCTATAACTCAGAAGTCAACTCGAATTCTAGCCATCGCCAAATGGTCAACAATTTGAGCCAAATAACCATCCATGCCCGATGAGTTGGTCGATTGTTGACTGATCATATTATTAACTTCATAATTTCCATAAAACATGTCCATTAAAATCTTTCTTTGTATCATTAGAAAGCGTTTTCTAATAGCTACGCATAGAGACTATAATCACGCAGATCTAATATATGAGCAAAAAGTTATGGGCATATTTAGACAACACATTGACGAAATCCCTACATATCGATAAAAATCGGTATATATCTCTCGATGGATAATCCGA
>NW_010965849.1:119610-122685 GCF_000463585.1 Tarenaya hassleriana
CGCAGATCTAATATATGAGCAAAAAGTTATGGGCATATTTAGACAACACATTGACGAAATCCCTACATATCGATAAAAATCGGTATATATCTCTCGATGGATAATCCGATGATCTGAAAATCGACCCAAACTACTATGCATCATCTGGTAGATGATCTGATAAGTTACAAGTCAACTCGAATTGATAGCCATCACCATATGGTCATCAATTCGAGGCAAATAACCAACCATGCCCGATGAGTTGGTCGATTGTAGACTGATAATATTATTAACTTCATAACTTCCATAAAACATGTCAAAATAAATCTTTTTTTATATCATTAGAAAGGTTTTTCTAATAGCTACGCATAGACACTATAATCGCACAGATCTAATATATGAGCAAAACGTTATGAGCATATTTAGACAACACATGGACCGAATCCCTACATATCGATAAAAATCGGTATATAGCTCTCGGTGGATAATCCGATGATCTGAAAATCGATCCAAATTACTAAGCATCGTCTGGTAGATGATCTGTAACTCAGAAGTCAACTTGAATTCTAGCCATCGCCAAATGGTCAACAATTTGAGCCAAATAACCATCCATACCCGATGAGTTGGTCAATTGTTGACTGATAATATTATTAACTTCTTAACGTCCATAAAACATGTCCAAAAAATTCTTTATTTGTATCATTAGAAAGCCTTTTCTAATAGCTATGTATAGACACCATAATCGCGCAGATCTAATATATGAGCAAAAAGTTATGAGCATATTTAGACAAAATTGACGGAATCCCTACATATCGATAAAAATCGGTATATATCTCTCGGTGGATAATCCGATGATGTGAAAATCGATCCAAATTACTAAGCATCGTCCAATAGATGATAACTCAGGAGTCAACTCGAATTTTAGCCATCGCCAAATGGTCAACAATTTGAGCCAAATAACCATCCATACCCGATGAGCTCGTCGATTGTTCACTGATCATATTATTAACTTCATAATTTCCATAAAACATGTCCAACAAAATCTTTCTTTGTATCATTAGAAATCGTTTTCTAATAGCTACGCATAGAGACTATAATCGCGTAGATATAATATATGAGCAAAAAATTAGGAGCATATTTAGACAACACATTGACGGAATCCCTACATATCGATAAAAATCGGTATATATCTCTCGCTGGATAATCCGATGATCTGAAAATCGATCCAAATTACTAAGCATCGTCCAGTAGATGATCTGATAAGTTAGAAGTCAACTCGAATTGCTAGCCATCGCCATATGGTCAACAATTCGAGGCAAATAATCAGACATGCCCGATGAGTTGGTCGATTGTTGACTTATCATATTATTAACTTCATAACTTCCATAAAACATGTCAAAATAAATCTTTCTTTATATTATTAGAACGCTTTTTCTGATAGCTACGCATAAACACTATAATCGGGGCAGATCTAATATATGAGCAAAAAGTTATGAGCATATTTAGACAACACATGGACCGAATCCGTACATATCGAAAAAAACCGGTATATATCTCTCGAAGGATAATCCGATGATCTGAAAATCGATCCAAATTACCAAGCATCGTTCGGTAGATGATCTTTAACTCAGAAGTCAACTCGAATTCTAACCATCGCCAAATGGTCAACAATTCGAGGCAAATAATTAGCCATGCCCGATGAGTTGGTCGATTGTTGATTGATCATATTATTAACTTCATAACTTCCATAAAACATGTCAAAATAAATCTTTCTTTATATCATTAGAAAGCTTTTTCTAATAGCTACGCATAGACACTATAATCGCGCAGATCTAATATATGAGCATATTTAGACAACACATTGACGAAATCCCTACATATCGATAAAAATCGGTATATATCTCTCGGTGGATAATCTGATGTTCTGAAAATCGACCAAAACTATCATGCATCATCCGGTAGATGATCTGATAAGTTAGAGGTCAACTCGAATTGCTAGCCATCACCATATGGTCAACAATTCGAGGCAAATAACCAGCCATGCCCGATGAGTTGGTCGATTGTTGACTGATAATATTATTAACTTCATAACTTCCCGAAAATATGTCAAAATAAATCTTTTTTTATATGATTAGAAAGCTTTATCTAATATCTATGCATAGACACCATTATCGAGCAGATCTAATATATGAACAAAATGTTATGAGCATATTGAGACAACACATGGACCGAATTCCTACATATCGATAAAAATCGGTATAAATCTCTCGGTGGATAATCCGATGATCTGAAAATCGATCCAAATTACTAAGCATCGTCCGGTAGATGATTTGTAACTCAGAAGTCAACTTGAATTCTAATCATCACCAAATGATCAATAATTTGAGCCAAATAACCATCCATGCCTGATAACATGTATTTTGGTGACATTTTCGTATAGGATGTCTAGTGTATTTTACTCGGTTTTGCATATTTATAGGCATTCTAGATTACATTTGGTCTCGATATTGTTTGGTTGCTTTATATAGTGTCAAAACAGGTATTCATGCATAAAAGAGAGCAAAAGGAGTGGAAAACTGGACTACGGAACATCACAGACGAAACGGGAACATTTAGAGTTGTTCCGGGGAAAAACACGAATCCTAAAAAGTCAGATCTTACAAGTCTAATAACTTCCACTCTACAAGTCCAAATTGTGCGTTCTCTACATCATTGGAAAGCTCTCTTCAATATCTACACATAGATACCAAGATCGCACAAATCCGACATTGGAGCAGAAAGTTATGAGAAAATCTGTCAAGCATGTCCGAGTTGAAGAATCGACACGGACTGTGTTGAATTCGACACGGCCGTGTTGTTTCCGTGCTGAAAAAAGTGAAGTTTTGCTCAGAGAATTGACACGGACCGTGTTGTCATTCGACACGGCCGTGTTGATTCAAACTCGCCCGTGTTCAGCCATGTCTAAAGTGCAGATTTTTAACACAGAACTGACACGGACCGCGTTGCATTCGACACGGCCGTGTTGCATTACGGGAAAACTTCCTATTTTGCATCCGGACTTCCGTTTTCAGCAAAGGAAGAAACCGAGCCACCAAG
>NW_010965849.1:123345-130108 GCF_000463585.1 Tarenaya hassleriana
TATCTAGGTTTTTATCACTTGAGCATTATTTCTATACCTAGATTTGCGTTATCAAGTTTTTGGCGCCGTTGCCGGGGAATAGTTTAGCGTTAGGATAAAGATTCCTTTGAATCTAGATCCTTTTTCCTTTTTGTTTTCCCTCAATTTTCTTGATCTATTCTTTGTGTTTGTTCTACTTTCTGGTGTGCATGCTTCCGGTGTATGACCAGGAGTTTTGGGCCTGACAACCTAGTACCTCTTGACCCTGAAATCGAGAAGTCCGCTAAGCGCAATCAAAAGAAGAAACGACAACAAAGAAAGATGGAGGAACGTGCTATAGCTGCTGAGAAAAACAATGAAACTTATAGGGCATACCTTCAACCCAAGTACATTCAGCAATTCTCATGCATTCGCCGGCCTGACATCGACCGTAACAATTTTGAGTTTCAACCGGCATTCATCAATATGTAGAGCTCATCGGTAGACCTAACGAAGATCCAATCTCTCACTTGACTCGATTCAAGCTACTATGTCAGTCGGTGAGGACAGTCTGCAGAGTTACCGATGAGTCTCTCATGCTCATGGCCTTTCCACCACCAGACCATCGTAAGAACTGGCTCGAATCTCATGCATCACCACCAGATTTTTCTCTACTAGGTACGCCTCGTTTCTCAAACTCATTTTGTTGTAGAGATGCTCTTAAACTTCATGATCCAGGTTGGCAGAAGATCGATAATGTTTGCCCATTAGACCCATCCAGTAGTTGAGAGAGTTTGGTCAAGCTAAGAACCATAAACAAGCGCTCCCGGGAGGCAACCCGAGTTCTTAGGTTAGTTTTCTTTTCTTTCTTTTTTCTTTTTGCATCGAATATTGGTTTGTGTCCCTTATCACCAGGTTGAGTTCTAATGAGGAATTGAGGAGGCAAGGAAGCTAGCTATGCGATAGACGTAGGCAGACTTAAGTGTGAGTGAACGAACATCACGAGCTAAGTATTCTTTTCCCTTTTTTTTATTTGCTTCTCTTTTGACTCATCTTGTTGGTTGCCTCTACTAGACGAGATTTGACACCGAGGACAGTGTCTAGTTCAAGTCTGGGGGAGGATTCGTCTAACGCCAAACCATATCTATTTAGAGTAGTGGTGCATGCATTTTTTGATTTTTTTTTTCACTTTTTAGTTTCATGTGCATATAGGATGCATTAGGATTATATAGTTTATTGTTAGGATTGTGCATTCTCATATAGTGTTTAGGACATATAAGATCACGTGTATAAAACCGTTTTGAGCATTGATATGATGACCTATGATATGAGAGAGTAGAAACGTCCTGAAAACATTGTGATCCGTTGAACGTGGTTATGTTTTGTTGAATTGATTGCTTGACCTTTAGGATTTTCTAGAATGGCTTGTGGGATAGAAATCGTTGGTTGGAACCCATGGAATCGATGTTGTCTAGCCAAGTAGAAAAGTTTCTATAAGAACCTTTCCCATGTTTGCTGAAGTCGGTAAAGTCTATTATCAAATGCATTCTTATTTCATTATGTGCAGAAAAAAGATAGTGAGCATCTCGATACTCCGTTGTCATTATCTCTTCAACGAAAAACGTTCGAGGACATGAGCGCATCGATTTGATCGTTCGTGTCTAAGTTGTGGGTCGGGCTATCCAATAAACAAAAAAAAATTGATTAGGAACCCTTCAACTTCAACGTCCTAGGAACCCGAGATGCTAGCAAAAGAAAAAAATCTAGCTAGATGAAAGAAAACAAAAAGAGAAGAAAAAAAATGAATACCGAAAGCGTAGACTAGATACGATTAGGTAGAATGGCGTGATAGGTTCGAGAAACATGCTTGGTAAATGATTGAAGTTCTTGGATTGGTTCTTGGTAACGGTATAGATCTCATAGCTAGGAAAGACTATCCTTTAGAGAGGGAGATCATACTAGACAGACTTGATCATTGTTCATGGGGATCTAGGTCGGATAGATGTTTCGCTCTTGATTATCATTTTGAGTTATGTCATTGTCTCGCCCTCCTTTCAGACCGCTTTTCATGGAGTATTTGCTCGAGGACGAGCAAAGGTTTAAGTCTGGGGGAGTTTGATAACATGTATTTTGGTGACATTTTGGTATAGGATGTCTAGTGCATTTTACTCGGTTTTGCATATTTGGTTTTGTATATTTATAGGCATTCTAGAGTACATTTGGTCTCGATATTGCTTGGTTTCTTTCTTTGGTGTCAAAATAGGTATTCATGCATAAAAGAGAGCAAAAGGAGTGGAAAACATGGACTACGGAACATCACAGACGAAACGGGAACATTTAGAGTTGTTCCGGGGAAAACACGAAGCCTAAAAAGTCAGATCTTGCAAGTCTAATAACTTCCACTCTACAAGTCCAAATTGTGCCTCTACATCATTGGAAAGTCTCTTCAATATCTACATATAGACACCAAGATCGTACAAATCTGACATTGGAGCAGAAAGTTATGAGCAAATCTGTCAAGCATGTTCGAGTTGAAGAATCGACACGGACCGTGTTGAATTCGACATGGCCGTGTTGTGTCCGTGCTGAAAAAAGTGAAGTTTTGCTCAGAGAATTGACACGGACCGTGTTGTCATTCGACACGGCCGTGTTGATTCAAACTCGCCCGTGTTCAGCCATGTCTAAAGTGCAGATTTTTAACAGAGAATTGACACGGACCGTGTTGCATTCGACACGGCCGTGTTGCATTATGGGAAAACTTCATATTTTGCATCGGACTTCCGTTTTCAGCAAAGGAAGAAACCGAGCCACTAAGCCAATAAAGAGATGACGTCTTAGACTTCAAAAAACATCGAGAGATCACAGAGAAGACAGAGAACTCGAGAGAGAATCAAGACGGAGTTTCTCGGGAGCAGAGATTGAAGAATCGTCGTCGAGAGATCGCTGCGAGTCTTCTTTATCTGTTTCTATGTTTCTTCTTATTGATTTGAACTCGTTCGTTGTTATGGGTTGTGAATAGTCGTTTCACTGTAGCTAGGGATTTAACCTTGTAGGGATTTGTTTGGTTTTTATTTTCGAGACTACGTTATCGATACTCGGTGGTTTAATTGAATTGAGTTATTGCTTTTGATCTTCTTGGCCTGTTGATTGATTGATCTTAGATTCTGATTGACAAAGAGAGTTGGAATTAGATTCGGAAAGAATTCATTGAATGAATTGATTAAGACTATTGAGAGATAGATTAATCGGTTTAGAAACCGTGATAGTGATCGTTAATGCATTTGATATTTTAATCTATTAGGTTGAGAGATCGATAGGTTAAATTATTGGATAGTGGATTTAGGACTTGAGAGAGCCAAATCTGATATTAGAATTTGAGATCCCCGATTAGAGTTCGATATTCCTTGATTCTCTATCCTTAGAAATAATCCCTGCGCGTTAAGGTTATCCCGAAGCTACGGTGGTTTATCTATCTGATTTTACTTAATTAGTTTATTGCTTTATTTTTTATATTCACATACTTCATTCTATATTTACTGATCTAATTCTTGGTTGAGTCTTGTTCCTAGAGTTAACTATTCCCTGTGTTCGACCCTGGTACTACAGTTGATCCATATCCTTGACCGAGTGACTACATATCGACAAAAATCGGCATCAATCTCTCCATGGATAAATTGATAATCTTAAAATGGACCTAAATTACTATGCATCGTGCGACACGTTATCCAATGATTTAGAATTCGAGTCGAATCGCTAGTTATCTCCATACGGTCAACAATTCGAGCCAAATAACGAGTCATGCCCTATGAGTTGGTCGATTGTTGACTAATAATATTACTAACTTAATAACTTCCAGAAAACATGTCAAAATAAATCTTTTTTTATATCATTAGAAAGCTTTTTCTAATATCTATGCATAGACACCATAATCGCGCAGATCTAATATATGAGCAAAACGTTATGAGCATATTGAGACAACACATTGACGGAATCCCTACATATCGATAAAAATCGGTATATATCTCTCGGTGGATAATTCGATGATCTGAAAATCGATCTAAATTACTAAGCATCGTCCGGTAGATAATCTATAACTCAGAAGTCAAATCGAGTTCTAGCCATCGCCAAATGGTCAACAATTTGAGCCAAATAACCATCCATGCCCGATGAGATCGTCGATTGTTGACTAAGCATATTATTAACTTCATAATTTCCATAAAACATGTCCAACAAAATCTTTCTTTATATGATTAGAAAGCGTTTTCTAATAGCTACGCATAGAGATTATATACGCGCAGATCTAATATATGAGAAAAACGTTATGAGCATACTTAGCCAACACATTGACGGAATCCCTACATATCGATAAAAATCGGTATATATCTCTCGGTGGATAACCCGATGATCTGAAAATCGATCCAAATTATTAAGCATCTTCTGGTAAATGATCTAATAAGTTAGAAGTCAACTCGAATTGCTAGCCATCGCCATATGGTCAACAATTCGAGGCAAATAATCAGACATGCCCGATGAGTTGGTCGGTTGTTGATTGATCATATTATTAACTTCATAACTTCCATAAAACATGTCCAAATAAATCTTTCTTTGTATCATTAGAAAGCTTTTTCTAATAACTACGCATAGACACTATAATCGGGTATATCTAATATATGGGTAAAAAGTTATGAGCATATTTAAACAACATTGACGGTATCCCTATATATCGATAAAAATCGGTATATATCTCTCGGTGGATAATCCGATAATCTTAAAATCGAACCAAACTACTATGCATCATCCGGTAGATGATCTGATAAGTTAGAAGTCAACTCGAATTGCTAGCCGTCGCCATATGGTCAACAATTCGAGGCAAATAATCAGTCATGCCCGATGAGTTGGTCAATTGTTAACTGATAATATTATTAACTTCATAACTTCCAGAAAACATGTCAAAATAAATCTTTCTTTATATCATTAGAAAGTTTTTTCAAATATCTATGCATAGACACTATAATCGTGTAGATCTAATATATGAGCAAAATGTTATGAGCATATTGAGACAACACATGGATCGAATCCCTATATATCGATAAAACTCGGTATATATCTCTCGGTGGATAATCCGATGATCTGAAAATCGATCCAAAATCTAAAAAAATAAACTGACCCCGGTCCGGCGGACCAAGAAGTTGGTCCGGCGGACCGGGAATGACAGAACGCAACTTACGTTGTTGCCGCCTTGGGACGCGGAATTCGCCGGATTTCGGGGCCCACTCGCCGTCTGATAACATGTATTTTGGTGATATTTTGGTATAGGATGTCTAGTGTATTTTACTCGGTTTTGCATATTTATAGGCATTCTAGATTACATTTGGTCTCGATATTGCTTGGTTGCTTTATATAGTGTCAAAACAGGTATTCATGCATAAAAGAGAGCAAAAAGGAGTGGAAAACTGGACTACGGAACATCACAGACAAAACGGGAACATTTAGAGTTGTTCCGGGGAAAAACACGAATCCTAAAAAGTCAGATCTTACAAGTCTAATAACTTCCACTATACAAGTCCAAATTGTGCGTTCTCTATATCATTGGAAAGCTCTCTTCAATATCTACACATAGACACCAAGATCGCACAAATCCGACATTGGAGTAGAAAGTTATGAGAAAATCTGTCAAGCATGTTCGAGTTGAAGAATCGACACGAACTGTGTTGAATTGGACACAACCGTGTTGTGTCCGTGCTGAAAAAAGTGAAGTTTTGCTCAGAGAATTGACACGGACCGTTTTGTCATTCGACACGGCCGTGTTGATTCAAACTCGCCCGTGTTCATCCATGTCTAAAGTGCAGATTTTTAACACAGAACTGACACGGACCGCGTTGCATTCGACACGGCCGTGTTGCATTACGGGAAAACTTTCTATTTTGCATCCGGACTTCCGTTTTCAGCAAAGGAAGAAACCGAACCACCAAGCCAATAAAGAGAGGACGTCTTGGACTTCAAAAATCATCGAGAGATCACAGCAGAAGCCAGAGAACTCGAGAGAGAATCAAGACGGAGTTTCCCGGGAGCAGAGATTGAAGAATCGTCATCGAGAGATCGCTGCGAGTCTTCTTTATCTGTTTCTATGTTTCTTCTTATTTATTTGAACTCGTTTGTTGTTATGGGTAGTAAGTAGTCGTTTCACTGTAGCTAGGGATTTAACCTTGTAGGGATTTGTTTGGTTTTTATTTTCCGAGACTACGTTATCGATACTCGTCGGTTTAATTGAATTGAGTTTATTGCTTTTGATCTTCTTGGCCTGTTGATTGATTGATCTTAGATTCTGATTGACAACGAGAGTTGGAATTAGATTCGGAAAGAATTCATTGAATGAATTGATTAAGACTATTGAGAGATAGGTTAATCGGTTTAGGAACTGTGATAGTGATCGTTAATGCAGCCATCGCCATATGGTCAACAATTCGAGGCAAATAATCAGACATGCCCGATGAGTTGGTCGGTTGTTGATTGATCATATTATTAACTTCATAACTTCCATAAAACATGTCCAAATAAATCTTTCTTTGTATCATTAGAAAGCTTTTTCTAATAACTACGCATAGACACTATAATCGGGTATATCTAATATATGGGTAAAAAGTTATGAGCATATTTAAACAACATTGACGGTATCCCTATATATCGATAAAAATCGGTATATATCTCTCGGTGGATAATCCGATAATCTTAAAATCGAACCAAACTACTATGCATCATCCGGTAGATGATCTGATAAGTTAGAAGTCAACTCGAATTGCTAGCC
>NW_010965849.1:130118-133308 GCF_000463585.1 Tarenaya hassleriana
TCCATATTTACTGATCTAATTCTTGGTTGAGTCTTGTTCCTAGAGTTAACTATTTCCTGTGTTCGACCCTGGTACTACAGTTGATCTGTATCCTTGTGGTATTCGCTGTATCTAGGTTTTTATCACTTGAGCATTATTTCTATACCTAGATTTGCGTTATCAAGTTTTTGGCGCCGTTGCCGGGGAATAGTTTAGCGTTAGGATAAAGATTCCTTTGAATCTAGATCCTTTTTCCTTTTTGTTTTCCCTCAATTTCTTGATCTATTCTTTGTGTTTGTTCTACTTTCTGGTGTGCATGCTTCCGGTGTATGACCAGGAGTTCTGGGCTTGACAACCTAGTACCTCTTGACCCTGAAATCGAGAAGTCCGCTAAGCGCAATCGAATGAAGAAACGACAACAAAGAAAGATGGAGGAACGTGCTATAGCTACTGAGAACAACAATGAAACTTATAGGGCATACCTTTAACCCAAGTACATTCCGCAACTCTCATGCATTCTTCGGCCTGACATCGACCGTAACAATTTTGAGTTTCAACCGGCATTCATCAATATGTAGAGCTCATCGGTAGACCTAACGAAGACCCAATCCCTCACTTGACTCGATTCAAGCTACTATGTCAGTCGGTGAGGACAGTCCGCGGAGTTACCGATGAGTCTCTCATGCTCATGGCCTTTCCACCACCAGACCATCGTAAGAACTGGCTCGAATCTCATGCATCACCACCAGATTTTTCTCTACTAGGTACGCCTCGTTTCAACTCATTTTGTTGTAGAGATGCTCTTAAACTTCATGATCCAGGTTGGCAGAAGATCGATAATCTTTGCCCATTAGACCCATCCAGTAGTTGAGAGAGTTTGGTCAAGCTAAGGACCATAAACAAGCGCTCCCGGGAGGCAACCCGAGTTCTTAGGTTAGTTTTCTTTTCTTTCTGTTTATTTTTGCATCAAATCGGTATATATCTCTCGGTGGATAATCCGATGATCTGAAAATCGATCTAAATTACTAAACATCGTCCGATAGATGATCTGTAACTCAGAAGTCAACTCGATTTCTAACCATCGCCAAATGGTCAACAATTCGAGGCAAATAATCAGCCATGCCCGATGAGTTGGTCGATTGTTGACTGATCATATTATTAACTTCATAACTTCCATAAAACATGTCAAAATAAATCTTTCTTTATATTATTAGAAAGCTTTTGCTAATAGCTACGCATAGACACTATAATCGTGCAGATCTAATGTATGAGCAAAAAGTTATGAGCATATTTAGACAACACATTGACGAAATCCCTACATATCGATAAAAATCGGTATATATCTCTCGGTGGATAATCCGATGATCTGAAAATTGACCCAAACTACTATGCATCATCGGGTAGATGATCTGATAAGTTAGAAGTCAACTCGAATTGCTAGCCATCACCATATGGTCAACAATTCGAGGCAAATAACCAGCCATGTCCGATGAGTTGGTCGATTGTTGACTGATAATATTATTAACTTCATAACTTCCAGAAAACATGTCAAAATAAATCTTTTTTTATATTATTAGAAAGCTTTATCTAATATCTAAACATAAACACCACAATCGTGCAGATCTAATATATGAGGAAAATGTTATGAGCATATTGAGACAAGACATGGACCGAATCCCTACATATCGATAAAAATCGGTATATATCTCTCGGTGGATAATCCGATGATCTGAAAATCGATCCAAATTACTAAGCATCGTCGATAGATGATATGTAAACTCAGAAGTCAACTCGAATTCTAGCCATCGCCAAATGGTCAATAATTCGAGCCAAATAACCATCCATGCCCATGAGTTGGTCGATTGTTGACTGATCATATTATTAACTTTATAACTTCCATAAAACATGTCAAAATAAATCTTTCTTTATATCATTAGAAAGCTTTCTAATAGCTACGCATAGACACTATAATCGGGCAGATCTAATATATGAGCAAAACGTTATGAGCATATTTAAACAACATTGACGGAATCCCTACATATCGAGAAAAATCGGTATGTATCTCTCGGTGGATAATCCGATGATCTGAAAATCAACCCAAACTACTATGCATCATCTGGTAGATGATCTGATAAGTTAGAAGTCAACTCGAATTGCTAACCATCGCCATATGATCAAAAATTCGAGGAAAATAATCAGCCATACCCGATGAGTTGGTGGATTGTTGACTGATAATATTATTAACTTCATAACTTCCACAAAACGTGTCTAAAAAATTCTTTCTTGATACCATTAGGTAGCTTTTTCTAATAGCAACGTATAGACACCATGATCGCGCAGATCTAGTATATGCGCAAAAAGTTATGAGTTTATTAAGACAACACATTGACTGAGTGACTACATATCGACAAAAATCGGCAACAATCTCTCCATGGATAAATTGATAATCTTAAAATCGATCCAAATTACTATGCACCGTGCGACATGTTATCCAATGATTTATAATTCGGGTCGAATCACTAGTTATCTCCAACGGTCAACAATTCGAGCCAAATAACGAGCCATGCCCTATGAGTTGGTCGATTGTTGACTGATAATATTACTAACTTAATAACTTCTAGAAAACATGTCAAAATAAATCTTTTTTTATATCATTAGAAAGTTTTTTCTAATATCTATACATAGACAACATAATCGTGCAGATCTAATATATGAGCAAAATGTTATGAGCATATTGAGACAACACATGGACCGAATCCCTACATATCGATAAAAATCGGTATATATCTCTCGGTGGATAATCAGATGATCTGAAAATCGATCTAAATTACTAAGCATCGTCCGGTAGATGATCTATAACTCAGAAGTCAAATCGAATTCTAGCCATCGCCAGATGGTCAACAATTTGAGCCAAATAACCATCCATGCCTCAGGAGCTCGTTGATTGTTGACTAATCATATTATTAACTTCATAACTTCCATAAAACATGTCCCACAAAATCTTTCTTTGTATCATTAGAAAGCTTTTTCTAATAGCTACGCATAGACACTATAATCGGGCAGATATAATATATGAGCAAAATGTTATGAGCATATTTAAACAACATTGACGGAATCCCTACATATCGATAAAAATCAGTATATATCTCTCGGTGGATAATCCGATGATCTGAAAATTGACTCAAACTACTATGCATCATCTGGTAGATGA
>NW_010965849.1:133766-136778 GCF_000463585.1 Tarenaya hassleriana
GATGATTTGAAAATCGATCCAAATTACTAAGCATCGTCCGATAGATGATATGTAACTCAGAAGTCAACTCAAATTCTAACCATCGCCAAATGGTCAATAATTCGAGGCAAATAATCAGCCATGCCCGATGAGTTGGTCGATTGTTGACTGATCATATTATTAACTTCATAACTTCCATAAAACATGTCAAAATAAATCTTTCTTTATATCACTAGAAAGCTTTTTCTAATAGCTACGCATAGACACTATAATCGCGCAGATCTAATATATGAGCAAAAAGTTATGAGCATATTTAGACAACACATTGACGAAATCCGTACATATCGATAAAAATCGGTATATATCTCTCGGTGGATAATCCGATGATCTGAAAATCGATCCAAACTAATATGCATCATCCGGTAGATGATCTGATAAGTTAGAAGTCAACTCGAATTGCTAGTCATCACCATATGGTCAACAATTCGAGGCAAATTACCAGCCGTGCCCGATGAGTTGGTCGATTGTTGACTGATAATATTATTAACATCATAACATCTAGAAAACATGTCAAAATAAATATTTTTTTATATCATTAGAAAGCTTTATCTAATATCTTTGCATAGACATCATAATCGCGCAGATCTAATATATGAACAAAATGTTATGAGCAAATTGAGACAACACATGGACCGAATCCCTACATATCGATAAAAATCGGTATATATCTCTCGGTGGATAATCCGATGATCTGAAAATCGATCCAAATTACTAAGCATCGTCCGGTCGATGATCTGTAACTCAGAAGTCAACTCGAATTCTAGCCTTCGCCATACGGTCAACAATCCGAGCCAAATAACGAGACATGCCCGATAAGTTGGTCGATTGTTGACTGATAATATTATTAACTTCATAACTTCTAGAAAACATGTCAAAATAAATCTTTTTTTTATATCATTAGAAAGCTTTATCTAATATCTATGCATAGACACCATTATCGCGCAGATCTAATATATGAACAAAATGTTATGAGCATATTGAGACAACACATGGACCGAATTCCTACATATCGATAAAAATCGGTATATATCTCTCGGTAGATAATCCGATGATCTGAAAATCGATATAAATTACTAAGAATCGTCCGGTAGATGATCTATAACTCAGAAGTCAAATCGAATTCTAGCCATCGCGAAATGGTCAACAATTTGAGCCAAATAACTATTTATGCCCGATGAGCTCGTCGATCGTAGACTGATCATATTATTAACTTCATAACTTCCATAAAACATGTTCCACAAAATCTTTCTTTGTATCATTAGAAAGCTTTTTCTAATAGCTACGCATAGACACTATAATCGGGCAGATCTAATATATGAGTAAAATGTTATGAGCATATTTAAACAACATTGACGGAATCCCTACATATCGATAAAAATCGGTATATATCTCTCGGTGGATAATCCGATGATCTGAAAATTGACTCAAACTACTATGCATCATCCGGTAGATGTTGATAAGTTAAAAGTCAACTCGAATTGCTAGCCATCGCCATATGGTCAACAATTCGGGGCAAATAATCAGCCATGCCCGATGAGTTGATCGATTGTTGACTGATAATATTATTAACTTCACAACTTCAAGAAAACATGTCAAAATAAATCTTTCTTTATATCATTAGAAAGCTTTTTCTAATATCTATACATAGACACCATAATCGTGCAGATCTAATATATGAACAAAATATTATGAACATATTGAGACAACACATGGATCGAATCCCTATATATCATTAAAACTCGGTATATATCTCTCGGTGGATAATCCGATGATTTGAAAATCGATCCAAATTACTAAGCATCGTCCGGTCGATGATCTGTAACTCAGAAGTCAACTCGAATTCTAGCCTTCGCCATATGGTCAACAATTCGAGGCAAATAACCAGCCATGCCCGATGAGTTGGTCGATTGTTGACTGATAATATTATTAACTTCATAACTTCTAGAAAACATGTCAAAATAAATCTTTTTTTTATCATTAGAAAGCTTTATCTAATATCTATGCATAGACACCATTATCGCGCACATCTAATATATGAACAAAATGTTATGAGCATATTGAGACAACACTTGGACCGAATCCCTACATATCGATAAAAATTGGTATAAATCTCTCGTTAGATAATCCGATGATCTGAAAATCGATCCAAATTACTATGCATCGTCCGGTAGATGATCTGAAACTCAGAAGTCAGCTTGAATTCTAACCATCACGAAATGGTCAACAATTTGAGCCAAATAACCATCCATGCCTGATGAGTTGGTCGATTGTTGACTGATCATATTATTAACTTCATAACTTCCACAAAAAGTGTCTAAAAATTGATTCTTGATACCATTAGAAAGCTTTTTCTAATAGCTATGCATAGACACCATAATCGCGCAGATCTAATATATGAGCAAAAAGTTATGAGCATATTTAGACATTATTGACAGAATCCCTACATATCGATAAAAATCGGTATATATCTCTCGCTGGATGATCTGATGTTCTGAAAATCGACCAAAACTACTATGCATCATCCGGTAGATGATCTGATAAGTTAGAGGTCAACTCGAATTGCTAGCCATCACCATATGGTCAACAATTCGAGGCAAATAACCAGCCATGCCCGATGAGTTGGTCAATTGTTGACTGATAATATTATTAACTTCATAACTTCCAGAAAATATGTCAAAATAAGTCTTTCTTTATATTATTAGAAAGATTTTTCTAATAGCTACGCATAGACACTATAATCGTAGAGATCTAATAAATGAACAAAATGTTATGAGCATATTGAGACAACACATAGACCGAATCCCTACATATCGATAAAAATCGGTATATATCTCTCGGTTGATAATCCGATGATCTGGAAATCGATCCAAGTTACTAAGCATCGTCCGGTAGATGATCTGTAACTCAGAAGTCAACTCGAGTTCTAGCCATCGCCAAATGGTCAACAATTTGAGCCAAATAACCATCCATGCC
>NW_010965849.1:138276-138515 GCF_000463585.1 Tarenaya hassleriana
CACTCATGTCCTCGAACGATTTTTGTTGACGAGATAATGACAGCGGAGTGTCGAGATGCTCACTATCTTTTTTCTACACATAATGAAATAAGAATGCATTTGATAATAGACTTTACCGACTTCAGCAAACATGGGAAAAGCTCGTATAGAAACTTTTCTACTTGACTAGACAACATCGGTCCTATGGGTTCTAACCAACGATTTCTATCCCACAAGCCATTCTAGAAAATCCTAAAGAT
>NW_010965849.1:138570-142664 GCF_000463585.1 Tarenaya hassleriana
TCTCATGCATTCGCCGGCCTGACATCGACCGTAACAATTTTGAGTTTCAACCGGCATTCATCAATATGTTGAGCTCATCGACTTTCAGAGGTAGACCTAACGAAGACCCAATCCCTCACTTGACTCGATTCAAGCTACTATGTCAGTCGGTGAGGACAGTCCGCGGAGTTACCGATGAGTCTCTCATGCTCATGGCCTTTCCACCACCAGACCATCGTAAGAACTGGCTCGAATCTCATGCATCACCACCAGATTTTTCTCTACTAGGTACGCCTCGTTTCAACTCATTTTGTTGTAGAGATGCTCTTAAACTTCATGATCCAGGTTGGCAGAAGATCGATAATCTTTGCCCATTAGACCCATCCAGTAGTTGAGAGAGTTTGGTCAAGCTAAGGACCATAAACAAGCGCTCCCGGGAGGCAACCCGAGTTCTTAGGTTAGTTTTCTTTTCTTTCTGTTTATTTTTGCATCAGATATTGGTTTGCGTCTCTTATCACCAGGTTGAGTTCTAATGTGGAATTGAGGAGGCGAGGAAGCTAGCTATGCGATAGAGTAGGCAGACTTAAGTGCGAGTGAACGAACATCGCGAGCTAAGTATTCTTTTCCTTTTTTTTTTATTTGCTTCTCTTTTGACTCATCTTATTGGTTGCCTCTACTAGACGAGATTTGACACCGAAGTCTAGTTCAAGTCTGGGGGAGGATTCGTCTAACGCCAAACCATATCTATTTAGAGTAGTGTTGCATGCATTTTTTGATTTTTTTTTCACTTTTTAGTTTCATGTGCATATAGGATGCATTAGGATTATATAGTTTGTTGTTAGGATTGTGCATTCTCATATAGTGTTTAGGACATATAAGATCACGTGTATAAAACCGTTTTGAGCATTGATATGATGACCTATGATATGAGAGAGTAGAAACGTCCTGAAAACATTGTGATCCGTTGAACGTGGTTATGTTTTGTTGAATTGATTGCTTGACCTTGAGGATTTTTCTAGAATGGCTTGTGGGATATAAATCGTTGGACCGATGTTGTCTAGCCAAGTAGAAAAATTTCTATAAGAACCTTTCCCATGTTTGCTGAAATCGGTAAAGTCTATTATCAAATGCATTCTTATTTCTTTATGTGCAGAAACAGATATAGTGAGCATCTCGACACTCCGCTGTCATTATCTCGTCAACGAAAATCGTTCGAGGACATGAGTGCATCAATTTGATGGTTCGGGTCTAAGTTGTGGGTCGGGTCATCCAATGAATAAAATCGACAAAAAGAGCGATTATGAACCCTTCAACTTCAACGTCCTAGGAACCCGAGATGCTAGCAAAAGAAAAAAATCTAGCTAGATGAAAGAAAAAAAAAGAGAAGAAAAAAAAATGAATACCGAAAGCGTACACTAGATACGATTAGGTAGAATGGCGTGATAGGTTCGAGAAACATGCTTGGTAAATGATTGAAGTTCTTGGATTGGTTCTTGGTAGCGGTATAGATCCCATAGCTAGGAAAGACTTAGACTTGATCATTGTTCACGGGGATCTAGGTCGGATAGAGGTTTCACTCTCGATTATCATTTTGAGTTATGTCATTGTCTCGCCCTCCTTTCAGACCGCTTTTCACGGCGTATTTGCTCGAGGACGAGCAAAGGTTTAAGTCTGGGGGAGTTTGATAACATGTATTTTGGTGACATTTTGGTATAGGATGTCTAATGCATTTTACTCGGTTTTGTATATTTATAGGCATTCTAGAGTACATTTGGTCTCGATATTACTTGGTTGCTTTCTTTGGTGTCAAAACAGGTATTCATGCATAAAAGAGAGCAAAAGGAGTGGAAAACATGGACTACGGAACATCACAGACGAAACGGGAACATTTAGAGTTGTTCCGGGGAAAAACACGAAGCCTAAAAAGTCAGAGCTTGCAAGTCTAATAATAACTTCCACTCTACAAGTCCAAATTGTGCGTTCTCTACATCATTGGAAAGTCTCTTCAATATCTACATATAGACACCAAGATCGCACAAATCTGACATTGGAGCAGAAAGTTATGATCAAATCTGTCAAGCATGTTCGAGTTGAAGAATCGACACAGACCGTGTTGAATTCGACACGGCCGTGTTGTGTCCGTGCTGAAAAAAGTGAAGTTTTGCTCAGAAAATTGACACAGACCGTGTTGTCATTCGACACGGCCGTGTTGATTCAAACTCGCCCGTGTTCAGCCATGTCTAAAGTGCAGATTTTTAACACAGAATTGACACGGACCGCGTTGCATTCGACACGGCCGTGTTGCATTACGGGAAAACTTCCTATTTTGCATCCGGACTTCCGTTTTCAGCAAAGGAAGAAACCGAGCCACCAAGCCAATAAAGAGATGACGTCTTAGACTTCAAAAATCATCGAGAGATCACAGCAGAAGCCAGAGAACTCGAGAGAGAATCAAGACGGAGTTTCCCAGGAGCAGAGATTGAAGAATCGTCGTCGAGAGATCGCTGCGAGTCTTCTTTATCTGTTTCTATGTTTCTTCTTATTGATTTGAACTCGTTTGTTGTTATGGGTCGAGAGATCGTTGCGAGTCTTCTTTATCTGTTTCTATGTTTCTCTTTATTGATTTGAACTCGTTCGTTGTTATGGGTTGTGAATAGTCGTTTCACTGTAGCTAGGGATTTAACCTTGTAGGGATTTGTTTGGTTTTTATTTTCCGATACTACGTTATCGATACTCGGCGGTTTAATTGAATTGAGTTTAGCTTTTGATCTTCTTGGCCTGTTGATTGATTGATCTTAGATTCTGATTGACAAAGAGAGTTGGAATTAGATTCGGAAAGAATTCATTGAATGAATTGATTAAGATTATTGAGAGATAGATTAATCGGTTTAGAAACTGTGATAGTGATCGTTAATGCATTTGATATTTTAATCTATTAGGTTGAGAGATCGATAGGTTAAATTATTGGATAGTGGATTTAGGACTTGAGAGAGCCAAATCTGATATTAGAATTTGAGATCCCCGATTAGAGTTCGATATTCGTTGATTCTCCATCCTTAGAAACAATCCCTGCGCGTTAAGGTTATCCCGAAGCTACGGTGGTTTATCTATCTGATTTTATTTAGTTAGTTTATTGCTTTATTTTTTATATTCATATACTTCATTCCATATTTACTGATCTAATTCTTGGTTGAGTCTTGTTCATAGAGTTAACTATTCCCTGTGTTCGACCCTGGTACTACAGTTGATCCATATCCTTGACCGAGTGACTACATATCAACAAAAATCGGCATCAATCTCTGCATGGATAAATTGATAATCTTAAAATGGACCTAAATTACTATGCACCGTGCGACATGTTATCCAGTGATTTAGAATTCGAGTCGAATCGTTAGTTATCTCCATACGGTCAACAATTCGAGCCAAATAACGAGCCATGCCCTATGCATTGGTCGATTGTTGACTAATAATATTACTAACTTAATAACTTCCAGAAAACATATCAAAATAAATCTTTCTTTATATCATTAAAAAGATTTTTCTAATATCTATGCATAGACACTATAATCGCGCAGATCTAATATATGAGCAAAACGTTATGAGCATACTTCTGGTCACTATAAAAATCGGTATATATCTCTCGGTGGATAACCCGATGATATGAAAATCGATCCAAATTATTAAGCATCTTCTGGTAGATGATCTAATAAGTTAGAAGTCAACTCGAATTGCTAGCCATCGCCATATGGTCAACAATTCAAGGCAAATAATCAGACATGCCCGATGAGTTGGTCGATTGTTGACTGATCATATTATTAACTTCATAACTTCCATAAAACAAGTCCAAATAAATCTTTCTTTATATTATTAGAAAGCTTTTTCTAATAGCTACGCATAGACACTATAATCGGGTAGATCTAATATATGAGCAAAAAGTTATGAGCATATTTAAACAACATTGACGGAATCCCTATATATCGATAAAAATCGGTATATATCTCTCGGTGGATAATCCGATGATCTTAAAATCGAACCAAACTACTATGCATCATCCGTTAGATGATCTGATAAGTTAGAAGTCAACTCGAATTGCTAGCCGTCGCCATATGGTCAAC
>NW_010965849.1:143252-144009 GCF_000463585.1 Tarenaya hassleriana
ATAAAAATCGGTATATATCTCTTGGTGGATAATCCGATGATCTAAAAATCGATCCAAATTACTAAGCATCATCCGTAGATGATCTGTAACTCAGAGGTCAACTCGAATTCTAGCTATCGCCAAATGGTCAACAATTTGAGCCAAATAACCATCCATGCCCGATGAGTTGGTCGATTGTTGACTGATCATATTATTAACTTCATAACTTCCAGAAAACATATCAAAATAAATCATTCTTTATATCATTAGAAAGCTTTTTCTAATAGCTACGCATAGACACTATAATCGTGCAGATCTAATATATGAGCAAAACGTTATGAGCATATTTAGACAACACATTTCTACATATCGATAAAAATCGGTATATATCTCTCGCCGGATAACCCGATGATCTGAAAATCGATCCAAATTACTAAGCATCGTCCGATAGATGATCTGATAAGTTAGAAGTCAACTCGAATTGCTAGCCATCGCCATATGGTCAACAATTCGAGGCAAATAACCAACCATGCCCGATGAGTTGGTCGATTGTTGGCTGATAATATTATTAACTTCATAACTTCCAGAAAACATGTCAAAACAAATATTTCTTTATATCATTAGAAAGCTTTTTCTAATTTCTATGCATAGACACTATAATCGCGCAGATCTAATATATGAACAAAACGTTATGAGTATATTGAGACAACACATGGACTAAATCCCTACATATCGATAAAAATAGGTATATATCTCTCGGTGGATAATCCGATGATCT
>NW_010965849.1:150698-152106 GCF_000463585.1 Tarenaya hassleriana
GCTCATCGGGCATGGATGGTTATTTGGCTCAAATTGTTGACCATTTGGCGATGGCTAGAATTCGAGTTGACTTCTGACTTACAGATCATCTACCGGACGATGCTTAGTAATTTGGATCGATTTTGAGATCATCGGATTATCCACCGAGAGATATATATCGATTTTTATCGATATGTAGGGATTTCATAACTTCCAAAAAACATATCAAAATAAATCTTTCTTTATTTCATTAGAACGCTTTTTCTAATATCTATGCATAGACACTATAATCGTGCAGATATAATATATGAGCAAAACGTTATGAGCATATTGAGACAAAACATAGACCGAATCCCTACATATCGATAAAAATCGGTATATATCTCTCGGTTGATAATCCGATGATCTGAAAATCGATCCAAGTTACTAAGCATCGTCCGGTAGATGATCTGTAACTCAGAAGTCAACTCGAGTTCTAGCCATCGCCAAATGGTCAACAATTTGAGCCAAATAATCATCCATGCCCGATGAGCTCATCGATTGTTGACTGATCATATTATTAACTTCATAACCTCTATAAAACATGTCCAACAAAATCTTTCTTTGTATCATTACGCATAAACACTATAATCGCATAGATCTAATATATGAGCAAAACGTTATGAGCATATTTAGACAACATTGACGGAATCCCTACATATCGATAAAGTCGGTATATATCTCTTGATGGATAATCCGGTGATGTGAAAATCGATCCAAATTACTAAGCATCGTCCGGTAGATGAACTGTAACTTAGGAGTCAAATCGAATTTTAGCCACCGCCAAATGGTCAACAATTTGAGCCAAATAACAATCCATGCTCGATAAGCTCGTCGATTGTTGACTGATAATATTATTAACTTCATAACTTCCATAAAACATGTCCGACAAAATCTTTCTCTGTATCATTCGAAAGCGTCTTCTAATAGCTATGCATAGACACTATAATCGGGACGATCTAATATATGAGCAAAAAGTTATGAGTATATTTAGACAACACATTGACGGAATCCATATATATCGATAAAAATCGGTATATATCTTTCGGTGGATAATCCTATGATCTGAAAATCGACCCAAACTACTATGCATCATCCGTTAGATGATCTGATAAGTTAGAAGTCAACTCGAATCGCTAGTTATCTCCGTACGGTCAACAATTTGAGGCAAATAATCAGCAATGCCCGATGAGTTGGTCGATTGTTGACTGATCATATTATTAACTTCATAACTTCTAGAAAACATGTGAAAATAAGTCTTTCTTTATATCATTAGAAAGCTTTTTCTAATAGCTACGCATAGACACTATAATCGCACAGATCTAATATATGAGCAAAACGTTATGAGCATATTTAGACAACATTGACGGAATCCCTACATATCGATAAA
>NW_010965850.1:0-1050 GCF_000463585.1 Tarenaya hassleriana
AAAACCTGATCAATGTACGGAGTGTAGAAGTGGAATCGACCGGAGGATTAAACGCGTGAAAGCTTGAAACTTTGGACCAAAATGCAGAAGATTTAGAGATGGGCATCGAAGAAACACAGAAAACACAAAATTCAGAGGGAAAATAACAGACCCGACCAAGAAAGCACCACACTTTCTCGGAACTGCATGAACAGAGAAGGAGAGAAAGATTCGAACTTTGACCGAAACAGTAAATGGTGTCCAAGAAAAAACCTCGAATTTGGATTTTGAAATTGGAGTTCCGATCTGGGCAGCGGTCTTCTGCGGTGTGTCCATTTTCCAACAAAAGAAAGAATCACATCCAAATTCTCCCTCCTCTCTCTCTCTCTCTCTCTAAGAGTGAGTGAGTGAGTGTAGAAGATGAGTTTCAAAGGCGGGAGATGAGGATTTTTCTCGTGGAGATGATAGAGCAGACCCACCACATGAAAGCTCGCCACTTGCTCCCTGCACTTGTTCTCCGTTATTCATATATATACACGTATATGTATGTATGTATGTCCCTGTAAAATCTTTAAATGCTTTGGTTTTGTCTAAGAGGGAGAATGGTTAAAAAAATGACTTCTAAAAAGTTTGAGAGCTTATTTTCATTTATAATGTAGGGTTTTAAAAAAATAATCAATACACGTAACCACTATGTATTAATTGTAAAAACGCCAAATTTCTAAGTTCATATTTCATCCAATCATAACAAAACAATCATTTTTTTATAATCACAAACAATCATATTTTGTGAATCACAAAAATAATTAATATATTTTCTCTCATTTTTAAAAATTTATGAATTACAATAAAATTACCGATTCATTGCTTTCAATAAAGGAACGGCCACATTGATTTTTTTTTCCTTTTCTTCTTCCCTTTTCTTTTTATTTTCATATTATATGTAACTTTATTCTGCTTTTTTCTAAAAAATTCGGACTGATGGTAAAAAAAAAATAATAAAATAATTGACTGGCGTAATCACAGTTCCTCGCTGCTTCTAATTTGTTTGCATGCGCCGGAAATCCTCCA
>NW_010965851.1:0-1048 GCF_000463585.1 Tarenaya hassleriana
TTTTTTTTTGGTTGGATAATGGTTTTTTTATGCACATATATATATATATATATAGAGAGAGAGAGAGTTATATGTTTCAATATCTATAAATGGGTCGTATATATTCCATTTAACCCAATATAATAATTCGATAAGTTAATCAATATAATTTGAGCCCACAATAAGATGGGTTGAACCCACCCAATTGAAATCTGTATTGTTATGGATTATCTATTCTTCACCATACACAAATTATTAAACATAATATCCATTTGAATATCATCCAACCTCCTAAACGACAGCGTTTTCCATACTTAGCGCCCAAAACCGATTCTTGGACCATATTTTCGTGGGCTCACATTTCGGGCCTAATGTGAGCTTCGGCCTCAGTTTCATATTAGGCCTAAAATGGGCCCACTAAAGCATTGTTTTTCCAATCCAAATCAAAATCCATTAACCGGGAAAAAAAACTTTCGACCGGCCACAGGTGTGCAACCCGGGTTTTTTTAATAAAAAAATAAATTAAGATTAGGGAAAAAAATCATTGTTTGCTGACGTGGATGGGTCGATCTTCTGTAATCGGTCCAGATATTTTCAACATCTGGCCTTGCGAGCTTATTCTATTAATTTAATCGTTTTTTTAATTTTAAGTTAATATCCCATCACCCCACGTAGTGGTTTTGGGGCTTTGGCGTTTTGAAGGATTCCATGAAACAATCAAGGACGGGTCAAATAATAATTAATATAAAATATATAAATATAATCATTACAGTGGAAATGTAGAATGAAATTAAAGTCAACCCCACCCCCTAAATTGATTAATTGTTATTACCTATTTTAATGTCAATATTTTTTTTAGATGAGTGAATAATTAAAGTTGTAAGTAGATATTTTCAAAAGATATATTTTTGTGCGTTTACCCCTAATATTATATGTTTTGTACGGATATCATTTTGGACTTGGACATACTTTCGATGTACACTAGAATATGCACATATCAGAAAAGTCCATATACATATACATATACATATACCTGAATTCACGTTGTAAATTTTATGTACATATATGA
>NW_010965852.1:0-1047 GCF_000463585.1 Tarenaya hassleriana
CATGTATGTATATATAATCATAATTATGGATATTGTTATGGGAAGACAAAGAGGTCGCTGCCTACTTTATTTTCCATCATATGAAAAACCGATGACGACAAGTTATTCTATCGTAATTTTTAATAGGCCGAAAAGTTAAGTAATTTTCATATAAATGTATAATATATTTTTCTCGACAGAATATATAATTTAGAATAAAGTCAATCATTGTACCATACGATCAAGATTTTAAAATTTTAAAATATAAAATGTGATTACATATATTATTTTTACTTCTAAAATTACTTTCTCTTCTAACATCAAATAGCCACTTTCAATGCTTTTAAAAATTAGCAAACTATTTGTAGCTTAAAATCACGAGTCACGAGTACTATTGCAACTATATACAATTATAACAGATATAAAACAATTAAAAAGTTGACATTTTGGGAAACCGTGTTTCAATTCGGTTATTTTTAGATTTTACTATATCGGGTTGTGAAAATTATATTTATTCGATTTTATTTTATTTTTTGGTTTAATTTAGATTCATTCTATTTGATTCGAGATTGATTAGAAAAGAATATTTATTTTTTAAAAATATTTTCTCCGTTCATATTAATTGATGTGAAGTGGGAGAATTCACATTGATAGATAGATTTGTAGGAAAAAGTTTCATTTGATATATGGCGGTCAAAATTTTGATAATCTAAATATTTTTTGTCGTCTAAATTTTAATATAATATAACAAAAAAATAGTATTAGCCCGCCAACTTTGTAGTAAACTTTTTTTTATGGTACCAAGTAGACAAAGTTTGAATAATAAATACAATTCTTTTTCTGTTTATTTCCTTGTCGCTATCCAAGATTCTTAAAAATTAGATGCTTCAACTCCACTCCACTAACCACAAATCATGCCTCCATGACCTAATCTGCTTATCCCCCAAAGTAACAACTCCTTTCCCTATTGCATATATAAGCAAACAAACCCCCTTTCACTCTCAAATCACAAGGAATCTATTCATCATCACATTCAAAATGCATACAAGCTTGCTCATGAAGAGCACT
>NW_010965853.1:0-886 GCF_000463585.1 Tarenaya hassleriana
TAAACAAAAAAGTTATCCGGATTGTCTGATCCGGTTGTTTGGTCCGCCGGTGTCGTAGAAGATCCGACTCCGGGCTGAGGAGTCAGAAATGGGTTGAACGGCATCTCTTGTGCCGTTGGTGGGTCGTCTCGAGGAGGAAATAGCCGGGCGAAAAGCGTCTCGTAACGCGCAATCCGTGCCTCAGCTTCTTCAAGTCTAGCAATCTTCCTGCGATCGTCCTCGAACTCTTGAATCTTTTTCTTCAACAGCTCGACCTCCTTAGTGAGTGAGACGTGGTGACTGATCGATGTTGCATCTGGATGACCACCACCCAACTGAGTCGCCATTGCACCGACGTCGTATATACGTCCTTTGGCATCGGGTTGGACAACTTACAAAATCAAAAGTATACGTCAATTAAATTAATTTAATAAAAAAATAAAAAAAATATAAACTTACCTCCAGATAGAGGCTGTTGATTTCTGCTGGCGAAAGTTGGGTCGATCCACAACTCTCCTCTAATTGGGAGAGACGATCGGTGATCTTTGCCTGAATCGCATCCTCGATTTCCTGAACCCGATCGCTGATATAAGTACCGTCAGCTCGACGGTGAGTCTCCTGCAGCAATCGCAACGCAGAAGGTTCTTCACCTTCCTTCTGCATCTGCACCCAAAAAATTTAATTAAAAAAATTCACAAAAATTTTAAAATAAATACTTATTTACTTACTATCTCATGGGCGACTCGAGCAAATGATCTCCGTCCTGCAGTGTGGGTCGGGGGTGCACGTTCGACCTCCGCTCGGGATCGTCGATTACTTGAGAATGTTTGACTCTTCTGCGTTCCTTCTTGTGAATCCCAATATTCAACTAGCTGATCGTAGATCGCCGCCGACATCCATGCAGGTA
>NW_010965854.1:0-1045 GCF_000463585.1 Tarenaya hassleriana
ATATCATTTCCTTTGTTGCATTCCAAGTCTTCAGTGAATATATGGTAAACTTACTTCAACAGTATCAGACCTATAAATCGAAAGACAAAAATATCCTTCAAACCCTAGCTGCAACCGGTGCCGACCTCCTCCACCATGGCCACCGACGACAGTTCCTCCACCAACGACAATCAATCCAGCCTCCCAAGTGACAATGTCACTCCATTCAATCCCGACAATCCAAGCACTACATTGATTAAGATCAATGTCTCCAACATCTCCAAGCTTACGACCACAAACTACATTCCTTGGAGCGTTCAAATCCGAGCTCTGCTGCTTCAAGGTTTCAATCTCGTAAGTTTCCTTGACCAAGATACCGCTCCCTCAACCAACGCTCACTGTGAGCAATGTCACAACTGCCAATCCCGCCTTTGCACTGTGGTTCCGTCAAGACCGGCTTATTTTTGCTGCTCTCGTTGGCTCTCTCTCCAGTTCCTATCAAGCTCTCATAGCTACATCACCGTCGTCGGCTCATGCATGGAACACCTTGGCCACCACGTACGGCCGCTCGAGTCGCGATCATGGGAAGCAGATTAAGGAACAACTCCGACGTTACACAAAGGGAAACAAATCCATTGACGAGTATATGAATTTCTTCAAGGTAAAAACCGACGAACTTTCTCTTCTTGGAAAACCAATGGATCATGAAGATCTCATTGATCTCACACTTACTGGCCTCGGAGATGAGTATAAAGCCATCAAAGACGTTGTTCACGCCAAGGATATCGCTATTTCGTTCGTCGAACTCCATGAGAAACTTATCAATCATGAAGTGGACGTTCTCGCCTCTCGAATGTCACCACATGACGTCCCGATCACTGCCAATGCTGCGAGCTTTAAACCTCGGCAACCGATCGCATCAAGATCATCGTCCTCAACATCATTCCAATGCAAACATAAGAGGCTACCAAGGCAAATGTCAGCTTTGTCGGGTGCAAGCGCATTCTGTTGGTTTAGTGCTCTATGATGTACTGTTTGCGAGCTTTCTTTGGATACATTTGATGTA
>NW_010965855.1:0-636 GCF_000463585.1 Tarenaya hassleriana
TCCGAAATTAAACCGAATTAGAGTTAAATCACCTTATAAGAAGGAGATTAAAAACCCTAATAAAAGAGAGCCGACGTTAGAACACTTGAGACAGACTTTTGGGAAGATCCAAGAGGTTGAGAGTGTGATCAAAGTTCATTTTTCTCGAAGCACAAATCGAATAGCAGATTCGGGTCCTAGCAGACAAGTTCCAATCGTTGGAATCCATCCCGAAGTGTGGATACGTGTAGAGGGCGAGGTAATCTTCCTCCCTTTCGTGATCAGACGCGTTCTTCGATTGATACAGGCCCCGGATCGATTGAGGTAAGCGTTCTAACGTTTCTACGTTTCAATAGCAGCATGGTTCTAGGGTTCTATAAAATTTTTGTTTTACTTCCGCTGCACAACCCTAGAATCGATCTCTTAGAAATTAGATTCGCTCATGAGATCCCAGGAAACCCAATAGTGGTATCAGAGCCTGGTTGCTCTGTTTTGATTTCGTAGAACCCGATCACGCATGTTTTAGGATTTGAATTGTTTGAATCCATGTTTGCTATGATATCTATGCATGTTTGATTATTGAATCTAGTGTAGATTACATGTTTCATGTTGCATAGAGTGCAGGAGTTCGAATTTTGGGTGTACAGAAGAATTCGG
>NW_010965856.1:0-1044 GCF_000463585.1 Tarenaya hassleriana
TCGTTAAAAGTCTCCGGTGTCTTTCGTTTCTTGCACGGACGTGAGTCGGAGAGAAGTGGTGAGGACTCGATACACACTTCACAGTCTATGATTGGTTATTTTTTAGTTTTTAAAATCCAAAAACTCTAAAAACCGGCAAAATATCCAAAACACCATGTTTTGCTAAAACTATTTATAGATATAATTTTCTCTCTAAATATGACCATATGATCACAAAGATAATATGATCATATGGTGATCACATTAATTATGACGTTAAATTTATGATAATTTTATCAAGTGATTAATACGTGTGTCTATGGTGATTTGGTGTGATCACTATAAATTTAATTTTATAATCAATGTGATCATCATGTGACCATATAATTATTTTGATCATATAATCACACTTGAACAAATATATGTTCCCCTTAAAAAAACCCAACCATTCATAACTCAATATGAGATAAAATCATAAAAAAGTGGGTTAACAAATTTAATTCCGGAAAATAACAATACGATGTTAACGACTCCTAACTATATAACTTGTAAAACAAACGAAGTTAGTTTCTCCATTGTTCTTCTTTTCTTTCTGTGTTCAAAGGTTTTATACTAGATGTGGATATTAAAAAACCGAATGAAATCAATATTTAAGCATATTCAAATTAATCCATATTGCAGATAATAATTAAGGTTAATGATATTTTTCCCATATAGTTTTCTTTTTGGATAAGATTTTCTCATATAGTTTACAAGACATGATATAGCTCATTAACGTCACATTAATAATAAAAAAGAAAAGAAAAAGAAACTGGCAAATATGTATATGTGCGTGAAAATATGCATGCATGTGTCAGTGATATATCATATTCGTACCTAATAATAATAATAATAATAATTTATAATAATAACAATAATAATAAATTGGAAAATGTTTTTTATCTCAGAAACTCGTGGACATTCTAAGGGCAACAGACAGAAACATTTGGAGTGATTGTGATCCGCACAAGTGGACTTACGCAGCAACACTGATTCAACTTGTGGACAAACAACTCCCCCCCCCCC
>NW_010965857.1:0-1044 GCF_000463585.1 Tarenaya hassleriana
TGTCTCAATATGCTCATAACATTTTGCTCATATATTACATCTACATGATTATGGTGTCTATTCATAGATATTAGAAAAAGCTTTCTAATTATATAAAGAAAGATTTATTTTGACATGTTTTCTGGAAGTTATGAAGTTAATAATATTATCAGTCAATAATCTACCAAGTCATCGGGCATGGCTGATTATTTGCCTCGAATTGTTGACTATATGGCGATGGCTAGAAATTCGAGTTGACTTCTAACTTATCAGATTATCTACCGGACGATGCTTAGTAATTTAGATCGATTTTCAGATCATCGGATTATCCACCGAGAGATATATACCGATTTTTATCGATATATAGGGATTTGGTCCATGTGTTGTCTCAATATGCTCATAAAATTTTGCTGATATATTAGATCTGCGCGATTATGGTGTCTATGCATAGATATTTGAAAAAACTTTCTAATGATATAAAGAAAGATTTATTTTGACATGTTTTCTAGAAGTTGTGAAGTTAATAATATTATCAATCAACAATCGACCAACTCATCGGGCATGGCAGGTTATTTGCCTCGAATTGTTGACCATATGTCGATGGCTAGCAATTCGAGTTGACTTCTAACTTATCAGATCATCTACCGGACGATGCTTAGTAATTTAGATCGATTTTCACCGATATTTATCGATATGTAGGGATTCGGTCCATGTGTTGTCTCAATATGCTCATAAAATTTTGTTCATATATTAGATCTACGTGATTATGGTGTCTATGCATAGATATTTGAAAAAGCTTTCTAATGATATAAAGAAAGATTTATTTTGACATGTTTTCTAGAAGTTGTGAAGTTAATAATATTATCAATCAACAATCGACCAACTCATCGGGCATGGCAGGTTATTTGCCTCGAATTGTTGACCATATGTCGATGGCTAACAATTCGAGTTGACTTCTGACTTCATCTACCGGATGATGCATAGTAGTTTGGATCGATTTTCAGTCATCGGATTATCCACCGAGGGATATGTACCGATTTTTATCGATATGTAGGGATTCGGTCC
>NW_010965858.1:0-203 GCF_000463585.1 Tarenaya hassleriana
GACTTGTACCTTTGACACCGAAGGAGGTTTTTGAAGATCAACTCAAAATGATGAAGAATGAAAAGAAACCAATCAACATGTGTGACCATGAGGTAGATCACTCAAAATCTGGTGAGGCCTTGAGAAAAACCCAGAAAAAGACTTGTGAGAGTACACCCGAGAGGAAAAATACCAATTTCTTTATGAGAGCGAGTGAGATCAAG
>NW_010965859.1:0-1044 GCF_000463585.1 Tarenaya hassleriana
TACGTGCACGTAAATATCGAGAAATGGCCGAATCCGATGAGTAGATGGATAACTTCTCAGGTAGCGTACCAAGTGATCTCCTGACTTCATTAATCTAAACAGAAACACCAATGTTGTTTCCGACATCTTTATCAGCAACATTCAAGATTCTTGTCGGAATCAAGCGAGGCAAAGCTCAAAACATCATATACCTTATCCAAATGCTCCTCCTGAGCCGAAGATTTCTCAATTTCATTTGAAGACACTATCTTGGAAACACCGCTCATACTTGCAAAACGAAAATCTTTCTGAAATTCAACCACGACGATGCAACTGAGATATTGTTAGACAAAATATGTAAATCTCTGACTCATTATACCACTACAAAACCCATCAATTATACTCACAGATTTATATACAAAGGACCACAGAGGCAGAGACAGAGACAGAAGACAAACGAGAAGACAATACACCTGATCAAAACCAAAAGATCTGAGCTTTTCACTCGTATTAACAGAACCCAGAGAAAATCTAAGTGGAAGAACCTCAACTCACCAGACGAAAGTGGAGAATTTGGGAAGCGGAAGAAACGGGCGAGAGGGATGATATGGGGAAGATGAGAAGAAGCGGGTCAACCCGAAAAAGTGGACGCCATTGAAAAGACCGGAAAAGAGGAAATTGAAATTAGAATTGGAAGCTTCGGTCTTTGAAGAAGAAGAAGAGATTCTACGCATCCATCGTTTGAAAAATTAGCTGACAAATTCCGCCGTCTCTCGACAGTAATCCGATTACGAAGTAACCTATGACTGTTCCTCCTGAGTTAAAAATAAAAATAAAAAAAAATTGTGAAATTAAACCGAAACTAAACCAATAATTATGGATTAGTATCTACTTATATAATTATACAAAAAAATGCCTCTAAGAAAAATTTACATTCAAATGTCTAAACTTTACAAAATTATACCAAAAAATAGCAAAGGTCTAAACTTTACATAATTACAAGAAAAAGAAATGGGATCTGAAGACTTCTTGTAAATGATCCAGTTCTATGATTCGTACGAAAAA
>NW_010965860.1:0-8172 GCF_000463585.1 Tarenaya hassleriana
AAACCAAACCCTAGATCGATATGATCGCATGCTAGGAATCTGTAGCCTAAATCCCAACATAACGTAGCAAGCGCCTACATGGTGAAAAAGCTGCACCTACCCACTGAAAAACATCTGCACCCATATAAGCTTCAATGGCTTAATAACAACGGAGATATCAAAGTAACCGAAAGGGTCAAAATTCCGTTCAGCATAGGCAAATACCGCGACGAGGTCCTTTGCGACGTCGTTCCTATGCAAGCCGGCCCTGGCAATTCGATCGGGAAGAAACCCATGACGGACGAGCCAACTAGTATTCCTTATGTATGACAAATGAAAGGTTGTGCTTGCACCGTTGAGTCCATCTCAAGTGCACGAGATGCAATTGAAACTAGCCAAGGATTCTGAGCCAAAGAAAAAGAATTTCTATCTAAAGGCTAGTCATGTAACGCGCGTTGTTCGTCAAGAACAAACGGTGTTGCTCTTGGTCTTCAAAGATCAATTGAGCCTCTCTTTGGAGACACCGACGCATAGTCCTGCTATTAGTCGACTCTTAGAGCACTATAGCGACGTATTTTCGGATGAAATCCTAGCAGGATTACCCCCTATACGCGGGATCAAACGCCAGATCGATCTAGTGCCTGGAGCACTAATGCCTAACCGGGCCGCGTATCGGATGAACCCCGAAGAGACTCGAGAGCTTGAGAAACAAGTCCAAGAGCTAATGAGTAAGGGTTATATCCGAGAAAGTCTTAGTCCTTGCGCTGTTCCCGTATTACTTGTGCGGAAAAAGAACGGAACTTGGAGAATGTGTGTGGATTGCCGCAATCAACAACATAACGGTTAAGTACCAGCATCCCATACCTCGTCTTGATGACATGCTCGACGAACTCAGTAGAGCCACGCTCTTCTCAAAGATCGATGAATGGAAAACCGCCTTCAAAACCAAATAAGGTCTCTATGAGTGGCTCGTGATGCCATTCGGGCTTACGAACGCCCCAAGCACTTTCATGCGGCTCATGGACCATGTACTAAGAGCTTTCATCGGAAAGTTCGTAGTGGTCTACTTCGACGACATTCTCATATATAGTCGAAGTGAAGACGACCATCTCTCGCACCTAGAAGAAGTAATGACCACTCTTCGGCAGGAAGGCCTATACGCAAACCTTATGAAATGCTCGTTCTGCACAAACGAGTTAGTGTTCTTAGGCATTGTGGTCAGCTCTCAAGGGCTGTGACTTGACGGCGAAAAGATCAAAGCCATACAGGAGTGGCTGACGCCGTCTACTATTGGGCATGTGGGGAGTTTCCTTGGCCTAGCTAGTTTCTACCGCTGATTCGTCCGAGACTATAGCAGCATTGCTGCTCCCCTCACCGCGATCACAAAGAAAGACGTAGTCTTCGTATGGGGTGAGGCTCAAGAGCGTGCCTTATCCGCTCTAAAAGAAAGTCTCACTACCGCCCGAGTGCGATGCCTCCGGGATAGGCATTGGAGCCTTCCCGATGAAGGAGAAGAGGCCCGAGGCCTATTTTAGTGAAAAGCTCAGCGGAGCTACGCTAAACTATCCAACTTACGACAAAGAGCTATACGTTCTTGTGCGTGCTCTCGAGACATGGCAGCATTACTTGCTCGCCAAAGAATTTGTCGTGCACTCCGATCACGAGACGTTAAAGCATCTCAAAGGACAAACCACGCTTAAGCGACGCCATGCCAAATTGATCGGGAAGAAGAAAAAGAAGTTTCTGCAGTATTTCGAGCGGCCCGCCCGAAAGTGTTAGAAAAAGAAGAGATCCAGGGAAAAACGGGCGACTGCCCGGGCAAGCAGGCGGCCCGCTCGCAATTTCTGAGCAAAATTCAAGTGGAATCTGAGGAAACGAGCGACAGCCCGATTTTACAGCGGCCCGCCTAAAAAGTCTGAGCAACATCGACTCAGTTTCGGATCAAACGAGCGACCGCTTGACGCATTGGGCGACCTGCCCATTTCTACCTGAGAAGGAAGAATTGCAGTTCGAAGCCCTCTTCGCGACCACTCGAGCTTAATGCATCTATGATCATTTGGATCATTGGGAAATGGGTAGATCGATTCTCTAGGTAGTGGGTTTAAGCTCGGGAGAGACAAACCCTAGACGAAGTGCTTGAAACCCCCTTTTTTGGAAGATAAACCTGTAGGTATTGTAGCATCATCAACCGTCCGTGCAATTCTTGAGGGATCCCGAACCCACAACGCCGCAATTCCATCGTTTTACAACCCGTTAATTTTGCTTGCTTTCTTGTATTCCGACACTCATGACAAATCATATTTTTATTTAACCATCATTCTAGCTTAGGGATAGATTAACACAACCTAGTCCTCGTGTTCGACCCCGTTACTACAACTACCGTATACTTGCGGATAGTGGTACGAATCGGGTACTAAATATAAGACTCGGTGCGTGCGCATCACTAGCGTCGCACATGAGCTCAAAAGGAGCTTCCCAATCTGGCGGCTGAATGATGGGCGGAGAGATCAACGCCTTCTTCAGAGTCTCAAAGGCAGCCTGACACTCATGGGTGAACTCAAAAGGCACGTTCATTGCAAGTAATTCGGTCAAAGGTCTCGAAATTTTCGAGAAGTCCTTGATGAACCTCCTGTAGAACCCGGCATGTCCCAAAAAACTCCGGATTCCCTTAACATTCCATGGAGGCGGCAGCTTCTCTATCACTTCGACCTTAGCTGGATCAACCTCAATCCCTTTGCTCGAAATCTTGTGGCCTAGCACAATGCCCTCTTGGACCATGAAATGGCACTTCTCCCAATTCAACACAAGATTCGCCTCAACACACCTGTCCAACACTCGGCGCAAATTCATCAGACACACAGGAAAGGAGGGCCCATGGACAGAAAATTCATCCATGAACACCTCCATAACATCCTCGATAAGATCAGAAAATACTGCAGTCATGCATCTCTGAAATGTCACCGGTGCATTACATAAACCAAAAGGCATCCTACGATATGCAAAGGTGCCATATGGGGATCTGGAAGAATCCCAAGTAGCCATCAAGAAAGCAAAAATGAGAATGCAAGGCTAATCTCTCTAGCATTTGGTCGATGAAGGGCAAAGGAAAATGATCCTTACGGGTGTTCGAATTCAGCTTCCTATAATCAATGCATATCCTCCAACCCGTAACTGGTCTAGTGGGTATCAATTCATTATGTTCGTTTTCCACTACAGTGATACCCCCTTCTTTGCTACAACTTGAACGGGACTAACCCATGTATTATCCGAAATCGGGTAGATGATACCCGCATCTAACAATTTAAGCACTTCTTTTTTCACCACCTCCTTCATGGTCGGGTTTAACCTACGTTGATGTTCGATGGAGGTCTTAGAGTTATCTCTAGATGAATGCGGTGCATGCAAAGGGAAGGACTAATTCCTCTAATGTCGTCTAGAGTGTAACCCAAGGCTTGTCTATACTCCCTAAGCAATGCAACTAATTCAGCTAGTTCCACATCAGTCAAAGCAGCATTCAGAATGATCGGGTAAGTAGAATTAGGTCCGAGAAATTCATACCTAAGCCCTTGTGGTAAGGGATTCAATTCCACATTTGGTGCACTTTTTGGATCCCAATCTTTCTTCCCGCTCGTCTCCACATCGGGCTGCTTGACTTGTATGGAGGAGACCGGAGCTTGATGACTCGGAGAGGGTGATGATTCCTCTCTGTTTTCCTCGTCCCTTAGCCAAGGGAACTCGCGGCCAGAACAAGATAAGGGCTCAGCGACCCTGTATTTCCAGCCCTCAAGCTCAATCGATGAGCTGTACAATGCTCCGAACTTCCTCCCAATCGCAGTACACGCTCTCTTATACCGCGTTCAATGCCATCTCAAGGGGATCTGAGTCTCTGAACTCCTCCCTCACTTCGTCGACCAATGTGTCGATCAAGTCTAGGTAGAAGGAAGACTCCACCAAATGCGGCTGCTTAAGATTCTGATCAAGTCTGAACTCAACCGTCTCGTCACCAATATTCATCGTGAGTCTACCCTCTCTGACATGCACAACAGCATCGGCCGCGTTCAGAAACGGCCTACAAAGTATGATGGGGATTTTGGAATCCATCGGCATGTCCAGAACTGATGAGGACATGGAGCCGGAGCTGGAACCGGAGCAGGAGCACTTGGATGCAGAGCACACGGAGCTAGGAGCGAACATGGACCCCTCGGAGCAATCAGCCGAAGACCAGCCCTTGGACGTGTCAAGTGATCAAGACGTTACACGATCACTTGATCCCGAAAAGCTCGACAACGACCATCACGCGAAGGGCGCCCCACGAGCATACGTTAGGGCCGAGCCGCCAATCACTCGCGCCAAAACTCGGGCACTTCGCCAACTACTATATGGCATCGTTGATCAAGTCTTGAGCGGGATACAGGACAAAGACGAGGCCAACGCACCCCGACATGGCCTGCATCACGTCTTCACCATCATGGCCGAACCCTACATGCAAAAGGAAGCTTCTTGAGCTGCAAGCAAAGTCCCAACAGCTATATTCTTCCAACCACCACATTAAATGCATGTTAGGCTCCTCTTGTGCATGTTAAGCATAATTAAGACTCCATTCTCTTTCTATATATTTTCGAAAATCACTCTTGTAATTTTCAGACTTGTTGTTGAATGAATTTTGCTCTTAAGCTTATCTCTTTCTCGTCTTTGGTGTGTCCAAAACGCGATCCGAGCTCGACGGTGTGTCCGCGGCTATCCTAGGTTCGGTGTGTCCGACCTTGCCATCTTTCCTTCACTTACCCTCTTCGCCATTCCCCTCTTTGATTCGAGTTCGAATTCGAGTGCCTCATTCGAGTGCCGGTGATTGAACTCGGATCCCATCCACCTCCACTTCGACCCTCATACCCAATCCTGAATTCAAGTGCCTCTCGCGAGTGCCGGTGATCGAGATTGGCAACCTTCCATCCTCTTCCAATCTGGGCGTATATCACCAGGACCTGTATCAATTGATCTGTTCATCCGATCACTGTAGGCAGGAAGAATACCTTGCCCTCTACACATATCCACACGGCGGAAAGGATTCCAACCGTTGGAACTTGTCTGGTAGGACTGAAGAACACGTTCTTCTGAAAACAAAATACAAAATCTGTCAAGTCTTGTTCCTTGGTAAGGGCTGATCCATTCCACCATCCATTTCGCAGACTTTGCAACTACGACCAGATTCCTAACATCGATCTCAAGCAAATGGAATAGCACAGGACATCGTCGCCAACACTCCACTCGGTGAGATCCTTCCGATTCGAAGTTTCTGAAATTTGATATTGTTGTTATAGTAAGCACGAACCTATTGAATCTGTCCACATTGCACGTTGAATGTTTCTTGTGTTGAGTGAAATCCGACCATTCTCTTAAAACATTATCTCGTGCATCATCTTGTTTTCGGTTGACATAACTCGCTGTTTGATTTATTTGAGTGGCAAGCACGACATTTGTTGAGTGATTCGCACGTTAGTATAGGGTCTTTTGTTCGTTGCGTGAAGTATTTGCATTGTGCGAGACTTGAGCGAACAATGAGTAACCCCGAGCCCTCTAGAGAAGGTTCTAACCGAGAACCAAGCAACGACGATATTTTTAGATCCTTACAGATGATTATGGACCGCTTGTCTAGGCTAGAGGCCGAGCGGGCCCCCGAACCGCATATGCAAGAACCAATAGGTCATCCTAGGCAAAACCAACCCCACCCGATCGAACTACCAAGCGATGTAGAAAGCGATATCCGACCAAGACATAGGCCGAGAGAGAGAGTGGTAGATAACCTTCCTGATAGAGGACAGCCCCGTAGGCACCAACACCACAGACCCCGAGAGATAATGTCAGACGAGGATTCGGAACCCACCTCGTAGAGCTAGACCCGAACGATGGACCAACCAAGTAGAGGATGATAACTATAGACCAAACCGGGGTCAAGGGGGAGACCTTAAGCTTAAACCGCCATTGTTCATAGGTCGTATAGATCCGGAAGCGTATCTCGATTGGGAACATCGCATGGATAACATATTCTTATGTTATTCGTATTCGGACCATAGGCAAGTCCAATACACAGCAGCTCAATTAGCTGAAAGCGCCTTAGCTTGGTGGGACCGAGAACTGACCGAAAAGGCCGCGCTCAAATAGAGCCAATCAGCACTTGGCGCGAAATGAAAGCGTTAATGCGGAAACGCTATATTCCACCTCATTTCCATCGCGAACTCCAGTGAAAATATCGAAGGATTTCGCAAGGTGCTAGGACCGTAGAAGAGTATTTCGAGGAATTTGAGCACCTTAGGAGTAGATTAGTGATGGACGAGGACGAGGAAACCGTGATGGCACAGTTCCTCGATGGCCTCAATGAACGTATTGCTCGAAAGGTCGAGCGTCACCCATACCAAAACCTCCACGAGCTCTTACACTTGGCCGTGCAGATCGAAAAGCAAAACCAACGTAAGCAAGCCCGGCTAAGTAAGCCCAAACCCTCGCCTAGCAACCCCATTACCCTCCCTAGGACTACCTCCACACCCCGAAAGGAAACGACCAAAGGTCGTAGCTTTCCAAGTTACAAGGATAAAGGGAAAGCTCCGGAAACCTCGAAATCCCGAACTCAAACTGACTCCACACGCGATCCACGATCACGGGAGATCATATGTTTTAAATGTCGGGGAAGGGGACATATGGCTCCTCCCTGTCCCAATGCTAGGGTAATGATTATTACGGACAGCGGAGAATACGAGTCATTAGACGAGGAGGAGGCGGGCGATCTTGAGGAAGAAATCGCTTACCCGGATAGCGGTGAATTATTAGTCACTCGACGAGTACTTAGTACGCTAGTAACTCCGGAAGAGACCGGCCAACGAGAGACGATCTTTCATACCCGTTGCACGGTAAATGGAAAGGTCTGTGGAATGATTATCGATAGTGGTTCATGCACCAACGTGGCCAGCACCTATATGGTGAAAAAGTTGGACCTATCCACAGATAAACACCCGCACCCATACAAGCTGCAGTGGCTTAATAACAGCGGAGAACTCAAGGTGACCGAAAGGGTCAAAATCCCGTTCAGTATAGGAAAATATCGTGACGAGGTCCTTTGCGACGTCGTTCCTATGCAAGCCGGTCATATCCTTTTAGGCAGACCATGGCAATTTGATCGGGAAGTAATCCACGACGGTCGAGCCAACCAATACTCCTTCATGTATGACAAACGAAAGGTTGTGCTTGCGCCACTGAGCCCATCTCAAGTGCATGAGATGCAATTGAAACTAGCCAAGGATTCTGAGCCGAAGAAAAAGAATTTCTATAAAAAGGCTAGTCATGTCGTGCGCGCTGTTCGTCAAGAACAATTGGTGTTGCTCTTGGTATTCAAGGACCAATTGAGCTTATCTTTGGAAACACCGATTCATAGCCTTGCTGTTAGCCGACTCTTAGAGCACTATAGCGACGTATTTCTGGATGAAATTCCCGCAGGATTACCCCCTATACGCGGGATCGAACACCAAATCGATCTAGTGCCTGGAGCACCGTTGCCTAACCGGCCTGCATACCGGATGAACCCTGAAGAGACTCGAGAGCTCGAGAAACAAGTCCAAGAGCTAATGAGTAAGGGTTATATCCGAGAAAGTCTCAGTCCTTGCGCTGTACCCGTACTACTTCTGCCGAAAAAGGACGGGACTTGGAGGATGTGTGTGGATTGCCGCGCCATCAACAACATCACGGTCAAGTACCGGCATCCCATACCTCGGCTTGATGACATGCTCGACGAGCTCAGTGGAGCCACGATCTTCTCCAAGATCGATCTTAAGAGCAGCTACCATCAAGTATGAATGAGAGAAGGCGATGAATGGAAAACCGCCTTCAAAACGAAGCAAGGCCTCTACGAGTGGCTCGTGATGCCCTTCGGGCTTACGAATGCCCCAAGTACGTTCATGCGACTCGCGAGTTGACGGCGAAAAGATCAAGGCCATACAGGAGTGGCCGACGCCGTCTACTATCGGACATGTGCGGAGCTTTTTTGGTCTAGCTAGGCTAGAGGCCGAGCAGGCCCCCGAACCGCATATGCAAGAACCAATAGGTCATCCTAGGCAAAACCAACCCCACCCGATCGAACTACCAAGCGATGTAGAAAGCGATATCCGACCAAGACATAGGCCGAGAGAGAGAGTGGTAGATAACCTT
>NW_010965860.1:8574-13081 GCF_000463585.1 Tarenaya hassleriana
ATCCCCACGAGGAATTGGGAGCCGATATGCGTTATCGTTGATGCGCTCGATGACTCTGAAGGGACCGTCTCCGCGTGGTGCCAACTTGGAGTTCCTCTTGTGGGGAAAGCGCTCCGGGCGGAAATGCAACCAAACCCAATCGCCTTCGTTAAATGTTACGGCTTTTCTACCCTTATTGGCTTTGCGGCAATCGCCTTCGTTAAATGTTACGGCTTTTCTACCCTTATTGGCTTGGCGGGCGTATTGTTCGGTCTTCCGAGCAATGTTGTCACGCACTCGCTGATGGAGTTCCTTAATGAACTCGGCCCTTTGTTCCCCTTCAACGTTCACCCATTCGTCGCTAGGTAATGCTACAAGGTCCAAGGGTGTAATCGGATTGAATCCGTAAACGGTTTCAAACGGGGAGTGGCGAGTTGCCGAATGCGTAGCTCGGTTGTATGCGAACTCGATATGGGGAATACATTCAACCCAATTACCGAGGTTTTTCCCGATGGTTGCTCGTAAGAGAGCCGATAGTGTGCGGTTCACGACCTCGGTTTGGCCATCCGTTTGAGGGTGACACGTCGTCAAAAAGACGAGCTTAGTACCGATCTTCTTCCATAGAGTCCGCCAAAAATGGCTAAGGAATTTTGAATCTCGATCGGATACTATTGTTTTGGGGATACCGTGAAGCCTCACAACCTCACGAAAGAAGAGGTTGGCTATGTTTTTGGCATCATCCATCTTTGCGCACGGTATGAAGTGAGCCATCTTTGAAAACCGATCGACCACTACAAATATGGAGTCCTTGTGGTGTAGCTTCGGAAGACCGAGGACAAAATCCATCGAAATGTCTACCCAAGGCTGGGTCGGGATCGGTAACGGCATGTAGAGACCATGAGGATGTGCTTTCGATTTAGCTCGATGGCATTCGATGCATTTAGCACAAAATTTCCTCACATCTCGCTTAAGGTGCGGCCAAAAGAAATGTTCTTGGATGATGGCCAGCGTTTTATCTACTCCGAAATGTCCCGCAAGGGCACCTCCATGGGCCTCGTGGATGATCACATCACGCATCGACCCAGTGGGGATGCAAAGTCGGCGATCGCGGAATAGATATCCGTCATGTAGGTAAAATGGGCCAGAAGCACCATGTCTACAATCCTCAATGATGGTTTTAAAATCTGGGTCTGTCACATAGTTTTCCTTGATGAGTGCGAAGCCTAGCATGCGGGCTTCCATGACCGAGAGCAACGTATGTCTACGAGACAAAGCATCCGCTACGACGTTTTCTTTTCCCTTCTTATACTTGATTACGTAGGGAAACGTCTCAATAAACTCAAGCCATTTGGCGTGGCGTCGCTTAAGCGTGGTTTGTCCTTTAAGATGCTTTAGCGTCTCGTGATCGGAATGCACGACAAACTCTTTGGCGAGCAAATAATGCTGCCATGTCTCGAGTGCATGTACAAGAGCATAGAACTCTTTGTCGTAAGTCGGATAGTTTAGCGTAGCTCCGCTGAGCTTTTCGCTAAAATAGGCCACGGGCCTCTTCTCCTGCATTAGGACGGCTCCAATGCCAATCCCGGAGGCATCGCACTCGATCTCAAAGGTTTTGTTCTTGAGTCTCGCCCCATTCGAAGACCACGTCTTTCTTTGTGACCGCGGTGAGGGGAGCAGCGATGCTGCTAAAGTCTCGGACGAATCGACGGTAAAAACTAGCTAGACCAAGAAAGCTCCGCACATGTCCGATAGTAGACGGCATCGGCCACTCCTGTATGGCCTTGATCTTTTCGCCGTCAACTCGCAGCCCTTGAGAGATGACCACAAAGCCTAGAAATACTAACTCGTTTGTGCAGAACGAGCATTTCTTAAGGTTGGCATATAGACCTTCTTGTCGAAGAGTGGTCATTACTTGCTCCAAGTGCGTAAGATGGTCGTATTCGCTTCGACTATAGATAAGAATGTCGTCGAAGTAGACCACTACAAACTTCCCAATGAAGGCTCTTAGTACATGGTTCATGAGTCGCATGAACGTACTTGGGGCATTCGTAAGCCCGAAGGGCATCACGAGCCACTCGTAGAGGCCTTGCTTCGTTTTGAAGGCGGTTTTCCATTCATCGCCTTCTCTCATTCGTACTTGATGGTAGCCACTCTTAAGATCGATCTTGGAGAAGATCGTGGCTCCACTGAGCTCATCGAGCATGTCATCAAGCCGAGGTATGGGATGCCGGTACTTGACCGTGATGTTGTTGATGGCGCGGCAATCCACACACATCCTCCAAGTCCCGTCCTTTTTCGGCACAAGTAGTACGGGTACAGCGCAAGGACTGAGACTTTCTCGGATATAACCCTTACTCATTAGCTCTTGGACTTGTTTCTCGAGCTCTCGAGTCTCTTCAGGGTTTATCCGGTATGCAGGCCGATTAGGCAACGGTGCTCCAAGCACTAGATCGATTTGGTGTTCGATCCCGCGTATAGGGGGTAATCCTGCGGGAATTTCATCCGGAAATACGTCGCTATAGTGCTCTAAGAGTCAGCTAACAGCAGGGCTATGAATCGGTGTTTCCAAAGATAAGCTCAATTGGTCCTTGAATACCAAGAGCAACACCGATTGTTCTTGACGAACAGCGCGCACGACATGACTAGCCTTTATATAGAAATTCTTTTTCTTCGGCTCAGAATCCTTGGCTAGTGTCAATTGCATCTCATGCACTTGAGATGGGCTCAGTGGTGCAAGCACAACCTTTTGTTTGTCATACATGAAGGAGTATTGGTTGGCTCGACCGTCGTGGATTACTTCCCGATCAAATTGCCATGGTCTGCCTAAAAGGATATGACCGGCTTGCATAGGAACGACGTCGCAAAGGACCTCGTCGCGATATTTTCCTATACTGAACGGGATTTTGACCCTTTCGGTCACCTTGAGTTCTCCGCTGTTATTAAGCCACTGCAGCGGAGAACTGGGCTCAGTAGTCCTAGGGAGGGTAATGGGGTTGCTAGGCGAGGGTTTGGGCTTACTTAGCCGGGCTTGCTTACGTTGGTTTTGCTTTTCGATCTGCACGACCAAGTGTAAGAGCTCGTGGAGGTTTTGGTATGGGTGACGCTCGACCTTTCGAGCAATACATTCATTGAGGCCATCGAGGAACTGTGCCATCACGGTTTCCTCGTCCTCGTCCATCACTAATCTACTCCTAAGGTGCTCAAATTCCTCGAAATACTCTTCTACGGTCCTAGCACCTTGCGAAATCCTTCGATATTTTCGCTGGAGTTCGCGATGGAAATGATGTGGAATATAGCGTTTCCGCATTAACGCTTTCATTTTGCGCCAAGTGCTGATTGGCTCTATTTGAGCGCGGCGTCTTTCGGTCAGTTCTCGGTCCCACCAAGCTAAGGCGCTTTCAGCTAATTGAGCTGCTGCGTATTGGACTTGCCTATGGTCCGAATACGAATAACATTCGAATATGTTATCCATGCGACGTTCCCAATCGAGATACGCTTCCGGATCTATACGACCTATGAACAATGGCGGTTTAAGCTTAAGGTCTCCCCCTTGACCCCGGTTTGGTCTATAGTTATCATCCTCTACTTGGTTGGCCCATCGTTCGGGTCTAGCTCTACGAGGTGGGTTCCTCCTAGGGATGTAATCGGGATCCGAATCCTCATCTTACATTATCTCTCGGGGTCTGTGGTGTTGGTGTCTACGGGGCTGTCCTCTATCGGGAAGGTTATCTACCACTCTCTCTCTCGGCCTATGTCTTGGTCGGATATCACTTTCTACATCGCTTGGTAGTTCGATCGGGTGGGGTTGGTTTTGCCTAGGATGACCTATTGGTTCTTGCATATGCGGTTCGGGGGCCCGCTCGGCCTCTAGCCTAGACAAGCGGTCCATAATCATCTGTAAGGATCTAAAAATATCGCCGTTGCTTGGTTCTCGGTTAGAACCTTCTCTAGAGGGCTCGGGGTTACTCATTGTTCACTCAAGTCTCGCACAATGCAAATACTTCACGCAACGAACAAAAGACCCTATACTAACGTGCGAATCACTCAACAAATGTCGTGCTTGCCACTCAAATAAATCAAACAGCGAGTTATGTCAACCGAAAACAAGATGATGCACGAGATAATGTTTTAAGAGAATGGTCGGATTTCACTCAACACAAGAAACATTCAACGTGCAATGTGGACAGATTCAATAGGTTCGTGCTTACTATGGCAGCTATGTTCTCAAACTACCTAGATGTCGGGATGGATCAAACTTAAATAGAATGACGGGATAATGAGCATACAATAGAACTCCTACTTCGCACGGTAATAGTTCAAGGAACTAATCAAATTGAATCGCAAGCAAATGCACAAGGATGGTTGAGCAGATTCGTGCGTGCAATCGAGTAGGTGATGTTCGGATTTTAATGGATGTTCAACCTAGTTGGAACCAAGGATAATCACGGCACACACAACACAGCAAAGGTAACACACAACAACAATATCAAATTTCAGAAACTTCGAATCGGAAGGATCTCACCCGAGG
>NW_010965860.1:13479-14757 GCF_000463585.1 Tarenaya hassleriana
AATATAGCTGTTGGGACTTTGCTTGCAGCTCAAGAAGCTTCCTTTTGCATGTAGGGTTCGACATGATGGTGAAGACGTGATGCAGGCCATGTCGGGGTGCGTTGGCCTCGTCTTTGTCCTGTATCCCGCTCAAGACTTGATCAACGATGCCATATAGTAGTTGGCGAAGTGCCCGAGTTTTGGCGCGAGTGATTGGCGGCTCGACCCTAACGTATGCTCGTGGGGCGCCCTTCGCGTGATGGTCGTTGTCGAGCTTTGCGGGATCAAGTGATCGTGTAACGTCTTGATCACTTGACACGTCCAAGGGCTGGTCTTCGGCTGATTGCTCCGAGGGGTCCATGTTCGCTCCTAGCTCCGTGTGCTCCGCATCCAAGTGCTCCTGCTCCGGTTCCTGCTCCGGCTCCATGTCCTCATCAAGAACCACAAAGTCGATGGGGACGTAGAATTTCCCTATCTTAAGAGGCACATCCTCTAAAATCTCAGAGGGATACTTTACCGATCTATCGGCCAATTGCAGTGCCCTCTCAATCTCAACATTCCCCAATCTGCACGGGATGGAGAAGCTGTCGGGATCAACCATCTTCTGCGGTAACTCCGTCTGCAATATGGCAGCACTCACCTCTGTGCCCAGTGCCACTATCTCCTTCTCAACCGCCCTCTTCTTCGTGAGAATGTCCTTCAAGAATTTTGTATAGGACGGGATTTGGAGAACTACCTCATGAAAAGGCATGGTCACTTCCAGCTTCTTCAACATCTCCGTGAACTTGGCAAACTCGCTATCTTCGTTGAACTTCCTTGCCCGAGATGGAAATGGTAGAGGGGGTGCCTGTGGAAGAGGCGGAATATACCTTGCCTCTTCCCTCTCTACGACATGGTCCTTGCCTTTATCTAGGGCAGCCCTCTAAGGTTCGTGTGAACCTTCTTCTTCTTCTCTGACAACAGGGGAGGTCTCCGGAAGCTGTCTTCCGCTTCTCAAGCCTATAGCATTAATATGCTTCCTCGAGTTAGGATCAGCCTTACCCGGAAATCGGCCTTGAGGTCTCGCAGCTTGGGAAGCAAGCTGAGCAATCTGGTTGTGCATCATCTTGATATGTGAATCCATCCCATCCAATCTCTGCTCAAAGCTCTCTTGCTTCCCCTTGAATTCTTGCATCTCTTGACTTAGGCTAGAAAATGAGTTTCTCTGATCATTCATTAGCTGAGCTAACATCGACTTTAACTCCGACTCTTCTTCCTTAGCCTGAGGCGGAGGAGCTCTGTATCCTTGATTCCTCTGAT
>NW_010965860.1:15063-21501 GCF_000463585.1 Tarenaya hassleriana
AGCTGTAGCTTGATGGCAGAAAGCTCTAAAAGAACGGCCTGTAAAGCAGAAGACTCGCTAGCATCCCCTTTGACATCAGCCTTAGGCAAAGATCGCCTGTTGCCCATTTCCCCTGAAATGCTTTTCCCTTTCGCCATTTTAGCAATCTGCGCTTCTAAAGCCTCGAAAGAGAGATCATACACGCTGCCTCCGCATGCTGTATCGACCCATCCTCTTGTGTCGTCCCTATGGCCATGTATGAAAGTAGAGAGGAGATACTTGTTGTCCATACCGTGGTGCGGACACATTCTCTGATACTCCTTGAATCTCTCCCAAGCATCATACAAGGTCTCATCATCATCTTGAGCGAAGGAGTTGATCTTATTCAAGGCTAGTTGCGCCTTCATGGGCGAGTAGTATTTCATCATGAACTTCTCTTTCATCTCGTCCCAAGTAGAAATGGAATTTAGCTCCAAGGTATAGAGTCAATCTCGCGCCTTGTCCATCAAAGAGAAGGAAAATGCCTCGATCATCATGTCTTCCATTGTTATCCCTGGCGGCTTCTTGATGGTTCGACAAATCATCTTTAATCTGCGTAAGATGAGAATTCGCATCCTCATTATACCTCCCTTTGAAACTCATCTGATTCAGCATCTGAATGAACTGTGGCTGCAGCTCAAAATGGTCTAAGGGTGGTCGGTTGATGCACGAGAGCAACTGAGTATGCTTGGGCTTCGTGTACATTCCGAGCGTCTACGAGTTAGCTCGGGCGTGCTCTCTTGGCGGCGCTTCACCCCTTGTTGCCTCTTCTGTCATTCTGTCTTCTCTTCGTTTTCTGCCGATTTCCTCTCGGTTCTATCTATGTCCGGGTCAAAGGCAAGCTCAAAATCTGGGTCGAGTTGTCTTCGAGTGGGACGTCTGCTCATGCACTAAGGGAACCTGCAAAAATAAAAGTCCAGAAAAAGGTATAGAATGTAAATCGAAGTGAATAAAAAAGGCAGAGAGTAGGGAGAGACACACGACAAAGTCCAGAACGATCCCGGAAAAGTCTAGAAAAATCAAAAAAAATCTAGAAAAATTCAGCAAAATCCAGGAAATATCCAGAATAACTCCGGAAAAGTCCAAGAAAATCTAAAAGTGTCCAGAGAGGTCCCGAAAAATCCAGAACAAGCCCAGAAAAGTCCAGGGAAATACAAACAATAGAAAATAAAAACAGAAAAATCAAGAAATAAAAGAAAGAGAGGAAAATTGACTCAAGAGAAAAATAAAAATCACACAAACACTCAAAGAAAAAGGAAGTGAACAAACACACGAAAAATCATACCGAAAAAGTCAAAGACTCCAGAAAGACTAACCTAGAGTCAATTTATCCTAGCTGTGGAAACCGTAAAAAGTCTCCGGCAACGGTGCCAAAAACTTGATCACTTACGTAACGAGTCTTAAATTTATAACCCGAAACACAACTAATCCTCAAGTATACGGATGTCGTAGTACCGGGGTCGAATACAAGGACTTAAGCGGTTAAGCTAGGAATCGACTAAAACTAAGAAAATGGTAAAAATAAAGTTGGATGATTGTTTTTGTGGTTTTGAAAGTCGCTGAAAATTTAAATGAGAGAAATAAAATCAAAGACAATCACAATTCAAGAGGGGATAATCAAATGGCCAAAGGTTATGAGTTTCAGGATTCACCAATATGCGGGATGTGCTAAATATTTAGAATCTATTTCATACTTCCTTTGAAATTGGGGATTCCAAGATAAAGATCGGGATTTGCTCTCTCTAGTTAAATACCTGCTACCCAAGAGGACATTCCATCTATTTTCGTAACTTGGAATGGAATCTTGAGTGCATTGAACTCTCTTGTCAAAATTCTAGGTTGGATTGAACCGAATTTCTTCGCTTTCAACCACAACCCTATTGAATGAATGCATCAAGGAGTCAAGGTGTCATGTCTCCATGGAAACCAAGACTCTAAAATCAACTCAAGGAATTTTCATCCCAAGAGAGCATTAAAATCCATTCATCAATCCAAACTGTGCAATGATTGTTCATAATCCGAATAGTCCATCCATTCGATTATGTAATCCCAATCTCGGAGCTCCCACTCAATCAAGCATATACTATATCTTGATTAAGTTACATGTATTCATTCACTATGGACCATCCATAAGAATGAATCATGTCTATTTGAGTTACAGTTGATCAGATTCTGCAACGATTGCATAATCGGACCTCGAAAACGGAAATTTTCGGAATCTGGACTTCGGACCGTCCGTTCTGGAGGTAGAACGGACGTTCCAGGCTTGGCAGAACGTTCGGTCTCGACTGCAAAAGTCAGAATGGATGTTCTGCCTAGTAGAACGGACGTTCTGCATGGCAGAACGGACGGTCCAACCTTCCGTCCTTCAAGATTTCGGCTCTAGGTCTTCTGAGGAGAGAAAACCGCCGTCTTTTTCGTTCCCCAAATCCCGCTCTCTTCCAAAGTCCGAAAAAATCGGACTTAATCTGTTTCCAGGTCAAACGGTCAGCGGGACCAAGATTTGGTCCGGCAGACCGGGAGTAAATGAAGCTCAGACAACGCGGCGCAAAAATGGTCCTGGTCCGGTCAAGATTTCGGCTCTAGGTCTTCTGAGGAGAGAAAACCGCCGTCTTTTTCGTTCCCCAAATCCCGCTCTCTTCCAAAGTCCGAAAAAATCGGACTTAATCTGTTTCCAGGTCAAACGGTCAGCGGGACCAAGATTTGGTCCGGCAGACCGGGAGTAAATGAAGCTCAGACAACGCGGCGCAAAAATGGTCCTGGTCCGGCTGACCAAACTTGGTCAGCTCCGGACCAGGTCTTCAGTGGATTCACTCTAGCTGACTGGGTAGGCGAGTGATGTTGGGTTTCCTGGGATCTCATGAGCGAATCTAATTCCTAAGAGATCGATTCTAGGGTTTGCGCAGCGGATATAAAACAAAAATTTTAATGAAACCCTAGAACCATGCTACTATTGAATCATAGAAACGTTAGAACGCTTACCTCAATCGATCCGGGGCCTGTATCAATTGATCTGTTCGTCCGATCACTCTAGGCAGGAAGAATACCTCGCCCTCTACACGTATCCACACGTCGGGATGGATTCCAACACCTTGGAACTTGTCTGCTAGGACTAGAGATCTCGATCTCTTTTGTGTGCAAGGTTTTTGGAGGCTAAGGGTTTTATTTTTCTTCTTTTTTTTTCTTCTTCTTTTTTCCTTCTCTTAAAACCCTAGAAGACATTCTCCTTATATAGACTTTCCAATTAGGTTTCCTAGGAATCCTAATCTAATTAGGTTTCCTAAACCTATTAGAATTCTAATCTCATTAGGTTTCCTAGATGTAATAGAAATCTAATCTCATTAGGATTCCTATACATAACAGGATTCCTAATCCCATTAGGATTCATATTCCAATTAGGAATCTCAATCCAATTAGGATTCCTAATCGGGATAATTTAGCACACGTACTTGTCCATCCCTATTGTGTGTGACCCTATAGGCTCATCCGGAATAGCAGTAAAACACAGAATCTCCATTCCGGTAATACAAGTCATAGGCGGTCTCTAGCAAGACACTATGACTACCTATCTCGAATACAGTTTGTTTGTGATCATACGAAAGCCAGTGATGATTCCAACTGATGATCCTTTTGTATCGCGATATCATATGTCGAACATAAGGCATGGACAAGCCACCTTATCTGATTCGACTGCTTTCTCGTTCACTGAGTGCGACTGTCTGAAATAGACGACGTTCGTCTATAGTGCGGCCACACATTTCTACAGTCTTGCTCACACGAGGGGCCCAGCGATATCTCTCTCTTTTACGAGAGGTACAAATCCCGTCTTGACTATCTACAATCCAGTACATGATTCGTTTCGTACCTGATACACGCCTTTATAGTCCTCCTGTTACGCAGGACGTTTGACGTAATCAAAGCCGCAACTCCTCATGTTGGATTCTGTAGATATCTCAGGTCTTAGGATCCAATCATGGAATCGTCGTATGAGATTCAAGTCATGACGCTAGTCCATGTGACAATCTCATGCGGGTCAGTCCAGTATTCCGTTCTGCAACGAATACCTATGATTGTGATCGTATCCAATACCTATGATCATCTATGAGATCATCAATCACACATCATGCTAGTCTTATTATGTCGTTATTCCCATAACGACACAACACTAGGGGGTTTAGTATCATTCATAATGATACATGGATTTCATAACAGATCTAGCATGCAAGAACATGTAATGAATAAAATACTCTCATAAAACACATAGAAAGTATCAATACATCGAATGTATCTGAACAAAGCTCATAATCAGTACATCATAGAGCACTAAACCAACAATCTCCCACTTGCTCTAATCATGAACTGCTAAACATCTAATGCCCATATCCCTAACATGACCCTCATGCTTCGACGAAGGGAGAGGCTTCGTCAACGGATCGGCAATGTTGTCATCTGTCGACACTCTGCAAATGTGCACGTCTCCTCTGTCTATAATCTCCCTGATAAGGTGAAATCGTCTGAGTATGTGTTTGGATCGTTGATGGGATCTGGGTTCTTTCGCTTGTGCGATCGCTCCATTGTTGTCACAATACAGAGCAATGGGGCTATCAGCACTCGGAATGACACCCAAGTCACCAACAAACTTTCTGATCCAAACAGCTTCCTTTGATGCGTCCGACGCTGCAATATACTCAGCTTCTGTAGTAGAATCTGCAACGGTCGCCTGCTTGGAACTCTTCCAGCTAACAGCGCCTCCGTTCAAACAGAAAACATAGCCAGACTGCGATCTGTAGTCATCCGAGTCTGACTGAAAACTAGCATCGGTGTAACCTCTTACAGCGAGCTCGTCTTCCGACCCACCGTATACCAAGAACACATCCTTAGTCCTTCTCAAGTACTTCAGGACGTTCTTGACGGCGATCCAGTGCGACTCACCTGGATCTGACTGATATCTACTCGTAATGCTCAACGCGTAGGATACATCCGGTCGAGTACAAAGCATGGCATACATGATGGATCCAATTGCCGAAGCATATGGAATCCGATCCATGCGTTCTCGCTCATCAGGTGTCGTAGGACACTGACTCTTGCAGAGAACTGTGCCACTGCTCATCGGTAAGGTTCCTTTCTTGGAATCTTGCATCTTGAACCGTTTCAAGACCTTATCGATGTAAGTACTCTGACACAATCCTAGAAGACGCCTCGATCTATCTCTATAGATCTTTATTCCTAGAATATAGGCCGCTTCTCCTAGGTCCTTCATAGAAAACTGCGTTCCTAGCCAAGACTTAACATCTTGCAAGGTAGGAACGTCATTCCCTATAAGGAGAATGTCATCCACATACAGCACCAGAAAAACTACTGTGCTCCCACTAACATTCTTGTAAACACATGGCTCGTCCTCGTTCTGTGAGAAACCAAACTTTTTGATTGTCTCATCAAAGCGAAGGTTCCAGCTCCTCGAAGCCTGCTTCAGTCCATAAATGGACCTCTGAAGCTTGCACACCATCCTCGGGTTCCTCGGATCGACAAAACCTTCGGGTTGTGTCATGTACACATCCTCGGTCAAATTCCCGTTAAGGAACGCGGTCTTGACATCCATTTGCCATATCTCATAGTCGTAATATGCGGCTATGGCAAGTAGGATCCTGATGGACTTCAGCATAACTACGGGCGAAAAAGTCTCATCATAGTCAATACCATGAATCTGACGGAATCCTTTCGCCACAAGTCGTGCCTTATACGTGTGCACGTTGCCATCCATGTCGGTCTTCTTCTTGAAGATCCACTTGCATCCGATGGGTTTTATCCCTTCAGACGCATCAACCAGAGTCCATACTTGGTTGTCTGACATGGATTGCATCTCAGACTTCATAGCCTCGCGCCATTTCTCGGAATCCGGACTCGCCATAGCCTCCGGGTATGTGGTAGGCTCGTCATGTTCTAATAACATGAGTTCCTCATTCCCAGTCACGAGAAATCCATATCTCATTGGCTCTTGGCGAATCCTGCCTGATCTCCGAGGTTCACTCGTCAAAGGTTGAGTCACAACGGGCAGTGAAACAGGTTGAACTTCTTCAACTTGTTCACTCGGCTCAGCATCTACTTGCTGCTCTCGAACTTCCTCAAGTTCGACCCTACTCCCACTGACTCTTTTGGAGACGAACTCTCGCTCCATAAAAGTCGCATTCCTAGCAATGAACACCTTGTTCTCTACCGGAAAGTAGAAGTAGTAACCCTTAGTTTCCTTAGGGTAGCCTACAAATAAACACTTATCAGATTTGGAGGATAACTTATCAGCCATCTGACGCTTCACGTAAGCGTCGCAACCCCAAATTCTGACAAACGATAACGCGGGACGCTTCCCCGTCCATATCTCATATGGTGTCGTTTCAGCCGACTTCGTTGGACTCCTATTCAGCA
>NW_010965860.1:24733-29531 GCF_000463585.1 Tarenaya hassleriana
ATGCAATCCATGTCAGACAACCAAGTATGGACTGTTGGGTTTCCTGGGATCTCTAGAGCGAATCCTATTCCTAAGAGATCGATTCTAGGGTTTGCGCAGCGGATGTAAAACAAAAATTTAATAAACCCTAGAACCATGCTTCTAATGAATCGTAGAAACGTTAGAACGCTTACCTCAATCGATCCGGGGCCTGTATCAATTGATTTGTTCGTCGATCACGAAAGGGAGGAAGAATACCTCGCCCTCTACACGTATCCACGCGTCGGGATGGATTCCAACACCTTGGAACTTGTCTGCTAGGACTAGAGATCTCGATCTCTCTTGTGTGCAAGGTTTTTGGAGGCTTAGGGTTTTATTTTTCTTTCTTTTTTTTTCTTCTCCTTTTTCTTCTTTTTCTTCTTCACTTAAAACCCTATAAGACATTCTCCTTATATAGACTTTCCAAAAATTCTAATTTGACAAGGAATAGATTACTAGGAATCCTAATCTAATTAGGTTTTCTAAACCTATTAGAATTCTAATCTCATTAGGATTCCTATACATAATAGGATTCCTAATCCCATTAGGATTCCTATTCCAATTAGGAATCTCAATCCAATTAGGATTCCTAATCGGGATAATTTAGCATACGTACTTGTCCATCCCTATTGTGTGTGACCCTGTAGGCTCATCCGGAATAGCAGTAAAACGCAGAATCTCCATTCCTGTAATACAAGTCATAGGCGGTCTCTAGCAAGACACTATGACTACCTATCTCGAATAGAGTTTGTTTGTGATCATACGAAAGCCAGTGATGATTCCGACTGATGATCGTTTTGTATCGCGATATCATATGTCGAATATAAGGCATGGACAAGCCACCTTATCTGATTCGACTGCTTTCTCGTTCACTGAGTTCGACTGTCTGAAATAGACGACGTTCGTTTATAGTGCGGCCACACATTTCTACAGTCTTGCTCACACGAGGGGCCCAGCGATGTCTCTCTCTTTTACGAGAGGTACAAATCCCGTCTTGACTATCTACAATCCAGTACATGATTCGTTTCGTACCTGATACACGCCTTTATAGTCCTCCTGTTACGCAGGACGTTTGACGTAATCAAAGCACGCAACTCATCATGTTGGATTCTGTAGATATCTCAGGTCTTAGGATCCAATCATGGAATCGTCGTATGAGATTCAAGTCATGACGCTATTCCATGCGACAATCTCATGCGGGTCATTCCAGTATTCCGTTCTGCAACGAATACCTATGATTGTGATCGTATCCAATACCTATGATCATCTATGTGATCATCAATCACACATCATACTAGTCTTATTATGTCGTTATTCCCATAATGACACAAGACTAGGGAGTTTAGTATCATTCATAATGATACATGGATTTCATAACAGATCTAGCATGCAGGAACATGTAATGAACAAAATACTCTCAAAAAAACATATAGAAAGTATCAATACATCGAATGTATCTGAACAAAGCTCATAATCAGTACATCATAGAGCACTAAACCAACAAGTGGCGGATTGGCGAATGGCAGAAGCGTTCTGGTCCGGCGGACCTAGGTAGGTCACCTCCGGACCAGTTGTTCTTCGGGTCTGGTCAGGGGGTTTGGCTCGGAATCCGCTGGGACTGAGGAAGCTCGTGATCCTAGACCGGCTGACCAGAACTGGTCAGTTCGTCTTCGGCATGGTTCGGCGGACTGGCTGAGCACGCAACACACCTGGTCCGGCTGACCAAAATTGGTCAGCTCTGGACTAGGCCTTGGGTTTTGTCTGGTCAGGGCTTGGCTCAGCGCTGGGACGGACCTGTGGACAGTATCCTGGTCCGCCGGACCAGGGTTGGTCAGGGGCGGACCAGGTGAACTCTACGAACTTTCTACGTCTTTTCTCCTCGGTCCGACTGGATGAACTGAGCAGACTTAGTCCGCCAGAATGGAGTTTTCTCCGATTCTCGCCGAATTTGTGCGTTATTCCCTCGGATTCCTACCAAAGTCATGAAATAGTCTCGGAACCTTAGAATGGCTCTAAAAATGCCTAAGAATGTGTGGAAACCGTTTAGAAACCAAAGGCATACTCGTATAAAATCCAGATAAAATCTGAGCCATCAGTCATCCTCAAACGGATGGCCAAACCGAGGTCGTGAATCGCACGCTGTCAACTCTTTTACAAGCGACCATCTGGAAAAACCTCGGCAATTGGGTTGAATGTATTCTCCACTTTGAGTTCGCATACAATCGAGCTACGCATTCTGCGACTCGTCATTCCCCATTTGAAACCGTTTACGGATTCAATCCGATCACACCCTTGGACCTTGTAGCACTACCTAGTGATGAATGGGTGAACTTTGATGGAGAACAAAGGGACGAGTTCATAAAAGAACTCCATCAGCAGGTGCGTGACAATATTGCTCGGAAAACCGAACAATACGCCCGACAAGCCAATAAGGTTCGAAAGGCCATGAATTTTAACGAAGGCGATTGGGTTTGGATGCATTTCCGAGCAGAGCATTTTCCTAACAAAAGAAAGTCCAAGTTAGCACCACGCAGAGACGGTCCCTTCCGAGTCATCGAGCGCATCAATGATAACGCATATCGACTCGAACTTCCCGGTGAGTATATCTTTTCTAATTCTTTTAATTGTTGCTGATTTGCGTCCTTATCTTGCAGGTTCCGACTTTTCGTGGGCGAAAACCTCTCAAGGGAGAGGGAACGATGAGGACATGGAGCCGGAAGGAAAACACTTGGAGCTGGAACCGGAGCAGGAGAACTTGGCTGCGGAGCACACAGAGCTAGGAGCAAACATGGAGCTCTTGGAGCAATCAGCCGAAGACCAACTCTTGGAAACGTCAATTGATCAAGACGTTACACATGAACACTTGATCCCGCAAAGCTCGACAACGACCATCACGCGAAGGGTGCTCCACTTGACACCCGTAACCCGTGTACAGTATACGAGCTGTGCCACATGGACAAATAGTAATAAAATAATAATGCGGAAACAAAAATACGAAATCCAAAAACATTTTTAAATAAACCAGAGTAAGCAGCAGAAAATACAACAGGCGATTAGTATCGCAAAATAACACATGTCTGAATAGTTATAATTTAACCGTACAAAATGCGGGAAATACAAGTCCCGTAACCCAAAATGTAAATCTCGTACATGATGCTGCCTCTCTCAGGTCGTCGTCTGCCGGATGCGCTAGGCGTAATCCTCGTGATCTAAAAAATGTAAACCACGAGGGCTAAGCACAACTGCTTAGTGAGTAGCCCGGGTTGAACCCGGAAATCCCGTTCCCAACGAGAACGGTACAGTCGACATTTCCATAAAAACACATGCAATAAGTAAAACACAGTAAGCAAGTAAATAACAATCACAATCACGCCCGTATGGAGTCCACCATAGGGCTTAGCCGTATACCTTGGTCAAGTCCATGACCAGGGGCGAATCCACGCCCTCACTCGCGTGACGTTGGCCATCGCATCACATGCGATCGTGCGCGTCTCATGCGCCTGTCACTCTCGTGACTACCAATGTCAAGTCCATGACACAACGGAAATACAGTCATACCCGTATGGAGTCCACCATAGGGTCCAGCCATATACCCTAGTCAAGTCCATGACTAGGTGCGAGTCCACGCCCGTCAAATCCATGACGTTGGCCGTCGTGTCACACACGACTAAAACGCGTCTCAAACGCCCGTCAAGTCCATGACGGTGATGGTTGAGTCCACAACCATCCACAAACACAATCACGCTTAACTCGTACGCACGAGCAAGCTACACACATGGCACACAACGTGCAACATCCCCATAGTACAACCATACGTATCACGGTATCCAGTCCTTACCGAGCTACCGTTTAAAGCCATGCAAATTCTACCCGCATACAATCACACAACAATCACTCGTATTTCGATATCGCACATCTCACTACGCTACGCAACGCTCTGGCGAAAACTCGGTTCGATTGATCCCAATCGCGAAGTCTTGTTCTTTGGTGGGGGTTTGGTTTATCCACGGTCAAGTCTGGTCAGACCCGGGCCAACCCCGTTGGCCATTTCCTTTTTCCGGTCGAATCAGGTTTTTCTCCCATTTTTCTCGGATCCTGGTCCGGCAGACCAAATTCTGGTCAGTCGGACCAGTCTTCCTTCTCCCCTGGTCCGCTCCGTCTCTTGGTTAGTCGGTCCGAGAGAGAAAACAAGCCTGGTCCGGTGGACCAGAAGTGGTCAGCCCCGGACCACCTTGTTCTTCCTCTCTCTCGGTCCGGTTCCTTGGTCAGGCGGTGTGAGACTTCTCGGAGTACGTCTGGTCTGGCGGACCAGGACTGGTCAGCCCTGGACCAGACTACTCTTTTTCCTTTGGTCCATCCCTTCTCGGTCAGTCGGTGTACGCCTCCTCGGAACACGTCTGGTCCGGCAGACCAGGACGTGTTTTTCTCTCGGTCCGCCCCGTCTCCCTCTGCTCCGACTGACTACAAGTTCATCATCCCAGTCTCGGTCCGGAGCTGACCAACAGCTGATCCAGCGGACCGGGACTGGGACTTGTCTTCTTCTTCGCCATTTCCGAATTCTGTTTCGTGTTTTCTCATCCATTTCGATTCGGGATTGTTTCCAAATGTTATTAAGACATAGTTTTACATTCCTAGACATGTTCTAAGCCTCAAACACGCAATGAAATCTCGATTTGGACCATCACACATTGAGAACAAGATCTCACAACTCCAACTCAAGCCACTCACCTTGTTCTTGAGGTTGTCCGAGCTTGTGTGCGTCCTCTGCTTCTCCTTACAC
>NW_010965860.1:29541-34100 GCF_000463585.1 Tarenaya hassleriana
TCCCCTTGCCCTGGTTCGTCGCCTTTCTCTCCCTCTCTCCCTCTTTCTCTACTTCCTCTGTTTTGCCTGAGAATGGCTAAGGCAGAGGAACGAGAGCTGTTTATGGCGTGCGAGAGGGGTCAAATGGGCTCGAGCCCAGGCCCATAGGCGAGCCTGCAACACCCTCGAGGCGTAGGAGGCGATTGGGCGGCAAGTGGGCCCCGGAATCCAGCGAATTCCGCGTTCCAAGGTGGCAACAGCGCAAGTTGCGTTCTGTCGATTCCCGGTCCGCTGGACCAACCTCCTGGTCCGCCGGACTGGGGTCAGTTTTATTTTTTTTTCGAAACTTCTCCCAGTCCGCTCAGTCTACTTTTGCTCCGACTGAGTAGGTTGTCCGCCCCGGACCAAGTTCTGGTCCGGCGGACCAACCCTGTTTTCTTCTCTTTCTCTTTTTTTTTTTGATTTTTCCCGCACGTGACGATCTTCGTGCCTCTCCCCGGCATTGTACCATCACTTTTTGGTGATTTCGTGATATCTCTATTTAATTATTCGTTTCTTAAATAATTAAATATTCGAATCGGGTTTCGGGGTATTACAAATCCTCCCCCCTTAAAAAGAATTCGTCCTCGAATTCGGAATCACATAATATTATCAATACTTTCTCGTACTCGATATTATCACCAAAACACAATCCATATTGCCACGTCATCCGAAGCATAAGTCTGATACAACCGAACGTCATATAAAGGAATTCGTACAACGCTCAAGGAAAAAGGTGCGGGTAACTACTACGCATCTCTGGCTCGGGTTCCCACGTCATGTCAGAGACCCCTTGGCTTCGCCACAAGACCTTCACGAGTGGCACCTCCTTCGTCCGCAGCTTCTTGATCTTCCGGTCCACGATCTGCAACGGCTCGTCGCGGAAACGTGTAGCCTCCGTAAACTCCAACTCCTGGGGCTGTAGCACATGAGAAGGATCCGCTACGTACCTCCGCAGCATCGACACGTGGGACACGTCATGGACGTTGCCCAACTCCGGTGGTAATCCAAGACGGTATGCAACCGCTCCCACTCTCGCGATCACGGGGTAAGGTTCGATGTATCGCGGCTTCAGCTTCCCGCTCTGCCCGAACCTCGCATGACCCCGCATCGTCTGTACTCGGAGAAAGGCATAATCTCTGACCTCAAGCGCGAAGTCTCGTCTCCGCTGATCGGCATACGACTTCTGCCAATCCTGCGCCGTCTTCAGATGGGCGCGAATCCTCCGTATCACCTCAGTGGTCTCCTCCACGATCTCCAGCCCGAGCTCTCGGCGCTTGCCGATCTCCGTCCAGCATAACGGTGTCTTGCACGGTCGCCCGTACAAGGCCTTGTATGGAGATACTCCGATACTCGTGTGATGACTATTGTTGTACGCAAACTCGCACAACGTCATGTACTGGTCCCACGGAGCTCCCCACTCCATGATACAAGCTCTGAGCATGTCCTCCAAAGTCTGTATAGTCCGCTCCGACTGACCGTCTGTCGGAGGATGATATGCCGTACTCATCTTGAGTTTCGTCCCCAGTGCCTCCTGAATCGACTTCCACAAACGGGATGTAAATCGGGCATCTCTATCCGATATGATCTCGTTCGGAACTCCATGAAGACGTACGATCTCGTCAATGTAAATCTGTGCCAACCACCCGATCGGATACTCCTGGCGGATAGGAATGAAATGGGCAGATTTGGTTAGTCGATCCACGACTACCCAAATGGCGTTCTTCTTGCTCGACATGAGTGGTAATCCGACCACGAAATCCATGGCAATGGAATCTCCAACGACTGTAGCTTGCCTCCCGACATCTGTCGCTCTGCCTTCACTTGCTGACAAGTGAGGCACCTCGCTACGTAATCCGCCACATCTCTCTTGACCCTCGGCAAAGTATACCACTGGCGTAGACCCTGATACATCTTGCTCGCCCCCGGATGTATCGCCAATCTCGACTGGTGTGCCTCAGATAGAATCTTCTGTCTCAGCTCTGCGTCGTCAGACACACACAGCCGGTTCCCCATCCGTAGTGCTCCCTGCTCATCGATACGATAGCCCTTGAGGCTATATTCCTCGATATGATCCATGTATCGGGCGAGTAAAGGATCGTTGCGCTGTCCCATAACCACGTGCTCTATCAGAGTCGGTGTCGACTCCTCGGGTGTCAGCGAGAGATGTCCCAACATCGCAGTCAACTCAGCGGCGTTGCTGCAAGATGAGGTGACAACGTCGTATGGCCGCTAAGATCTTCTTCCTATTAAGAGCGCCGGCCACTACGTTAGCTTTCCCCGGATGATAGGCTATCTCCAGATCATAATCTGCAATCAACTCCAACCACCTCCGCTGTCTCAGATTCAGATCCTTCTGAGATATCACGTAGGTCAAGCTCTTATGGTCCGTGTTGAGCTTAACCTTCTCCCCGTACAGATACTATCTCCAAATCTTCAGCGCGTGAACTACCGCTGCTAACTCCATATCATGTGTCGGGCAGTTTTCCTCGTGTTTCTTCAGCTGCCTCGATGCATAAGCGATCATGTGTCCCTCCTGCATCAACACGCAACCGAGTCTGTGCTTGGACGCGTCAGTGAAAACCTCGTATAGCATTCCCGCCGAGGTAATGTCAGGATCGGCGCTAATGTTAATCTCCGCTTCAACTCTCCGAAGCTCTCCTCGCATTCTGCCGTCCACTCGAACCTGACGTTCTTCCCTGTCAGCTTCGTCAAGGGTCGAACGATCTTGGCGAATCCCTCGACGAATCGTCGGTAATAGCCAGCTAATCCCAAAAAGCTCCTGACTTCTGTTGCAGAAGTCAGAGACTGTCACTCTATGACGACCTCGATCTTGGCCGGATCGACCTGAATGGCATGAGCCGATACCACGTGTCCCAGGAATCCAATCTCTTGTAACCAGAAGCTGCACTTAGTGGACTTCGCGTACAGCCGGTTCTCTCTCAGCCTCCTCAATATCTTCCGCAGGTGCTCCTTATGTGTCTGCTGATCCGGCGAATAGATGAAGAGGTCATCAATGAAAATGATGACAAACTCATCCAGATAGCCCATGAACACGCGGTTCAACAATTGCATGAACACCGCAGGCGCGTTCGTAAGCCCGAAAGGCATGACCACGAACTCGAAGTGTCCATATCTCGTTCGAAATGCCGTCTTCCGTATGTCATCCTCCTTGACCCGAATCTGGTGATATCCGAATCGTAGATCGATCTTCAAAAACTATTGGGCTCCCTGTAGCTGGTCCAACAACTCGTCAATCCTCGGTAACGGGTACCGATTCTTGATAGTCACTTGGTTGAGCCCTCGGTAATCGATGCACAAACGCATACTCCCGTCCTTCTTCTTCACAAAGAGTACAAATGCTCCCCACGGTGAAACGCTAGGCCGAATGAAATCCTGCTCCACCAATTACGGAGCCTTGGAAATTGGCTCGGTACCTGGTAACACGTCTATGCTGAAGTCAACCTCTCGACTGGGTGGTAATCTCGATAGATCATCGGAAAACATATCTGGAAACCCTCGGGCAACGGGTGTATCCTCCAGTCTCCCCTCCGATTCCTGTGTAGTTGTAATGACTACCAAGAAAGCTTTGTTTTTCCTTTCTGATCATCTTCTATTCAGACCTTTGGTTTGAACTTAAGGGGTCCTCTGCTAACGCCAATTTAGATGGTGAGCGAGGTAAGTCCTCCCCCCTTTGTCTTAAACGCCCACTCGGGGTGGGTTGGCGTATGTTCCTTTAGATACTGCTATAGGGCCTCTTATGGATTTCGGAATTAGTTACCTAATTCCAATCCTTTAGATTAGGCATTGGGCTTAATTGTAGAAATTGTTGATCTCCATTTAAGCATATAATGGCGACATTCTAAATGCGCCATGTTAAACTCACTACGCCTTCGACAACCCCAACTCGCATCATCAATGTACGGACCTCGACATGTGAGGATTTTCTTCGGACATGGTTTGAAAATATTTCTCATAGAAATGGTTGGGTAATGAGCACGATTCCTTCCCGAGAAAAGAACGTGGCTCTGATACCAAAAGTTGTACCCGTAACCTGTGTACAGTATACGGGTTGTGCCACATGGACAAATAGTAATAAAATAATAATGCGGAAGCAAAAATACGAAATCGAAAAACATTTTTAAATAAACCAGAGTAAGCAGCAGAAAATACAACAGGCGATTAGTATCGCAAAATAACATATATCCGAATAGTTATAATTTAATCATACAAAATGCGGGAAATATAAGTCCCGTAACCCAAAATGTAAATCCCGTACATGATGCTGTCTCTCTCAGGTCGTCGTCTGCCGGATGCGCTAGGCGTAATCCTCGTGATTTGAAAAATATAAACCACGAGGGCTAAGCACAACTGCTTAGTGAGTAGCCCGCGTTGAACCCGTTAAACCCGTTCTCAGCGAGAACAGTGTTAATTCGATAATTCATAACTAACAAACAACAATGATATCCATGCATAACCACATCACATCAGTCACAAATATGTCAAACACAATCATACCCATATGACATCGCATCATAGGG
>NW_010965860.1:34290-35508 GCF_000463585.1 Tarenaya hassleriana
GGAAATACAATCATACCCGTATGGAGTCCACCATAGGGTCCAGCCATATACCCTAGTCAAGTCCATGACTAGGTGCGAGTCCACGCCCGTCAAATCCATGATGTTGGCCGTCTTGTCGCACACTATTAAAACGCGTCTCAAACGCCCGTCAAGTCCATGACGGTGATGGTTGAGTCCACAACCATCCAGAAACACAATCACGCTTAACTCGTACGCACGAGCAAGCTACACACATGGCACACAACGTGCAACATCCCCATAGTACAACCATACGTATCACGGTATCCAGTCCCTACCGAGCTACCGTTTAACGCCATGCCAATTCTACCCGCATACAATCACACAACGATCACTCGTATTTCGATATCGCACATCTCACTATGCTACGCAACGTTCTGGCGAAAACTTGGTTCGATTGATCCCAATCGCGAAGTCTTTTCTTTGGTGGGGGTTTGGTTTGTCCACGGTCAAGTCTGGTCAGACCCGGGCCAACCCCGTTGGTCGTTTCCTTTTTTCCGGTCGAATCAGGTTTTTCTCCCATTTTTCTCGGATCCTGGTCCCGCGGATCAAATTCTGGTCAGCCGGACCAGTCTTCCTTCTCCCCTGGTGGTTCGATTGATCCCAATCGCGAAGTCTTTTCTTTGGTGGGGGTTTGGTTTGTCCACGGTCAAGTCTGGTCAGACCCGGGCCAACCCCGTTGGTCGTTTCCTTTTTTCCGGTCGAATCAGGTTTTTCTCCCATTTTTCTCGGATCCTGGTCCCGCGGATCAAATTCTGGTCAGCCGGACCAGTCTTCCTTCTCCCCTGGTCCGCTCCGTCTCTTGGTCAGTCGGTCCGAGAGAGAAAACAAGCCTGGTCCGGCGGACCAGAAGTGGTCAGCCCCGGACCAGCTTGTTCTTCCTCTCTCTCGGTCCGGTTCCTTGATCAGGCGGTGTGAGACTTCTCGGAATACGTCTGGTCCGGCGGACCTGTTGGGTTCCCTTCGGGTTCCTAGCATGCGATCTCATCGATCTAGGGTTTGGATTCTAGGTTTCACGCAGCGGAAGAAAAGATCTAAACCTAGCCAAACGTCACACAAAACCAATTGTGTAATAACCCGAACAATCGTGTATATCGTCGTGGGATTCGAATACTTACCTCGTTCTTTCAAGATCTGGAAGTATCAATCGATCCAGGGCCTGTTTTAATCACCAAGAGTTGAAAGCACAACCCCTCTACA
>NW_010965860.1:38141-38928 GCF_000463585.1 Tarenaya hassleriana
ACTGGTGAAAATGTTTCATCATAGTCTATACCATGAATCTGCCGAAACCCTTTCGCGACGAGTCGTGCCTTATAGGTATGCACGATGCCATCCATGTCGGTTTTCTTCTTGAAAACCCATTTGCATCCAATGGTCTTAATACCATCGAATGAGTCGACCAAAGTCCACACTTTGTTGTCGTACATGGATTGCATCTCAGACTCCATGGCCTGGTGCCATTTCTCGGAATCGGAACTCGCTACAGTCTCTGAATACGACGTAGGCTCGTCATGTTCTAACAACATGAGTTCGTCGTTTCAAGTCACAAGAAATACGTATCTTGTAGGCTCTTGGCGAATTCTACCAGATCTTCGAGGTTCACTAGGAGGTGATGTCTCAACAACTCGTGATACAGGTTGAACTGTTTCGACCTGTTCACTCGGTTCTTCGACTATTTGTGGTTCTCGAACTTTTTCGAGATCTATTCTACTCCCACTGACTCTCTTGGAGACGAACTCTCTCTCCAAGAAAGATCCATTCCGAGCAACAAACACTTTGTTCTCAGATGGGTTGTAGAACCAGTACCCTTTAGTTTCCTTAGGGTAATCCACAAATATGCATTTATCAGACTTGGCGGATAGCTTATCAGAAGCCAGACGTTTCACGTAAACGTCACATCCCCAAATCTTCATGAATGCTAACCTGGGACGCTTCCCAGTCCATATCTCATATGGAGTGTTCTGATACGACTATCTTTGACAGTTGTTCAGAATAAGCGCTGCTGTTTTCAAAGCATATCAAAGAAGGA
>NW_010965860.1:40305-51525 GCF_000463585.1 Tarenaya hassleriana
CTTAGTACACTTACTAACACAGATAATAGATGCAATATGACAGGCTCCCACTAAGAAAAACACCCTCAATGAGTTTCTAAGTGAGCTAGGATCCATATTTCACATGCTTTTGAGTCAGCTAGGGCATGACGCTCGAAACCATGCTATTTAGGTAGACAACACTTTGTCAATCACATCCTATGTGATTCCTAGATGAGTATGGGATAGTGATACGCTATCACTGCATGTTCCTCATCCCATCCTTACCATTAGGTCCAAGTCCGACTTGATAACCCAATTCAAGCTCAACCATATTTGAGCTATGAGAATCACGATTTCTCCATACTGCCTCGCCAAGATAGTCAGGCACGCTCAGCTAGGGCATGACCCGTAACCATGACGATCGAGGCCTTGACAGTTGCTCTACTAATGGGCGGTAATAGCTTGAGATTAAAACATGAGGCTTCATTTGTCTTGAACACCAGGATACCTTGACTGGATTCAAGTCATTCCAGTCAAGTTGTTCTGATCAACTCGGATGAACTACTCTTAGTTCATTTGAGTCGTCCATATACAGAATCTCTTGGCCAAACAACATTTGTTTGCTTTAGATTCGATACCAGAACCCTTTCACTATCCTAATTCAGATATCCGCACTAAACGTAGACCGTCCGTTCTGCCTTACTGGAACGGACGGTCCACGTGCAATTCTGGACCGTCCGTTCCAGGTTCCGGTTTTCCAAAAATTAAACCGAAATTAGGGTTAAATCACTTTATAAGAAAGAGATTAGAACCCTAATTGAGGAGGGACTTTGAGCAGCCGACTTTTGGTGTTCTTGGAGAGTTTTTGGTGAGATCCAAAAAAAGCTCAACAAGTTCCAAGTCTCGTTTTTCTCGAAGTGCGAAAAACCGAATAGAGATTCGAGTCCTAGCAGACAAGTTCCAATCGTTGGAATCCATCCCGAGGTGTGGATACGTGTAGAGGGCGAGGTAATCTTCCTCCCTAAGTGATCGGACGAATTCTTCAGTTGATACAGGCCCCGGATCGATTGAGGTAAGCGTTCAAACGTTTCTACGTTTTCAATAGCAGCATGGTTCTAGGGTTTCATTAAATTCTTGTTTTATATCCGCTGCGCAAACCCTAGAATCGATCTCTTAGGAATAGGATTCGCTCATGAGATCCCAGGAAACCCAACAGGAATAATTCCAACGCATTTCTAACGGATTTCCAACGGACGTCTAACGGATTCGTCCGTTAGAAATCCGTTGGAAATTTCCAACGGCATATCAACTGAAGACGAAGTCCAGACCGTCCGTTCTGGACAATCCGGAACTTCCGTTCTGCACTAGCCAGACCGTCCGGTCTGGACAAGGCGGAACGTCCGTTCCTAACCGACTGGATCAATCGGTCTACGGACTAGACCGATCGGTCTGAAAAAAAAAAGAAAAAAAAAAGAGTCCTCATCACAGGAGAATATAGCAGAGTTGTCAGCTATATTGGGTCATTTGACGGTTGCAGAGGATGAATAGTTCCCAGATCTGAGGGCACGAGTAATTTCAGACCAGCGTAATGACCCAGAACTCATGAAGTACTTACAGGAGATTGAGCGATATCGGGAGAAAGGGTATCAGTTGGATGACGCACAGGCATTAAGACTACATAATCGGATTTGTGTACCGAGTAATGGTGAGCTAAGACGGAAAATCTTGCAGGAAGCTCATTAGTCCAGATTAGCAATCCATCCAGGAGCTAGCAAGATGTATCGAGGCTTACGACAGTTGTATACTTGGCCCGGTATCAAGAAAGACGTCGCAGATTTTGTTGCGCGATGCCTGACGTGTCAGCAAGTGAAGGCTGAACGACAAATGCCTGGAGAAAAGTTGCAGCCATTAGAGATTCCGGAGTGGAAGTGGGACTCTATAGCAATGGATTTCGTGGTTGGACTACCAATAACTCCGACAAAGAAGAATGCAATTTGGGTGGTTGTAGACCGATTAACTAAATCGGCACATTTCATACCGATCCGACAAGAGTACACAGTTGAGAGATTGGTACAGATCTATGTGGATGAGATCGTCCGATTACACGCAGTGCCAAGTGAGATTATCTCTGACAGAGATCCTCGCTTTACCTCAAGACTGTGGAATGCGATACAGGATGCATTGGGAACGAAGCTGAAGATGAGCACGACATATCACCCACAGACAGATGGACAGTCGGAACGGACTATCCAAACGCTGGAGGATATGTTGAGAGCGTGTATATTGGATTGGGGAATTCCGTGGGATCGACACCTGATGTTGTGCGAATTTGCGTACAACAACAGTTTCCATGCTAGTATCGGTATGCCACCTTACGAGGCGCTGTATGGGCGGCCTTGTAAGACACCTCTTTGTTGGGCAGAAATCGGAGAACGAAGAAATTTTGGGCCTGAAATTGTGGAGGAAACGACTGAGGTTATCAGAAATATCAAGGTTAACCTGAAGGTCGCGCAAGAACGAACCGCTGTATGAGATTCAAGTCATGACTCGTGTCCATGTGACAATCTCATGCGGGTCATCCAGTAACTCGTTCCAAACGAGAACCCATGATTGTGATTTGCATCTAATGCATATGATCATAATCATCTATCACACATCATGCTGGTCTTAATTCATCATTGTTCCCACAATGATAACTGACCAGGGAATTTAGAATCATCTGCAATGATTCAAGGATATTTACCGTAATATAACAAACATGCTAATCATATAACGGGAAAAGTAATGCATTCATAAATCAATGAATCAATACAAAGTCAAAATGTCATATCATGAATCATCCTAGAGCATCACAACCAACAGGACCAGGACTGATCAGCCCCGGACCAGACTACTCTTTTCCCTTTGGTCCGTCCCTTCTCGGTCAGCCGGTGTACGCCTCCTCGGAACACGTCTGGTCCGGCGGACCAGGACGTGTTTTTCTCTCTGTCCGCCCCGTCTCCTTCTGCTCCGACTGACTACAAGTTCATCATCCCAGTCTCGGTCCGGAGCTGACGAACAGCTGGTCCGGCGGACCGGGACTCGGACTTGTCTTCTTCTTCGCCATTTCTGAACTCTGTTTCGCGTTTTCTCATCCATTTTGATTCGGGGTTGTTTCCAAATGTTATTAAAACATAGCTTTATATTCCTAGACATGTTCTAAGCTTCAAACACGCAATGAAATCTCGATTTGGACCATCATACATTGAGAACAAGATCTCACAACTCCAACTCAAGCCACTCACCTTGTTCTTGAGGTTGTCCGAGCTTGTGTGCGTCCTCTGCTTCTCCTTATGCCGTGAACATCTTCAGGGCACGTCTAGGGACGTTCCCCCTTGCTTCCCCGAGCTCCCCTTGCCCTGGTTCGTCGCCTTTCTCTCCCTCTCTCCCTCTTTCTCTACTTCCTCTGTTTTGCCCGAGAATGGCTAAGGCAGAGGAATGAGAGCTGTTTATGGCGTGCGAGAGGGGTCAAATGGGCTCGAGCCCAGGCCCATAGGCGAGCCTTCAACACCCTCGAGGCGTGGGAGGCGATTGGGTGGCAAGTGGGCCCCAGAATCCGGCGAATTCCGCGTTCCAAGGTGGCAACAACGCAAGTTGCGTTCTGTCGATTCCCGGTCCGCCGGACCAATCTCCTGGTCCGCCGGACCGGGGTCAGTTTTATTTTTTTTTGCTTCCCCGAGCTCCCCTTGCCCTGGTTCGTCGCCTTTCTCTCCCTCTCTCCCTCTTTCTCTACTTCCTCTGTTTTGCCCGAGAATGGCTAAGGCAGAGGAATGAGAGCTGTTTATGGCGTGCGAGAGGGGTCAAATGGGCTCGAGCCCAGGCCCATAGGCGAGCCTGCAACACCCTCGAGGCGTGGGAGGCGATTGAGCGGCAAGTGGGCCCCAGAATCCGGCGAATTCCGCGTTCCAAGGTGGCAACAGCGCAAGTTGCGTTTTGTCGATTCCCGGTCCGCCGGACCAACCTCCTGGTCCCCCGGACCGGGGTCAGTTTTATTTTATTTTTCGAAACTTCTCCCAGTCCGCTCAGTCTACTTTTGCTCCGACTGAGTAGGTTGGTCAGGAAAAGATGTAGGAACAGAGTTAGAGCACTGACCTTTCTCTGTAGAGGTGATGATAGGATTGACGAGCTCTTTGCCACTTCGCAAGGATATAGCATTACAGTGTTCTCGGGGGTTTGCTTCCGGGTTCCCAGGAAGTGATCCCTGAGGTCGCGAAGGGACATAGGCAGCAAGTTGCGCTATCTGATTATCAACCAGCTTGAGATGGGCGTCGGTTTTCTGCTGATGTTCTCGCATCTCGATGCGAATGGCTTCTTGACCCTGCATACGTTGTGTAAACATAGACTTAAGATCAAGGTCGGGATTTACCTGTGGTGGAGGTGGAGATGGACTGAAATGCTGCTGAGGTTGACGGGACGCTATGTAGTGTTGAGGGGCTTGGTTCTGATTCGGGTAGGCATTCCGAGGTTGAGATTGATTCCCCTGAGAGGAGCCCGGGATAGCTGGACTGCTGAAATTGTTGTGCTGTGCATTTAGAGCGTTGGATGAGTTCTTATATGAGAAATTTGGGTGATTCCTCCAACCCGGATTGTATGTGTTCGAGTACGGATTGTTGGCGACGTAGTTGATATCTTCATGCACATACTTGTCTCGTGATGTGTCCAGATCAGTTATCTGATGGGCGCTTTCTACCTGCATTCTAAGTTTGGCCAACTTGGCACGTAAAGCATGTATTTCGGAGGGACTTTCCTTACCTGCACGGTTCTCCTTAAAACCAATACTTCTGACGAATTCGTGGGAAGGAGCACACTCGTTAGCCATCTTAGTGATTTGTTGTTCGATAAAGTCGAATGACTTCTCATTGAGGCTCCCTCCACAAACAACTCGAATGAGGACTCGAATATCTTCCTTTAGACTCTGCAAAAAGTTGGAGATAAGATACCTCTTGTCTAAACCGTGGTAAGGACAAAGCCGCTGGTATCCAAGAAAACGGTCCCAAGTCTCGCGTAGAGATTCATCAGGTTCCTGCATAAAAGAGTTGATCTGTTGCTTTGCGAGCTGGGTCTTGCTAGCAGGGAAGAATCGCTACATGAACTTCTCTTGCATCTGATCCAAGAGAAGATGGAATCCGGTGGCAATGTATAGAGCCATTCTAACGCAGTGTCCATTAGAGAGAATGGAAAAGCCATTAGCATAAGTGACTCATCGGTGACTCCTTGAACCGTTTTCACCGACTGACATAACAAATTGAATCGAGTCCGATGGAGAATTGGATCTTCATTAGGTCTGCCCCTAAATGCTAATGATCTGAGCATACTGATGAATGTCGGCTGGAATTCAAATTTATTGCGATCGATATCGGGCCGGCGAATGCATGAGAGCTGTTGAGTGTACTTGGGCTGAAGGTATGCCTCATAAGTGTCATTGTCATTATCGACAGCTAAAGCACGTTCCTCCATCTTCTTCTATTGTTTCTTCTTCTTCCGAATGTGTTTGGCGGATTTCTCGATTTCTGGATCAAAAGGGACTAGGTTGTCAGACCCATAACTCTTGATCATACACCGGGAAAACCTACACACCAGAAAAATAGGACAAAGAACTGGAATAGATCAGGAACGGTATAAAAGTAAACGAGAAAATGATCTAGATTCAAAGGAATCTCTATCCTAGCGCTAAGCTATTCCCCGACAACGGTGCCAAAAACTTGATAACGCAAATCTAGGTGTATAAATAAACTCAAGTAATAAAAACCTAGATACAGCGAATACCGCAAGGATACGGATCAACTGTAGTACCAGTGTCGAACACAGGGAATAGTTAACTTTAGGAACAAGACTCAACCAAGAATTAGATCAAGAAATATGGAATGAAGTATGTCAATATAGAAAATAAAGCAATAAACTAAGTAAAATCAGATAGATAAATCACCGTAGCTTCGGGATAACCTTAACGCGCAGGGATTGTTTCCAAGGATGGAGAATCTACGAATATCGAACTCTAATCGGGGATCTCAAGTTCTAATATCATATTTGGTTCTCTCAAGTCCTAAATCCACTATCCAATAGTTTAACCTATCGATCTCTCAACCTAATAGATTAAAATATCAAACGCATTAACAATCACTATCACAGTTCCTAAACCGATTAACCTATCTCTCAATAGTCTTAATCAATTCATTCAATGAATTCCTTCCGAATCTAATTCCAACTCTCGTTGTCAATCAGAATCTAATATCAATCAATCAACAGGCCAAGAAGATCAAAAGCAATAAACCCAATTCAATTAAACCGCCGAGTATCGATAACGTAGTCTCGGAAAATATAAACCAAACAAATCCCTACAAGGTTAAATCTCTAGCTACAGTGAAACGACTACTCACTACCCATAACAACAAACGAGTTCAAATCAATAAGAAGAACATAGAAACAGATAGGAAGACTCGCAGCGATCTCTCGACGACGATTCTTCAATCTCTGATCCCGAGAAACTCCGTCTTGATTCTCTCTCGAGTTCTCTGGCTTCTGCTGTGATCTCTCGATGATTTCTGAAGCCCAAGACATCTTCTATTTATTTGCTTGGCTCTAGGCTTCTTTCCATTCTGAAAACGGAAGTTCGGATGCAAAAATAGGAAGTTTTCTCGAAACGTAACACGGCCGTGTCGAATGCCAACACGGTCCGTGTCGAATGTCTGATCAAAACTTCTGCGCTTCTGCACGGGCTAGACACGGGCGAGTTGCAAATCGACATGGCCGTGTTTCTCATTGACACGGTCCGTGTCAATTGTCTGTAAGAATTTCTTCGTTTTCTTGGCTTTGCACGGCCGTGTTTGAACTCGACATGGCCGTGTTCAAGTGCAACTCGAGCTGGAAGTGTTTTTATCATTCTGTTCCGGTCCAATATGCTCTGAAGTCCTCGATTATGTTCCTCTGGTGCCCATAATGCGTCTATTACTTGTTCAATCACCAAAAAATGCAGAAGAAACAAAACCCAGTGCTAAAATGATCCTAAATGTCTAATAATACACAAAACCGATGCGAAAGTGCTACACAATGGGTTTTGTAATAGAGGAGAAAATCATGTTATCAATTCCATAGATATCTCAGGTCATAGGATCCAATCATGATACCATCATATGAGATTCAAGTCATGACGCTAGTCCATGTGACAATCTCATGCGGGTCAATCCAGTATTCCGTTCTCCAACGAATATCTATGATTGTGATCGTATCCAATACTCATGATCATCTTTATGATCATCTATCAGACATCATACTAGTCTTAGTACATCATTATTCCCACAATGATATATGACTAGGGAGTTTAGTATTGTTCATAATAATACATGGATCTCATAACATATTATAGTATGCAAAACATGTAATGAATCAAACACTCGTCCATATAACCATAGCAAGTGTCAATACATCGAATTTATCATAATAAAACTCATACAGCAGTACATCATAGAGCACTAAACCAACAACAATGACCGCGTATTCGGATGAAGCTTTCAAAATACCAAGCGAACTCAGAGAGAGATATGAGCAAATATGTGAATGCTCTTTTTTTTCTCTATAATGATTGTTTTTTTCCTATATAGAATGAACTAACCCAAGATCCCTATTTATAGTAGAGGGAAGAATCTCGATCATATTTGATAGATTTTCTGTAAATTTGAATCCGATATGAATTTTAAAATTAATTAAGAATATTCTCTCAATATTCTGCAGATTTTTATTAAAGTTTCTAGAACTTTCCACAGACCGGACTTCTCACGGGCTAGGCCCATTTTGATTCTATCAAATAAGCCCAAATCCAACAAAAACTTAGTGAGTTTCTCAGGTAAATACCTAATGAAGACAAATACGTAAATAACAATCAACACGCATAAGTACGAATATGTTATAATCAAAATTACGAATAAACCCAACAAAAACTTAGTGAGTTTCTCACATAAATACCCAATAAAGACAGATACATAAATAACAATCAACACGCATTAGTAAGTACGAATATGTTATAATCAAAATTACGAAGCACGCATCACAAGCAAAGAGTCATACCAAGCTTTACAATAATAATCCACGTTTACTTACATTAGTCATATGTTTTCCAATTCTTTGTTTGCACTTTACATTTTAACGTCTCTTATAACTGATAACTCATATTTTTTTCTATATTTTTATGAGAATTTGTCTAGGTTTTAAAGGATGATCACATACATTTGTAGGCATTATAGGCGTGTTAGGCCATGAAACTCAGTTGGTTATGTTTTTATAGGATTATAGGTCTTGGATAATATTTGGACCAAAACGCGAGTAATCTGGAGCTAAAGGATGAAATGCATCGAGAATTTCCTGTGTTGACTCCTCTAAAATCAACCATGGAATGCGGTCGAGTCAACATGCTGAAAATGGTCAAATTCAAGTCTGTTACGAAGAGACCGAGTCAAAATGCCTGAGTCAAATTGGCCGAGTCAAAACGTCCGAGTCAACATGCTCGAGTTAGAAGGGTCGAGTCAAAAGACTGGGCTGGGCTGAAATTGTTTGGATCCTGTTTTGACTCGGTCGAGTCAAATTTTTGACTGGTCGAGTCAAAACCCAGAAAAATTCTAGATTCGAATTTTTCAGAGTTTAAACAGAAGTAGGACTTCGGAAGCGTCGCAGAGGGTTTATTTAAGATGCCTACAGACGTCCGAAAAGATAAAGGGGGAGACTTTGGAGAGCTTTGGTGAGAGAAATATGAATTTATGGGATTTCGAGAAGAAGAAGGAGAGTTGAAACGTGAAGCTTGCTTTGCTATCGACATGAGTCTTTCTTTTCCCTTTTTTGTTTCTGTTTCCGATTTTATTCTTTGTTTTTTCATGAACCGTGAGTAGATCCACGGCTGTGGGTTAGGGATTCGTCTGTGTTTTGGGTATGTTTGATCCCTAACTTTGTTGCGGTTTTGATTTGTTTCGGTTTTATCGATTTGCGCTTCATGTCAATTGGTATTTGCTGACCCCTTGATCAATTGTTTTAGATTCTGAACTACATAGGAATATGGGTTTAGTTTCGGATCAAAATCGATAGAATAAATCGTATTATTCACATAGGAATATGGTTTGATCGATCTAGGATTGATGATAGCGTTCTTCATGCATCTAGTTTGATAAATCACATAGGGATATGGATTTAGAAAACTTTAGATAGTGAGTTATATGCCGGGAGGTGATTTCTCTATCTTTGTTGCTTGACGATTCCCGAATACAAATTCAATATCGTGTTTCTCGCATGCTTAGCATATACCCATACACTCGAATACGGTCCCGACACCCACGGTTATCCTTGCTTGCTAGTTTACATGTTTTTATTACTTTGCTTCTTTATTTTCTATTCATTCCACATATTTCCACCATCACATGCTTGTTTGCTTTGATTTAGTTTTGATTAGGATTTAGATTTAGCAACCGGTCGTTGCGTTCGACCCCGTGTTACAATGATCCGTATCCTTGCGGTGAGTTGTGAATCGAGTTATAAATCCTAGACTCGATACAGACGTATCAAGTTTTTGGCGTCGTTGTCGGGGACTGGTTAACCTATTTCTAGGTCTATTGATTCGAGAACTTTGCTTGTTTTCTTTTTCTTTTTGGTTATTTTTTTTTAGTTTTTGTGGATTCACTTGGTCTCCAGTTCTTCTTTCTCTTTGTTGTTTGCAGGGTTCTAGTGCATGACAAGGAGCTCTACTCAGAGAGAAGACCTACTCTACGATCCAGAGATTGTGCGTACTTTGAGAGATATCCGAATTCAGCAGAGAAGAGAAGCTATGTCGAGGTCAAGTGGTTTGCATGACCGTCAATAAGAACGTGCGGTTCATGATGAGGAGCATGAAGAGAATCAGAACCACATGAACCAAGAGCACATGAATCCACTCTACGATCAGCAGACTGAGGGCGAAGCTACTTACGTTGCAGAGGAGACTTTGAGTTCTTACATTGCACCGAAACACACCCAACTCCTATCATGCATCAACAGACCGCCCATAGATAGTTTCGAGCTACCGCCACAGTGCATCACGATGTTCAGTGAGGCGAGTTTCAGAGGGCGGCCTATATAGGATCCCATTGCTCACTTGACTCAATTTAAGATGTTGTGCAGGTCAGTTAGGAAGACACGAGGGATGACTATTGAAGATGTATACTTGGAGGCCTTTCCTTTTTCACTGATGGACCGGGAAAGAGATTGGCTCTATACCCTTGAGCCGAACTCGATTACGGCATGGGAAGAGCTAGAGGAGTAGTTCATGGCTAAATACTACTCCCTAGAGAAGACCCGAGTGTTGGTTGTAATGCTCTAGGATAATCCGTAATATGACATTTTGACTTTGTATTGATTCATTGATTTATGAATACATTACATTCCCGTTATATGATTGGCATGTTTGTTATATTTCGGCATCCTTGAATCATTAGCGAATGATTCTAAACTCCCTAGTCAGTCAACATTGTGGGAACAATGTTGAATTAAGACTAGCATGAGGAGTGATCGATGCATTGGATGCATATCACAATCATGGGTACTCGTTGTGAACGAGTGACTGGATGACCCGCATGAGATTGTCACATGGACAGAGTCATGACTTGAATCTCATACAGCGGTTCGTTTATGGATCCTCATACCTGAGATGTCTAGAGTATCTGATATGAGGAGTGACGTGTCTTGACTGCGTCAAACGTCGTCTTTAATCGGATGATTATAACGGCGTTGATCAGATACGTTCACGAATCATATGGAGATAGTAGACATGCAATATGGGACTTATCACCTCCTCAATAGGAGAGATATCGCTGGGCCCTCTCGTGGAAGTCGGACTATGAAAACGCGTGGCCACGCTATAGATGAAGTTGCATCTATTTTACTAGTCGATTTGCCAAGACGAGAAAGCAGTTGAACTTGAAGGGTGGCTCAAACCATGCCCTTGTTCAACACATGATATCGTGAGATAAAGGATCAGAACTCGAGCTGTTATTGCCTTGGTTAGATCACCTCTAACTCAATTCTAAATGGGTGGTCATGGCGTCTTGCTAGAGGCTAACCATGACTTGTGGTTCGGGAAAAGTTCCTAAAGTCACTACCACTTAGAATGGGCCTACAGAGTCACACACCAATAGGGATGGACTTATACGGGAAGAATACGAAGAATGGAAACGAGATTTGACCGAAACGAGCATGAAAAAGGAGTTT
>NW_010965860.1:52005-54891 GCF_000463585.1 Tarenaya hassleriana
AAAACTCAGAAAAACACCCTAGAACCCTAGAGAAGCTGTTCTCTTGGATTTCTATTGTCCCGGGATTGGATCTCGTCTCTTGAGTTACCCTTTTCTTCACTAATCCTAGCAGATTCGTTCCAAATCGTTTGGAATCCTTCCCGTCGGTGTGGATACGTGTAGAGGGACTGTAACTTCAGTCCTAGGTGGTTTAGAACAGGCCCCGGATCGAAATAAACTTCAAGTCTCATCGAGAACGAGGTAAGTAACGATTCCCTCGGTGATATACAAGATCTTTCGGGTTCTGCGAGTTTGGTTGCGTGTGACGTTTGACTAGGAACCCGTAGATTACCCAACACCGAGCTGCACAGAGAGCCATACACAGCTTCACTCAGGAGAGTGATGAGAGTCTATACGATGCATGAGAGAGATTCAAAGGCTATCAGCGCCTTTGTCCACACCACAGCATGGGTAAGCGACTGTTGCTTTCCACGTTCATCGGCGGACTAAGAGACGATACTAGAGCATGGATGGATGTAGCATGTGGAGGGAGTGTATATGACATTCCCTTTGACACCCTAGAGATGCAGATTGCTAAGATGGCTAAGGCAAGAGGGATGTCAGGAGATAGCATCAAACGCTCTACAGGACGGGTAGATTTGGGCGAGTCCGTAGCCTTGAAAGCAGTCATATCTGATTTATCGGCGATCAAGCAACATATGGGACTCAAGAATACGTATAACCCACCGAAAGTCCAGCATGAAATGTTCTTAGTAGATCAGGCCACATTAGATGAAGAATCAGTTGAGGACGTCAACTACATAGGAAGGAATCAGTACCAGAATCCTTCTAATCTCTACAACCCAAACGCGCCTAGGAATCATCCTGGTTTCTCCTACGGAAACCCGAGTGGAGCATTGAATACACAACAGCATGGATGAGGCAGAAGCGGTAGATGTCGAGGAAGAGATTGAGTACCCCGATAGTGGAGAACTCTTAGTGACAAGACGAGTTCTCAGCACTATGGTAAACCCGAACGAAACTGCCCAAAGAGAGACAATTTTTTATACTCACTGTACTGTACAAGGAAAGATATGTGGGCTAATCATTGACAGTGGGTCGTGCACCAATGTTGCAAGTGCTTACATGGTCAAAAAGCTCGGACTGCAATCCGAGAAACACCCACACCCCTATAAGCTGCAATGGCTTAACAATCAAGGGGAGATCAAGGTTTCCGAATGAGTTCAGATTCCTTTTAGTATTGGGCGTTACCTAGATGAGGTCTTGTGTGACATTGTTCCTATGCAAGCTGGGCATATGCTGCTAGGACGCCCTTGGCAATTTGATCGAGAGGTCACCATGATGGCCGAGCCAACTAATACTCGTTCGTCTACAACAAAAGGAAAGTTCTGCTAGCACCTCTTAGCCCATCTCAAGTGCATGAGATGCAACTTAAACTAGCCAAAGAATCTGAGCTGAAGAAAGGAAAATTCAATCTCAAGGCTAGTCAAGTTGGTAAAGCTATTAGACAAGATCGAACGGTGCTACTCATGGTCTTCAAGGATTTTATGAGTATTAGTGCAGTGGCACCTCACTCTAGTCCAGTTATCACTCGGCTTCTCGAAAGGTTTAGTGATGTATTTCTCGAAGAGATTCTTGTTGGACTACCGCCCATTCGAGGCATAGAACATCAGATAGATCTCGCTCTTGGAGCACCCCTACCCAACCAACCAACTTACTGAATGAAACCTGAGGAAACAAAAGAGCTCGAAAAGCAAATTCAAAAGCTTATGAGCAAGGGTTACATTCGAAAGAGCCTTAGTCCGTGCGCAGTCCCAGTGCTATTAGTGTCAAAGAAAGATGGGACTTGGCGTATGTGTGTGGATAGTCGAGCCATTAATAACATCATGGTCAAATATAATCCCATTCCTCGGTTGGATGACATGCTTGTTGGTTTAGTGCTCTATGATGTACTGTTTGCGAGCTTTACTTTGATACATTTGATGTATTGACGCTTTCTATGATTTATGGATGAGTATTTGATTCATTACATATTGTACATGCTTTAATGTGTCATGAAATCCATGTATTGTTATGAACAATACTAAACTCCCTAGTCATGTATCATTGTGGGAATAATGATATACTAAGACTTGTATGATGTGTGATTGATGATCATATAGATGATCATAGGTATTGGATACGATCACAGTCATAGGTATTCGTTGGAGAACAGAATACTGGATTGACCCGCATGAGATTGTCACATGGACTAGCGTCATGACTTGAATCTCATATGGCGGTTCCATGATTGGATCCTAGGACCTGAGATATCTACGGAATCCAACATGAGGAGTTGCGTGCTTTGAATACGTCAAATGTCCTGCGTAACAGGAGGATTATAAAGGCGTGTATCAGGTACGAAACGAATCATGTGCTAGATTGTAGATAGTCAAGACGGGATTTGTACCTCTCGCAAAAGAGAGAGATATCGCTAGGCCCCTCGTGTGAGAGAGACTGTAGAAATGTGTGGCCGCACTATAGACGAACGTCGTCTATTTCAGACAGTCGAACTCAGTGAACGAGAAAGCAGTCGAATTATATAAGGTGGCTTGTCCATGCCTTATGTTCGACATATGATATCGCGATACAAAAGGATCATCAGCCGAAATCATCATTGGCGTTCGTAAGATCACGAACAAACTCTATTTGAGATAGGTAGTCATAGTGTCTTGCTAGAGACCGCCTATGACTTGTATATCCGAAATAGAGATTTCGGATTATACTGCTATATCGAATGAGCCTACAGGGTCACACACGCAGGGAAGGACAAAACGCACGAGAAAACGACGGAAAAATCGAGACGGAAGAGGCTGGAACGGACGGACCGAAAGGGCCCACACCGGC
>NW_010965860.1:54940-72727 GCF_000463585.1 Tarenaya hassleriana
CCGTTCTGGCTTGCTGGAACGGACGGTCCACATGTATTTCTAGACCGTCCGTTCTGGCTTTCGGGTTTTTCGAAAATTAGACCGAATTAGGGTTAAATCACCTTATAAGAAGGAGATTAAAAATCCTAATCGATGAAGATACTTTTTGAGCTGTCTGGTACAGAAATTTGAGAGCTTTTGGTGAGATCCAAAGAGTTCAAAGAGGTTCCAAGTCTCATTTTCTCGAAGCGCGAAACAGAATAGCAGATTCGGGTCCTAGCAGACAAGTTCCAACCGTTGGAATCCATCCCGAGGTGTGGATACGTGTAGAGGGCGAGGTAATCTTCCTGCCTTGAGTGATCGGACGAACGGATCAATTGAAACAAGCCCCGGATCGATTGAGGTAAGCGTTCTAACGTTTCTACGTAAGCATGCATGCATGGTTCTAGGGTTTTATTCAAATTTTTGTTTTATATCCGCTGCCCAAACCCTGGAATCGATCTCTTAGGAATAGGATTCGCTCATGAGATCCCAGGAAACCCGTCAATGCTTGATGAGCTTAGTGGAGCCACTATCTTTTCCAAGATCGATCTTAAGAGTGCCTATCATCAAGTAAGGATGAGGGAAGACGATGAATGGAAAACAGCCTTCAAGACTAAGCAAGGCTTGTATGAGTGGCTTGTGATGCCATTTAGGCTCACTAATGTCCCGAGCACTTTCATGAGGCTCATGAACCATGTCTTGCGAGCCTTCATCGGAAAATTCGTGGTGGTATATTTTCATGATATACTTGTCTTTAGCCGAAGTGAAGAAGAACATGCTACCCATCTAGAGCAAGTATTGTGCACCCTTCGGAAGGAGAGTCTTTATGCGAACCTAAAGAAATGTTCGTTTTGCTCCGATGAGATAATCTTCTTAGGTTTCATGGTAAGCTCTAAGGGGTTGCGAGTTGATGAGGACAAGATAAAGGCTATTAAAGAATGGACGACCCCTACCACCATTGGACACGTGAGGAATTTCCATGGATTGGCAAGCTTTTATCGCCGATTCATGAAGGATTTTAGTAGCATTGTTGCTCCACTCACTGCAGTCACCAAGAAAGATGTGCCTTTTGAGTGAGGAGAGGTTCAAGAGAAAGCATTTCGTTCTCTTAAGGACAACCTCACGAGTGCTCCGATCTTAGTTCTTCCGAACTTAGAAAAGGCCTTTGAGGTAGAGTGTGATGCCTCCGGTATTGGCATACGAGCTGTCCTAATGCAAGAGAAAAGCCCGTCGCATACTTTAGTGAAAAACTTAGTGGGGCTACTCTTAATTATCCAACATATGACAAGGAGTTGTATGCCTTGGTGAGAGAGCATTGGAGACTTGGCAACATTACTTGTTAGCCAAGGAATTCATGGTACATTCGAATCATGAGACCCTAAAACACCTTAAGGGTCAAACCACGCTCAAGAGAAGGCATGCAAAGTGGCTAGAGTTTATCGAGACATTCTCGTACATCATCAAGTACAAAAAGGGAAAAGAAAACATTATCGTCGACGCTTTGTCTCGTCGCCACGCCTTGATTACGGTCATGGAAGCTCGGATGTTAGGATTCGAATACACTGAGCGCTACATGAATGATCCCGATTTTGGATCCATTTTTTAGGAGTGTAAGCAAGGAGCCTTCTGGCCATTTTTCATGCAAGATGGCTATCCCTTTCGTGAGAAGAGCTTGTGTATTCCTCAAGGGACACTGAGAGATGTTATACTTCATGAGGCACATGGAGGAGCACTTGCCGGACATTTTGGTATGGATAAGACATTGGCTATAGTCCAAGAGCATTTTTATTGGCCTCACCTCAAGAAGGACATTAGGAAATTTTGTGCTAGATGTGTTGAGTGCCACCGAGCGAAGTCCAAAGTGCATCCTCACGGACTATACATGCCACTACCGATTCCAACTCTTCCTTGGATTGACATTTCGATGGATTTTGTTCTAGGACTACCAAAAATAGATCATAAGGATTCCATCTTTGTCATTGTCGATCGGTTCTCTAAGATGGCTCATTTTGTGCCTTGTGCAAAAGTGGATGATGTCAAGAATATCGCCAACTTATTCTTCAAAGAAATTGTGCGTTTGCATGGAATTCTAAACATGATAGTGTCGGATAGAGATTCAAAATTTCTCAGCCACTTTTGGCGGACACTTTGGAAGAAAATTGGCACCAAACTCGTCTATTCTACTACTTGTCATCCTCAAACGGATGGACAAACTAAAGTAGTCAATCGCACATTGTCAACACTTTTGAGGGCTAATATCGGAAAGAATTTGGGCAATTGGGTGGAATGCTTACCCCACATCGAATTTGCATATAATAGAGCCATTCATTCCGCTACTAAGCACTCTCCTTTTGAGATCGTTTATGGCTTTAATCCGATCACCCTTGGATCTCGTGGCCATTCCAAACAAAGAGGTTGTCAACATAGATGGAGAAGCAAAAGCCGAGCTTGTCAAGAAACTCCTGTTGGGTTTTCTGGGATCTCATGAGCGAATCTAATTCCTAAGAGATCGATTCTAGGGTTGTGCAGCGGAAGTAAAACAAAAATTTTATAAAACCCTAGAACCATGCTGCTATTGAAAACGTAGAAACGTTAGAACGCTTACCTCAATCGATCCGGGGCCTGTATCAACTGAAGAATTCGTCCGATCACTTAGGGAGGAAGATTACCTCGCCCTCTACACGTATCCACACCTCGGGATGGATTCCAACGATTAGAACTTGTCTGCTAGGACTCGAATCTCTATTCGGTTTTTCGCACTTCGAGAAAAACGAGACTTAGAACTTGTTGAGCCTATTGGATCTCACCAAAAACTCTCCAAGAACACCAAAAGTCGGCTGCTCAAAAGTCTCTTATGAATTAGGGTTCTAATCTCTTTCTTATAAAGTGATTTAACCCTAATTTCGGTTTAATTTTCGGAAAACCGGAACCTGGAACGGACGGTCCAGAATTGCACGTGGACCGTCCGTTCCAGTAAGGCAGAACGGACGGTCTACGTTTAGTGCGGAGTGCATTTGTCCTTCCCTGCGTGTGTGACCCTGTAGGCTCATTCGACATAGCAGTATAACCTGAAATCCCTATTTCGGGTATACAAGTCATAGGCGGTCTCTAGCAAGACACTATGACTACCTATCTCGAATAGAGTTTGTTCGTGATCATACGAACGCCAGTGATGATTCCGGCTGATGATCCTTTTGTATCGCGATATCATATGTCGAACATAAGGCATGGACCAGCCACCTTATCTGATTCGACTGCTTTCTCGTTCACTGAGTTTGACTGTCTGAAATAGACGACGTTCGTCTATAGTGCGGCCACACATTTCTACAGTCTCGCTCACACGAGGGGCCCAGCGATATCTCTCTCTTTTACGAGAGGTACAAATTCCGTCTTGACTATCTACAATCCAGTACATGATTCGTTTCGTACCTGATACACGCCTTTATAGTCCTCCTGTTACGCAGGACGTTTGACGTAATCAAAGCACGCAACTCCTCATGTTGGATTCCGTAGATATCTCAGGTCTTAGGATCCAATCATGGAACTGTCATATGAGATTCTAGTCATGACTCTAGTCCATGTGACAATCTCATGCGGGTCAGTCCAGTATTCCGTTCTCCAACGAATACCTATGATTGTGATCGTATCCAATACTTATGATCATCTATGTGATCATCAATCACACATCATACTAGTCTTATTATGTCGTTATTCCCATAACGACACAAGACTAGGGAGTTTAGTATCATTCATAATGATACATGGATTTCATAACAGATCTAGCATGCAAGAACATGTAATGAATAAAATACTCTCATAAAACCACATAGAAAGTATCAATACATCGAATGTATCTGAACAAAGCTCATAATCAGTACATCATAGAGCACTAAACCAACAACTCCATCGGAAAGTTCGAGACAACATTGCCTATAGAACCGAACAATATACTCGCAAGGTCAACAAAGGGCGAAAAGATGTGAGATTCAAGGAAGGTGATTGGGTATGGCTACACTTTAGGACTGAGCGTTTCCCGGACAAGCGGAAGACTAAACTCGCACCTAGAGGCGATGGACAATTTCGAGTGCCTGAGCAAATTAACGACAATGCTTATCATCTTGAATTACCCAATGATTATAATGTATCTAATACTTTTAATGTGGCTGATCTACTTCCTTTTGATGTAGGTGATTACATTTCCAGGGCAAAATCTTTTCAAGAAGGAGGGAATGATGCGAGCATCATAGCCATTGGTGATGCATTGGACAAGAGCATGGATGGGAGCATGGATGGGAGTATGGACAAAACCAATGGAGCATATCAAGATAAGGAAGCACAACAAGATGGAGCACAATCAGAATACGAGGAATCAAAACAAGAAGCTGATAATATTCTCGCCACATTACTTGGCGATGGATCGAAGATAAAAGCCAGCCGAGTGCCACCTCAAGAAAACCGAGTGCCACCTCGCTCTGAACCACCACTCACTCGAGCCAAAGCACGAGTTCTTCGACAACACTTCAACGCATTTGTTCAACGCGTGTTATACGAGCCCAGATTGAAGCCACAATTCTTCCCTACTTTGGATCAAGCAAGACGAGCAACATCTTCACATGGCACACTTAGTTTTCTTCTTTATCAAGACAAATAGCAAAAGGAAGCTTCTTGAGAGTCAAGGCATCTCCCAACAGCTAGTTTCTCCCCAATCACTTCATTAAATGCTTAGACTCTCACCCTTACTGCATGTATTTTGTCATTTAATGTTTGGATAAGTCTCCACCCTATATAAAGGCTTGTATTGTCTTGTAAGAACAACTTTTGCTTAATCTAATTAAGTATTTTTGTTTGAGTTTTCTCAAACTCTCTTTGATGTGTCCGAATCTATCTCTCTTGGTGTGTCTGAGAGCTCGTCTTGGTGTGTCCGAGACTTTTACCTATCCATCTCATTCCATACTTTGTCGGACTTGAGTTCGAGAGTCTCTCTAGAGTGCCAGACCAGTGATTGAGTTCCGACCCCATATTCCCTTTGCTTCCATTTTTTTATCGCGGCTGGACTTGAGTGCCCCCTCGTGATCGGCGAGTTAGCCCTGACTCCACCCTCAATTCCCAATCTTCATCCAAGTTGAGTTTGAGTGCTCCTAGAAGCAGGTGATTGGCTTGTAACTCCATCCCTGATCCGAGACAAACACCTCCAAGACTGAGGCGTGTATAAGAGAAATAGGAGTTTACGGGATTTCGGGAAGAAGAAGGAGAGTTGGAACGTGAAGATTGCTTTGCTATCGACATGAGTCTTTCTTCTTCCTCTTTTGTTTCTGTTTCCGGTTTTATTCTTTGTTTTTCCATGAAGCGTGAATAGATCCACGGCTGTGGGTTAGGGATTCGTTTGTGTTTTGGGTATGTTTGAACCCTAACTTGGTTGCGTTTTGATTTGTTTCGGTTTTATCGATTTGCACTTCATGTCAATTGGTGTTTGTTGACCCATTGATAAATTGTTTTAGATTCTGAACTACATAGGAATATTGGTTTAGTTTCAGATCAAAATCGATAGAATAAATCGTATTATTCACATAGAAACATGGTTTGATCGATCTAGGATTGATGATAGCGTTCTTCATGCATCTAATTTGATAAATCACATAGGGATATGGATTTAGAGAACTTTAGATAGTGAGTTATATGCCTGAAGATGATTTCTCTATCTGCCTGAAGATGATTTCTCTATCTTTGTTGCTTGACGATTCCCGAATACAAATTCAATATCGTTATTCTCGCATGCTTAGCATATACCCATACACTCGAATACGATCCCGACACCCACGGTCATCCTTGCTTGCTAGTTTACACGTTTTTATTACTTTGTTTCTTTATTTTCTATTCATTCCACATATTTCCACCATCACGTGCTAGTTTGATTTGATTTAATTTTGATTAGGATTTAGATTTAGCAACCGGTCCTTGCGTTCGACCTCGTGTTACGACGATCCATATCCTTGCTGTGAGTTGTGAATCAGGTTATAAATTCTAGACTCGGTACACACGTATCAGGTTTTGGCGCCGTTGTCGGGGACTGGTTAGCCTATTTCTTGGTCTTTATTGATTCTAGATCTTTGCTTGTTTTCTTTTTCTTTTCGGTTTTTTTTTTGGTTTTTGTGGATTCACTTCGTCTCGAGTTCTTCTTTCTCTTTGCGGTTTGCTAAGAGATCGATCCTAGCAGTCAGATGTTGATTCAAAAAAAAGTTGTGTAGTGATTCTTGGAATATTAATGAGGTTTGCGCAGTGGATGTAAACAAAAATTCTGATGAAACCCTAGAACCATGCATGTATGATTACATAGAAACGTTAGAACGCTTACCTCTATCGATCCGGGGCCTTTATCAATTGATGTGTTCGTCCGACCATGAAAGGGAGGAAGATTACCTCGCCCTCTACACATATCCACACCTCGGGATGGATTCCAACGATTGAAACTTGTTTGCTAGGACCCGAATCAACTATTCGGTATGTTGCTTCGAGAAAACGAGACTTCAAAAACTTCTTAGACCTTTTTGGCTCTCCCAAAAGTCTGTAGAAGCTCTCCAAAGTCGGTTCCCTCTATTAGGACTTTAAACTCCTTCTTATAAAGTGATTTAACCCTAATTTTGGTTTAATTTTCGAAAAATCTGAAGCTCGAAAAAATTCATTGAAATTCCGTTGAAAATTCCAACGGTTTTCCAACGGACACCGATTTCTAATGACGAAATCTAAACGGATAAATCCGTTGGAAACGTTAATTTCCAACGGAAATTTGGCCATTTCCAACGGATTTACCCGTTGGAAATGACCATTTTTTTAATCTCCTTCTTATAAAGTGATTTAACCCTAATTTCAACGGATTTATCTATTCTATTCAGTTTATTGAGTTGATCTTAATGCGTTTGATCTCGTTGGCCACCTGGTTGAATGAATTTAGGGTTTTAATAAATAGAACAGGTATCACATCGGGAGATGGGTATTTGCCTAGGAATTATGATAGCGTTCGTTCATGCATCCAGAGTTTTAGACTATTGAATCGGGAGATTAGTAGGATTAAACCTGGATAGTGAGATTAGACTTGGGAGAGTTAATCTTTACCTCAGAGCTTGAATTCCCTGGTTTGGATAGATAAACCACTAAGTTTGCATATTTTGAAAGATCCTTGTATGTAAAGCAATCCCGAAGCCTGCAGTGTTCATCATTCATAGTTTACAACCGTTATTTGTTACTTGCTTTGATACGCTTCACCCACTCACATTATTTTCTTTGGATCTAGACTTGGATTTAGATTTGATTCAGTTGTTTATTTGTCCTGTGTTCGACCCTAGCTAGCTACTACACACGATCCGTACACTTGCGGTTAATTGTTGAGTCTAGGAATATTATTACTTGATCATATTTCTGCACCTAGATTGACGACATCAAGTTTTTGGTGCCGTTGCTGGGGACAATTTAGGCAACAGGATTAGATCCTATCTAGTCTGGATCTTTTTCTTTTTCTTTTCTTAAGTGATTTCTCACGTTTTCTTTGTTTGTTTGTTGTCTTTCGTTTGTGCGCAGGGTTTTCTAGTACATGACCAGAAGTGCTGGGACATCAGACCTAGTACCTTTTGATCCTGAACTTGAAAAGACTATTACACACATCCGTCGACAACAGAGACAGATGGAGAACGATCGAGATCTTGCTTTTCCTGGTGATGCTGCAGGCAATGCTGACTCAACTTTTGCTTAATACAACACGCCAAAGCACACCGAACTTATGGCCGGTATACGACTACCGACTATCGACATGATCCATTTTGAGCTCAACCCGGCTACCATTCAAACTCTTTTTGTTTCTTTTCTTCTTTCTTTTAAGAGGCTAAGACTTGGAGAAGTATCATCCCGAGTTTCTAGGACGTTGAAGTTGACAAGTGTCTTAGCTTTTTGCTTTTCTTTAGTGATCATGACACTTGTCCCACAATTTCGACTCGAATCGTCGAACTCCGATGCACTCATGTCATCGAATGATTTTCATTGGTGATATAGTGACAGCGGAGTGTTGGGATGTGTACTTTCTTCGCTTATTCTTGTATCATTCTGTCCAAGAGACTATCCATCCTATGAGAAAGACTACGGGAACGGTTTTTAAGGAGATATCTCACCTGGGTTTGGTTGATCCTACTCTTGGTGTACCTAAGGACAACAATATGCCTCACAACCTAGAATCGTAAGCATCAAAGAGAAGGTTCGCTATTCACCTATCATCGACAATCTACTCAAATACTTAGAAAGATCTAAGTCCAATTCACTAGGCAATTTCTAAACAGCTATCACCATCATCCCATCATCGATCAATCTCAACTCAAAACGGTATGCAATGCATATGCTCCTATATGATCTAGACCTATATGTGACAAATGCAATGCAAGACTAAGTGATGTCTATATGTACAAATGAAGCAGTGCAAGTGTGAACTGCATCTATAGTGAGAGAGAAATGATGAAATTTTTATTTTTTTATTTTGTATATGCAAGTGAATGTATGAAATGCATCCTAGAAGGGACTTGAACCGATGTTAGATGTTCACCCCCCAGACTTGAATGAGACACCATCCGCGGTGTTACTCAAATCCGAAGGGGTGGAATATGTGGAATATGAAAGAATTGGAGCGAAGTGGAGGAGGGTTAATGGGTAACTGATGTACGCACGGAAGAGGATGGAAGCAAGTCTGATCGCAATAACCGGCTCGCGTCTAGCGGCACTCGAACTCACGAACAAACGGGGCTAATCGAAGGGGATTTATGGGAAACTCTCTCAATCACCGGCTCACTCAAGTGGCACTCGAATTCAAGAGAGAATCAGAGAATGGATGGTGGAAATGAAGGGGAAGATGGCGAGTATGGCTTCGGACAAACCGAAGGGTGAGCCGGACACACCGAGCTCGGGATTTTCGGACAAACCAACAAAGGATGAGGCAAGCTCGAAATTACTTCATTCAAAAGTTCAAATCTGATTACAAAAGAGTTCTAGGTGGTTTATATAGGGAAAACAACAATAAATGCAAGTCTTCATGCAAGAGAAGGAGCCTAATTATCATTTAATAAGGTGGTTGGGAAGAAAAGAGCTGTTGGAATTTAATGGACTAATGGGCTGGGCCTTGATTTGTTCTTGGGCTGAAATGGACAGCTCATGGGCTGGCTTGAAGTCATCTTTGAGTCCAATAGCTTTCGGCCATGATGGAGGAGACGTTCCGGGTTAAGTCTTGGCCTTTCCAGTAAACACGAAAGGTTTAAACTTTGGATCAGCCCTCTCATCACGAGTTGGTCGACGATATTCTCGGTCATATGCATCCTTGAATCGGCCATCATCGAGGGGTTCATGGTGAGGCCTCTTTAGATTTTTAGGCATGGTTCTCTTCCCCTCACTTTGTTTGTTTAGCTCCCTAGCAGATTCCACGGGTTCGCTCACCTCCTCAAGTCGTGTGAGACGATCTTGAATATGCTGGATCATCCTATAAACCGAACTGTCACTGGATACGTTTGCCATCGATACTGAGAAAGCAAGCCACGGTATATGCAAGTAACAAAACGTGCAGCACTAAGTCCGAACAAATATAGCAGAAATGTTCAACGTACAACAATGTCATGTACAAGCAAAACATGCACTTCACGCAACAAGTAACGTTCGGTAATGACACAAATGCAAACAGATTTCGAAATGATCAAAGTAAATGAAAGGAACAATACAACCGTGAGGGAAGGCTGTGATTCAGGACGCCGAAGAGCCTTTCCAAGTCGTGACCCTAATCGATCTCCTGCAAGACACGAGATAGGTTGTTAAGTTTGATTGCAATGAGATGTAATCTTTCCGAAACGACGCGTCTTTGGCGTAATCTGTTTCAAGTAGTCCGTTCGGTCCAGTGTAGGCAGTCCGAACGGACTAGGCTGTGCAAGTTTGTGCTGTCTGGCGTAGTCAGTTCGAACCATCTGATTAGGCAGTCCGAACGGACTGAGTTATGCAGTCCGTTCGGACTGGAATCTGCCGAGAAGTCTAGGATTGGCTGAGCTGGTCCGTTCGGGCTTTGGAATGCAGTCCGAACGGACTACAGTTACAGTCCGTTCGGACTGATTCCTCAGTCCGAACGAACTACTCTCTCGGGCAGTTTTGGTTATGGTTTGTGTAGTCCGTCGGGTCTGTCTAACCGGTCCGTCCGTTCCAGACCTGAATCTGAGGGATTATGCTTCTGTCTTCTCCGTTTCGTCCCGAAAACCCTTGATATCCCATCGGGTTCCTGCAATGGTCAAAACCTAGTCCCAGAGACCTAAGAATGGCTCTAAAAATGCCTAAGAGTGTGTGGAATCCATTTAAAAACCAAAGGCATATTCGTATAAAATTCAGACAAAATCTGAGCCATCAGATGCCGGCGGCTGGTCGTCGGGGAATAGCCGGCTGCGGAATCCATGGAATTCCGCGTATAGGGCGTCATACTGGAGTCTGAGTGCCTGCATCTGGTCGATGAGCTGGGAAGAAGTCCCGCTGATGTACGCACGGAAGAGGATGGAAGCAAGTCTGATCGCAATCACCGGCTCGCGTCTAGCGGCACTCGAACTCACGAACAAACGGGGATAATCGAAGGGGATTTATGGGAAACTCTCTCAATCACCGGCTCACTCAAGTGGCACTCGTTTTCAAGAGAGAATCAGAGAATGGATGGTGGAAATGAAGGGGAAGATGGCGAGTATGGCTTCGGACAAACCGAAGGGTGAGCCGGACACACCGAGCTCGGGATTTTCGGACAAACCGAAAGAGATTGTTGGACAAACCAACAAAGGATGAGGCAAGCTCGAAATTACTTCATTCAAATGTTCAAATCTATATTGCAATTCACGAAGACAATGTCGAGGGACATACCTTTTTCGCATGAGGATTTTCATCTCCTTCCAAGTGGAAACCAGATCATAATGTGCACGGCGTCGATTGTTTTCTTCTCGTTCCCACCATGTGAGAGCATCCTTCGCGAGTTGGGACGCTGCGTATTGAATCTTCCTTCGGTTCGACAAGGAATAGTATTCGAAAATGGCATCCATTTGGCGCTCCCACTCGAGATATTCCTCGGGATCTTTCTTTCCAGTAAACACGAAAGGTTTGAACTTTGGATCAGCCCTCTCATCACGAGTTGGTCGACGATATTCTCGGTCATATGGATCCTTGAATCGGCCATCATCGAGGGGTTCATGGTGAGGCCTCTTTAGATTTTTAGGCATGGTTCTCTGTTGTTCCACATTGTGTGTTGTCTCTTGTTCCAAATCGGAATTCAGCCTTAGATAAGAGCTTAAAACAAACAAAGATCAAGTGAATCCGATAATAGTCAAGTATGCAAGACAACATGGCAAAATAACAACTCAAGTCATAGGTCCCATAATGTTGAAAAATGAAAAAGAAAGAGAATAGTCCTGATACATCTGCTCGAAACTCTATTGGGCTCCATCCTCGGTATCCATGTGGTCTGTGTCTCTCTGTGGTAGGGCTGCGCGATGTGGTGGTGGAGTTTTCTCCGTCATCATGGACATCATGAACTCCTCTAAGGTGCTCATGTACTGCTCCTAGGTGTCCATCCGTCGCTCTAGGTGATCGAATCGGGTGTTCATGGCGCTGAACTGACGGAGTATCATTTCCTGCAACCCCTGGATATCTGCATGCGTGGCTGATGCTGAGGAAGAAGAAGCTCCCGATGTCTCTCTGCGTCTCCTGCAGCTTATCTTAGGCTGGCTCGGCTCAGCTGTGTGCTTAACCGTGTCCTCTGCCGCAGTGTCATGCTCTAGGATGTCTTCAGTAGTCTCGTGGTCGAAATGAGGGGCAGGAGGATCAGGCTGATGTCTCCTCGGGGCCTACTGCGGTATCACTCGGAAGTAGAGTCCCTCTATAGTCAGCGGGGGAAGCTCGATCATGGGTAGAGTGACCGTCCGTGGCATGGCGTTCTCGTCCAGATACTTCCACGCGTATCGAGTGCGAGCTGGGTTCTCGATAGCTCTCTTCACGAAGAGAGTCTCTAAGTCTAGCTCTGTAGGTCGTCGATAGAGCCCCAGCTCGTCCCCAAGTTGATCCCCACTCTCCGGGCGATCATGGATACAATGCCATCCACCCACGGTGTGGCCTTGGCAGAGCTCTTCCGTGCGCTCCACTGAAGGTGTAGAGCCACCTTAGATGCCATGTCTAACTCCGACATCTCCCAATCGTCGCCGTCAAATGCATCTCTGAGTGCTCGGCGCAACAGACATACCTCTAGGGTCGTGATGTTACCCTGTTCCTGTCTGGCGAATAAACCTCTGGACATAAACATATGAAGGTATCGTACCGCCGGGTGTCTGATCCAGGTGGACTTCCCTTTCCCCCTCGATGCATCATGTGATGCAATAATCCTCCAGAACTGATGGTATGCCACTGTGGGGATGTCCTGCCATATGCTCGTGGTTCCCTGTGGAACCCCGAGTATCTCAGCGAAGTCCGCCATGCTGAAACAGTAAGTCTAGTTGGCTAGAAGGAAGAGCATATGGGCGTCTTCTATCGAGCCATCCTCCGGGAAGTAACACTTCTAGGAGGACAGGAATTCCAAAGTGAGGTGTTTGTAGGTCTCCTCCCGTGTCATGAAGAGTTTGTCCCATCCCAGCTGATGGAACAGATATCTCACTGTTGGGTTTGAGGCTACAGATTCCTAGCATGCGATCATATCGATCTAGGGTTTGGTTTACTAGGTTTCATGCAGCGGAAGGATAATCTAAACCTAGTCAAACGTCACACGCAACCAAAATCATCCGTAAAACCCCGACAGATCGTGTATATCACCGTAGGAATCGAATACTTACCTCTTTCCTGAAGATCTGAAAGTAGCGATCGATCCAGGGCCTGTTTTAATCACCAAGAGCTGAAAGTACAGCTCCTCTACACGTATCCACACCGACGGGAAGGATTCCAAACGCTTATGGAACTGATCTGCTAGGATCTGTGAAGTATATGAAGTGGGATCTAATCCCGGGAGCTAGAACTATGAAAGAAACGATTTCTTCTGAGTTTTTGCTCTGTTTTAGGGTTCTTTTCGTCTGTCTTAGGTTGAGGACGGCGTCCAATACCCTTCTTATAAGATAGGAACCCTAATCCTTGTGAAAAGAGACTTTTTCCGAGTATTGACTCGGTCCGAGTCAGAACTCTGACTCGGTCGAGTCAGAACGAATCAGCCCAAGCCCATTGTCAACTCTTCACTCGGCCCATTTAGTATTGACTCGGTCCGAGTCAAAACTTTGACTCGACCGAGTCAAAACATCAGCCAAGCCCAAAACACTTTCTGGGCTTCGGAACTGACTCGGTCCGAGTCAAGTACTGACTCGGTCCGAGTCAGAAGGCTGAAAACGTCCCGACACTCTGATTTGATCCGAAAACGATTTTTCCGACCAAATCCAAGTCTTCCTTTCCGAAACTTCACATATAAGTCCATCCCTAATGGTGTGTGACCCTGTAGGCCCATTCGCAGTGGCAGCAGCCTCGAGAACCATTCCCGATCTACAAGTCATGGTTAGCCTCTAGCAAGACGCCATGACCACCCACGTTGAATTGAGTCAGAGGTGATCTAACCAAGGCAATAACAGCTCGAGTTCTGATCCTTTATCTCACGATATCATAAGTTGAACAAGGGCATGGTGTGAGCCACCCTTCAAGTTCAACCGCTTTCTCGTCTTGGCAAATCAACTAATAAAATAGATGCAACTTCATCTATAGCGTGGCCACGCATTTTCATAGTCCGACTTCCACGAGAGGGCCCAGCGATATCTCTCCTATTGAGGAGGTGATAAGTCCCATATTGCATGTCTATTATCTCCATATGATTCGTGAACGTATCTGATCAACGCCGTTATAATCATCCGGTTAAAGACGACGTTTGACGCAGTCAAGACACGCCACTCCTCATATCAGATACTCTAGACATCTCAGGTATGAGGATCCATAAACGAACCGCTGTATGAGATTCAAGTCATGACTCTGTCCATGTGACAATCTCATGCGGGTCAACCAGTCACTCGTTCACAACGAGTACCCATGATTGTGAAATGCATCCAATGCATCGATCACACCTCAGGCTAGTCTTAATTCATCATTGTTCCCACAATGATAACTGACCAGGGAGTTTAGAATCATTCTATAATGATTCAAGGATACCGAAATATAACAAACATGCCAATCATATAACGGGAAGAGTAATGCATTCATAAACTAATGAATCAATATAAAGTCAAATGTCATATCACGGATCATCCTAGAGCATTACAACCAACAATCTCCCACTATGCTCTATGATCTATCCTACAAGCATCTAATCCCCATACCCCTAACATGACCATCATGTTTTGACGAAGTGAGAGGCTTCGTCATCGGGTCGGCAATATTATCATCTGTCGACACTCTGCTTATCTTCACGTCTCCTCTGTCGATAATTTCTCTGATCAAGTGAAATCGCCTGAGTATGTGTTTGGATCTCTGGTGTGACCGGGGTTCCTTAGCTTGCGCAATCGCACCATTGTTGTCACAATACAACTCAATGGGATCTGCAATGCTAGGAATGACGCCCAGGTCTCCCACGAATTTCCTGATCCAAACAGCTTCCTTAGCTGCATCCGATGCTGCTATGTACTCGGCTTCTGTAGTCGAATCTGCCACGGTTGGCTGTTTGGAACTCTTCCAACTGATAGCCCCACCGTTCAGGCAGAAAACATAACCTGACTGCGATCTGAAGTCATCTCTGTCGGTTTGGAAACTAGCATCGGTATAACCACTTATAGCGAGCTCGTCTTCCAATCCGCCATACACCAAGAACAAATCCTTAGTCCTTCTCAAGTACTTAAGGATGTTCTTGACCGCAATCCAGTGAGCCTCACCTGGTGTAGACTGATATCTACTAGTCATACTCAATGCATATGATACATCCGGACAAGTACACAACATGGCGTACATGATGGATCCAATTGCCGAGGCATATGGAATCCTACTCATGCGCTCTTGCTCATCCTGTGTCTTTGGACACTGAGTCTTGCTAAGAGCAACGTCATGTCCCATTGGCAAGGCACCCCTCTTGGAGTCTTGCATCTTGAACCGATTCAAGACCTTGTCAATGTATGTACTCTGACTTAGACCAAGAAGCCTTCTCGATCTATCTCTATAGATCTTGATTCCTAGAATATAGGCGGCTTCTCCTAAGTCCTTCATCGAAAAAACTGATCCTAGCCAGGATTTTACTCCTTGCAAGGTAGGAATGTCATTTCCGATGAGCAATATATCATCCACATAAAGTACAAGGAAGACCACTGCGCTCCCACTGACCTTCTTGTAAACACATGACTCATCTTCGTTTTGCAGGAAGCCAAACATTTTGACTGCCTCGTCAAATCGAAGATTCCAGCTCCTCGAAGCCTGCTTCAATCCATAAATGGATCTCTGAAGCTTGCACACCTTCCTCGGACTCTTAGGATCAACAAAACCCTCGGGTTGTGTCATGTACACATCCTCGAGCAAATTCCCGTTAAGGAATGCGGTCTTGACGTCCATATGCCATATCTCATAGTCATAATACGCAGCTATGGCCAGCAGAATCCGTATGGATTTAAGCATCACAACTGGTGAAAAGGTTTCATCATAGTCTATACCATGAATCTGCCGAAACCCTTTCGCGACGAGTCGTGCCTTATAGGTATGCACGATGCCATCCATGTCGGTTTTCTTCTTGAAAACCCACTTACATCCAATGGTCTTAATACCATCGAATGAGTCGACCAAAGTCCATACTTTGTTGTCGTACATGGACTGCATCTCAGACTCCATGGCCTGGTGCCATTTCTCGGAATCGGAACTCGCCACAACCTCTGAATACGACGTAGGCTCGTCATGTTCTAACAACATGAGTTCATCGTTTCCAGTCACAAGAAAACCATATCTTGTAGGCTCTTGGCGAATTCTACCAGATCTCCGAGGTTCACTAGGAGGTGCTGTCTCAACAACTTGTGACACAGGTTGAACTGATTCGCCCTGTTCACTCGGTTCCTCGACTATTTGTGGTTCTCGAACTTCTTCGAGATCTATTCTACTCCCACTAACTCTCTTGGAGACGAACTCTCTCTCCAAGAAAGATCCATTGGCAAAACGACAAGTGTTGCCGCCGAGCCTAAGCCGAAGGCCGAGAAGGGAGAGTGCCATTTCTGCCATGCCATCGGGCATTGGCGCAGAAACTGCAAACTCTACCTGGAAGATCAGAAGAAGAAGAAGCTTGCAGAAGCTTCATCTTCGGGTATCTTTGTTATAGAGGCTAACTTGTTTACTTCTACATCATGGGTATTGGATACCGGATGTGCCTCACACATTTGTGGAAATGTGCAGGGCTTGAGAAGAAGTAGGCAGCTAGCGAAGGGAGAAGTGGATCTCCGCGTCGGGAATGGAGCAAGAGTTGCTGCGTTGACCGTCGGGACTTATGATCTTACTTTACCTTCTGGACTTGTGTTAGAACTACATGATTGTTATTTTGTACCTGCCATTAGCAGGAATATTATTTCAATTTCATGTTTGGATTCTGATGGTTTTCGTTTTGTTATTGAGAACAAAACTTTATCTATTTATAGAGGTGCTTTATTTTATGGTAATGGTTACCTATTTAATGGCCTTTATATTTTGGATGATAAACCATCTGGACACAATTCGATCTATAACATTAGTACCAAGCGGTTTAAGCCGAACGACTTAAACCCGCACACATTTGTGGAAATGTGCAGGGCTTGAGAAGAAGTAGGCAGCTAGCGAAGGGAGAAGTGGATCTCCGCGTCGGGAATGGAGCAAGAGTTGCTGCGTTGACCGTCGGGACTTATGATCTTACTTTACCTTCTGGACTTGTGTTAGAACTACATTATCCAATACCCATGATGTAGAAGTAAACAAGTTAGCCTCTATAACAAAGATACCCGAAGATGAAGCTTCTGCAAACTTCTTCTTCTTCTGATCTTCCAGGTAGAGTTTGCAGTTTCTGCGCCAATGCCCGATGGCATGGCAGAAATGGCACTCTCCCTTCTCGGCCTTCGGCTTAGGCTCGGCGGCAACACTTGCCGTTTTGCCCTTGCCTTTCACGCCCTTGGAACGCTTCCTCTTGTTGGAACTCTTTCCAACCATTAGGACATTCTTCTCGACTTTGATGTTCTGCTCGGCCGATCGCAACATCCCATGTAGTTCGGTCAAGTCCTTCTCCATCCCGTGCATGTTATAGTTCATGACAAACTGGTCAAAACTATGCGGCAGGGATTGGAGAACTAGGTCTACTGCCAACTCACGACTAACCTCCAACCCTAGTCTGTCAAGATCCTCTAGATAACCCTTCATCTTGAGGATATGAGTACTCACGGGTGAACCATTGGTCATCTTACAATTGACCAGGTTCTTAAGGACGTTAAATCGTTCGACCCTTGCCTGTTCCTCGAACATAGTCCTGAGATGCTCGATCATCTCGAAGGCATCAGTTCCTTCGAGTTGTTTCTGCAACTCAGCCGACATAGATCCGAGCATCAGACAGGTCACGTCCAGGTTGTCATTGATGTGCTTCCTTTTACTAGAAAAGGAGAACGGGCTACGGAGTTGCTAGAACTCATACATAGTGATGTGTGCGGTCCTATGAGCTCGCCCGCTAGAGGGGGTTATCTGTATTTCGTTACGTTTACTGATGATTTCAGTAGGTACGGTTATGTCTACTTG
>NW_010965860.1:73671-87987 GCF_000463585.1 Tarenaya hassleriana
AGAAAAAAGCCGAAATCATCTACAGAACAATCTGAACCAAAACTTGACAACTTGACAACTTTCTGTACTGACTCTGTCCGAGTCAAAACTGGCTCGGTCCGAGTCAGAAGTCTGTAAAGCCATTTTGGTTCGTTCTGACTCGGTCGAGTCAACACTTGACTCTGTCCGAGTCAAAACTCTGATCTGTCGTTCTGACTCTGTCGTTCTGACTCGGTCGAGTCAAAACTCTGACTCTGTCCGAGTCAAAACTCTGATAATAGATGCAATATGACAGGCTCCCACTAAGAAAAACACCCTCAATGAGTTTCTAAGTGAGCTAGGATCCATATTTCACATGCTTTTGAGTCAGCTAGGGCATGACGCTCAAAAACATGCTATTTAGGTAGACAACACATTGTCAATCACATCCTATGTGATTCCTAGATGTGTATGGATAGTGATACGCTATCACTGCATGTTCTTCATCCCATCCTTACCATTAGGTCCACGTCCGACTTGATAACCCAATTCAAGTTCAACCATATTCGAGCTATGAGAATCACGGTTTCTCCATACTGCCTCACCAAGATAATCAGGCACGCTTAGCTAGGGCATGACCCGTAACCATGACGATCGAGGCCTTGACAGTTGCTCTACTAATGGGCGGTAATAGCTTGAGATTTCATGAGGTATATGTGACTTGAACACAATGAAATCTTGACTGAATTCAAGTCAGTTCAATCAAGCTGTTCCGATCATATCGGTAGAATCAGAATCTCGGCTTAGACACTTGAAACGATGCAACAATTGCATCTAACAAAGTCTGACGAACTGCCTCGGTCCGAGTCAACTCTTGACTCGGTCCGAATCAGAAGCCGAAATCATACCGCCCATTAGTAGAGCAACTGTCAAGGCCTCGATCGTCATGGTTACGGGTCATGCCCTAGCTGAGCGTGCCTGATTATCTTGGTGAGGCAGTATGGAGAAATCGTGATTCTCATAGCTCGAATATGGTTGAGCTTGAATTGGGTTATCAAGTCGGACTTGGACCTGATGGTAAGGATGGGATGAGGAACATGCAGTGATAGCGTATCACTATCCCATACTCATCTAGGAATCACATAGGATGTGATTGACAATGTGTTGTCTACCTAAATAGCATGTTTTTGAGCGTCATGCCCTAGCTGACTCAAAAGCATGTGAAATATGGATCCTAGCTCACTTAGAAACTCATTGAGGGTGTTTTTCTTAGTGGGAGCCTGTCATATTGCATCTATTGTCTGTGTTAGTATGTGTACTAAGCGACTTGCATGTTTTATGTCTTTTAGTCTGTCTTTTTCTGTAGAACATATCTGTTGCAGGAATCTGTTTTATCTCACCATGCGATCTATCCTTATGAAGGATAAGCCTCTGACCACAGCTTCTAGATCGATCATTGATGCTTATTGGAAGCACGAGGATGATGATCTGGACGTGTCCAGCTTGATGCTTGGAAAGATGCCTTCGGAATTGCGTAAGCAATTAGAGGACATGGACAATTCTTTGATAGTTGATCAGTTGAATGTGTCATTCCAAGAGAAAACTGGGAGCCGAGGGAAGAATGATATGGTAGTTGTTGGAAAGAGTTCCACCAAAAGGAAACGTTCCAAGGGCAAGGGCAGGAGGAAGTGACAAGTGTTGTCACTAAGCCTAAGCCCAAACCCAAGAAGGAAGAGTGTTATTTCTGTCATGCCATCGGGCATTGGTATAGAAATTGCAGGCTCTACCTGGAAGATCAGAGGAAGAAGAAGCTTACAGAAGCTTCGACTTCTGATATCTTCGTTATAGAGGCGAACTTATTTACTTCTACATCATGGGTATCAGATACCGGATGTGCCTCACACATTTGTGAAAATGTGCAAGGACTTCGAGGAAGTAGACAATTGGCGAAGGGAGAAGTAGATCTCCGCGTCGGGAATGGAGCAAGAGTTGCTGCATTTATCTCCATATGATTCGTGAACGTATCTGATCAACGCCGTTATGATCATCCGGTTAAAGACGACGTTTGACGCAGTCAAGATACGCCACTCCTCATATCAGATACTCTAGACATCTCAGGTCTGAGGATCCAAGAACGAACCGCTGTATGAGATTCAAGTCATGACTCTGTCCATGTGACAATCTCATGCGGGTCAACCAGTCACTCGTTCACAACGAGTACCCATGATTGTGATATGCATCCAATGCATCAATCACACCTCATGCTAGTCTTAATTCATCATTGTTCCCACAATGATAACTGACCAGGGAGTTTAGAATCATTCTATAATGATTCAAGGATGCCGAAATATAACAAACATGCCAATCATATAACGGGAATGTAATGCATTCATAAACCAATGAATCAATACAAAGTCAAAATGTCATATCACGGATCATCCTAGAGCATTACAACCAACACTCACTTGCTCCTCTATCCCGAGCTTCTGGATGTCATTACTCACGAGTTTTGTCGGTGAAAGCCCCTGACCTGCCAACCTGACGTGGCGATTTCTCTGACCCGCGAGAACAAACTGGATGCGTGGAGGCTCGTGGGTGGTAGTGATGGGTGTCAGCTCTGTGAGTTCTCCCATTGCGCTCTAGGGTATCTCGAACGGTTCTGTCTTGGGAGCGCTGTCGTAGTATACTTCGAAATCCATCTGCTCAAGATATAAAACATCAAACGGTTAATTAGAGCATGCATGGTTCGAATAGAAATCCCGGGAAGCCGATAAACGGTGAAATTTTTTTCTCACGGTGTGTCGATCCTACACGGTCTAGTTTCAGACCGTCTCGGCCGAACGTGTGAATTTTTCTGCATGGACAGGGGTGTGGTCTGTCCGGTCTATGAGATAGACCATTGGGTCTGTAGTTCCAGACCTGGGAACGGACAAACTGGACAAAAGGAGGTGCGGAACGGTGGGTCTGCGAACACTTCGGTCTGATAGCAAGTAGAACGGACGTTCTGCTTACGCAGACCGTCCGTTCTAGGGTATCGAGTTGGCGTTTCTTCTTCGTTCAGCAGACCGGACGGACTGGATTGGCAGTCCGTCCGTTCTGCGTAATCCGCCATTGCTGTATTGGTTTAGTGCTCTATGATGTACTGTTTATGAGCTTTATTTAGATACATTTGATGTATTGATACTTTCTATGGTTTATGAGAGTATTTGATTCATTACATGTTCTTGCATACTAGATGTGTTATGAAATCCATGTATCATTACGAATGATACTTAACTCCCTAGTCTTGTGTCATTATGGGAATAATGACATAATAAGACTAGTATGATGTATGATTGATGATCATATAGATGATCATAGGTATTTGGATACGATCACAATCATAGTTTCCATCTATGTGTGTGTGAATCCAATGCTGATTTTCTGCACTCCCAACGGCTACTTGCAGATTTGTCTTGATCCTCCAAAGCTTCCATTTGAATCCAAGTCTCCATTTGCTTGTGTGTCTTCAAACCTTCTGATTGTATCCAAGTCTTTGTCTCCTTGAGTGTGCTCCAAGTCTTCTTTCTTGGTTTCCTCTTGTTCTCCGAGTTGCACTTGTTATTTTGTTTCTCAACAGGATAGACTTTATGGGACCATTTCCCTCATCTTGTGGGAATCTATATATATTTGTGACAGTGGATTATGTCACGAAGTGGGTAGAAGTGCTAGCAAGACCCAAGAACGACTCGAGCACTGTGACAAGGATGTTCAAACGGATAATATTTCCAAGGTTTGGAGTGCCAAGAGTGGTGATAAGCGATGGCGGTGCACACTTTGTTAATAGGGTAATCCAAACCCGTTTGACAAAGTATGGTGTCCACCATAGAGTTGCAACTGCATACCATCCACAAACGAGTGGACAGATGGAAGTATCAAACCGGGAGATCAAACAAATACAGGAGAAAACAGTGGCTAAGTCAAGGAAAGACTGGGCCTCAAAACTCGAAGACGCGGTTTGGGCATATAGAACGGCGTTCAAGACGCCCATAGGGATGACCCCGTTCCAACTCGTGTATGGGAAAGCTTGCCATCTACCGGTTGAGTTGGAGCACAAGGCGTACTGGGCTATAAAAGCGCTGAATTATATTGGAAGTCCGCAGCCGAAAAACGAACGCTAGAGCTCCACCACTTGGAGGAAATTCGCTTGGACGCATAAGAGAACGCAGAATCTATAAGAAGCGGGCCAAGAAGTGGCATGATCACCATATCCTCCACCGAAACTTCCAACAAGGTGACCTCATGCTTTTATTTAATTCTCGAGTAAAGCTTTTTCCAGGTAAGCTGAAATCAAGATGGTCAGGACCATTCATCATAAAGAGCGTCACCTCGCATGGAACGGTGGAACTCGACAATGGGATAGGCGGTTCGTTCATGGTCAATACCCAAAGGATCAAACCGTACAATCCAGGGAACATCAAGCCGGGAGGAGGTACCTCTGTACTCTCCCTTTCTTTGATTGATTGAACGCCATCTCGGTCTAGCTACGACCTTAACTAGCAACCCCGGGTAACCCCGGGATGTAAATTCTTCGAACCCCGTCATTTTCTCTTTTGTTTACGTTAGAAAGGCTCCAAATCCTCTAAGCTACTCTCATCAAACCAAGTCTTTTCATCGGGGGAGCAAGAAACGGGAAAAATCTTCATCGGGCGCCGGAGTACAGACAAAACGGGCGAGCCGCTCATTTTATGGATGACCGCTCGTTTAGGTGTTCGCATCGAGCGGTTGCTCGTTATTTCGAGCGACCGTCTGCTTCATTTCGAAAAAAAAAATTCGGATTTCAAGCGATCGCTCGAGAGATCGAGCGACCGCCCGCTCGAAAAATCTGAATTTTAACTCAGTTTCGAGAGGTAGCGCCACTTCCCACACCGCACTCTCCTTTCTTTCTCTCTAGCCGGTGAAACCCTACACGCTCTCCTCTGCCTGTTTCCGCCTCCGCCCGACGCCATGCTGCCCCGCCGCTCCGATTTTCTGACGCCCCGACGCCTCCACTCGCTCAATCTCCCTCGTTCTCGTTCTCCTCCGTTCGAATCGGTAATTCCTCTCTCAAATTCGTGTCATTAACGTGTTTAGGATAAGGATAGGTCGAAAATTTTGATGGGTATAGATATTAGGTTTGATATTGCTCGATTTCGGTCGAAAAATCCCGATTTCCGGCCGAAGAATCGATGATCAGAACCAGTGAGCGGTCGCTCGTTTTTTCGAGTGATCGTCCGTTCATCCAGCGGTCGATTGAGCGATCGCCCGTAAAGCGAGCGACCGCCTGTGAAAACAGGCGGCCCGCTCGTTTTGTTTGTTCCGCAAAAAATCATTCGATTTTCTTCGCCCTTACCCAATGCCCCGATCCATATCGAATATACCCTTGCAGATCGCACCAAAAAGAGCTCGAACAAGTGACGTCGCCTCATCATCACAAGAGGGCGAATTCTCTCCAAAGAGAGAAATGAGGCCTTGAACAATCATGACGATCTTGAACAATCACGACGATTTCTAAGAAATAGACGATTTGAATGGAAGGAAAAGATGAAAAAGAGTTCGGTTATGCACTCAAAGAGTGGCCGAAACTCATGCACAAAAGAGAGAACGAACCAGAAGAAAAGGTGATCAATAATATGAAAAGGATCACTTGTATTTCTCATCTTTATTTCGTGGCCTTTTGTATAGATTATATAGAGGAGAAAACATGAAGAGAATGTACATAACGGCTATACAATCAAGAGAGAAAGGAAAGAAATAAAATCTGGTCTAAGTATGGTATGTCTTGAGCATGAGTATCTTCAGTTAAGGTAAGCAATATAAGTTTGAGATTCGTGACCTGTTTAGATGCATATCTTCAGTTATTTGCTGCCTTTGATGTTGCTAAAGTCAATCACGTCTTTCCATATCCGAATATGCTTTATCCATGTTCTCTCTAAGTGTTCAACCACAAGTTTGACCAAGGTAAGTTTCCATCTATGTGTGTGTGAATCCAATGCTGATTTTCTGCACTCCCAACGGCTACTTGCATATTTGTCTTGATCCTCCAAAGCTTCCATTTGAATCCAAGTCTCCATTTGCTTGTGTGTCTTCAAACCTTCTGATTGTATCCAAGTCTTTGTCTCCTTGAGTGTGCTCCAAGTCTTCTTTCTTGGTTTCCTCTTGTTCTCCGACTTGCACTTGTTATTTTGTTTCTCAACAGGATAGATTTTATGGGACCATTTTCCTCATCTTGCGGGAATCTATATATCCTTATGGCAGTGGATTATGTCACGAAGTGGGTAGAAGTGCTAGCAAGTCCCAAGAACGACTCGAGCACTGTGACAAAGATGTTCGAACGGATAATATTTCCAAGGTTTGGAGTGCCAAGAGTGGTGATAAGCGATGACGGTGCACACTTTGTTAATAGGGTAATCCAAACCCGTTTGACAAAGTACGGTGTCCACCATAGAGTTGCAACTGCATACCATCCACAAACGAGTGGAGAGGTTGAAGTATCAAACCGGGAGATCAAACAAATACAGGAGAAAACAATGGCTAAGTCAAGGAAAGACTGGGCCTTGAAACTCGAAGACGCGGTTTGGGCATATAGAATGGCGTTCAAGACGCCCATAGGGATGACCCCATTCCAACTCGTGTATGGGAAAGCTTGCCATCTACCGGTTGAGTTGGAGCACAAGGCGTACTGGGCTATAAAGGCGCTGAATTATATTGGAAGTCCGCAGCCGAAAAATGAACGCTAGAGCTCCACCACTTGGAGGAAATTCGCTTGGACGCATACGAGAACGCACGAATCTTTAAATAGCAGGCCAAGAAGTGGCATGATCGCCATATCCTCCACCGAAACTTCCAACAAGGTGACCTCGTGCTTTTATTTATTTCTCGAGTAAAGCTTTTTCCAGGTAAGATGAAATCAAGATGGTCAGGACAATTCATCATAAAGAGCGTCATTCGCATGGAGCGGTGGAACTCGACAATGGGAAAGGCGGTTCGTTCATGGTCAACACCCAAAGTATCAAACCGTACAATCCAGGGAACACCAAGCCGGGAGGAGGTACCTCTGTACTCTCCCTTTCTTTGATTGATTGAACGCCATCTCGGTCTAGCTACGACCTTAACTAGCAACCCCGGGTAACCCCGGGATGTAAATTCTTCGAACCCCGTCATTTTCTCTTTTGTTTATGTTAGAAAGGATCCAAATCCTCTAATCTACTCTCATCAATCCAAGTCTTTTCATCGGGGGAGCTAGAAACGGGAAAAATCTTCATCGGGCGCCAGAGTACAGACAAAACGGGCGAGCCGCTCATTTTATGGGTGACCGCTCGTTTAGGTGTTCGTATCGAGCGATTGCTCGTTATTTCGAGCGACCGTCTGCTTCATTTCGAAAAACAAAATTCGGATTTCAAGCAATCGCTCAAGAGATCGAGCGACTGCCCGCTCGAAAAATCCGAATTTTAACTCGGTTTTGAGAGGTAGCGCCACTTCCTACACCGCACTCTCCTTTCTTTCTCTCTCGCCGGTGAAACCCTGCACGCTCTCCTCTGCCCGTTTCCACCTCCGCTCGACACCATGCTGCCCCGCCGCTCCGATTTTCTGACGCCCCGACGCCTCCACTCGCTCAATCTCCCTCGTTCTCGTTCTCCTCCGTTCGAATCGGTAATTCCTCTCTCAAATTCGTGTCATTAACGTGTTTAGGATAAGGAGAGGTCGAAAATTTTGATGGGTATAGATATTAGGTTTGATATTGCTCGATTTCGGCCAGAAAATCTCGATTTCCAGCCGAAGAATCGATGATCAAAACCAGTGAGCGGTCGCTCGTTTTTTCGAGCAATCGCCCGTTCATCCAGTGGTCGATTGAGCAATCGCCCGTAAAGCGAGCGACCGCCTGTGAAAACAGGCGGCCCGCTCGTTTTTTCTGTTCCGCGAAAAATCATTCATTTTCTTCGTCCTTACCCCAATGCCCCGATCCATATCGAATATACCCTTGCATATGGCACCAAAAAGAGCTCGAACACGTGACGTCGCCTCATCATCACAAGAGGGCGAATTCTCTCCAAAGAGAGAAATGAGGCCTTGAACAATCACGACGATCTTGAACAATCACGACGATTTCTAAGAAATAGACGTTTTGAATGGAAGGAAAGGATGAAAAAAAGTTCGGTTATGCACTCAAAGAGTGGCCGAAACTCATGCACAAAAGAGAGAATGAACTAGAAGAAAAGGTGATCAATAATATGAAAAGGATCACTTGTATTTCTCATCTTTATTTCGTGGCCTTTTGTATAGATTATATAGAGGAGAAAACATGAAGAGAATGTACATAACGCCTATACAATCAAGACAGAAAGGAAAGAAATAAAATCTGGTCTAAGTATGGTATGTCTTGAGCATGAGTATCTTCAGTTAAGGTAAGCACTATAAGTTCAAGATTCTTGACCTGTTTAGATGCATATCTTCAGTTATTTGCTGCCTTTGATGTTGCTAAAGTCAATCACGTCTTTCCATATCCGAATATGCTTTATCCATGTTCTCTCTAAGTGTTCAACCACAAGTTTGACCAAGGTAAGTTTCCATCTATGTGTGTGTGAATCCAATGCTGATTTTCTGCACTCCCAACGGCTACTTGCAGATTTGTCTTGATCCTCCAAAGCTTCCATTTGAATCCAAGTCTCCATTTGCATGGGCGGCATGATCACAAAGATAGCTCAACGGGTGGACACAGGAATCACCTTCTTCTAAGCCGACATCGTCGATACCAATATCCTCCTGAACATGGAAGCCCTTCGACTCAGAGGACATATTCGACAAAAGGTGTCCGAATGGGTTTACACGGGAGATGACGGATTGAAGAGATACATAATGCTCCCGAGCAACTCATTAGAGGTGTTCACACCCGCAACGCTGCGGCTAAACTTCCTCGACATCGCTCCAGCTCGAGTAAGAGACCCGAGAGGAAGAAGAGGTGGGGCACCGACCCAAGGCAATGAAGGTCCATCAACATTCGCCCCCGATCCTTGAGTGGACCTCATCCTGCAGAAGCAAGATAGCTTCGACACCCGTCTCACCACCATCGAAGAGCTAGGCCCCCGACTCACATCGATCGAAGAATCAATGGAGGACCAGTTCTCCACTCTAGAAGCCACCTTCACCGTTTCTATCAAGAGCACTCAGCGTGAGATCATCCGCGCAATGGAGAGAATGATGGATGATGAAGGCTCCGACGCGGGAGAATCAGACCAAGGAAGTGACACCGAAGCCTCATCCGCATCAGGAACCAGCAAGGGGAGCAAGAAGACGGCCCCTTGACTCGATGATCATTAGGATAGAACGCTCTATGCTTCCCTTGAACTATGTTTAGACGTTTTTTTTATGACCCGTGACTTGTGTTCTTCGTTTGTTGTTGTTTTTCGTCTGGTACACAGGTTTTTCTAGTGCCTGACCAGGAGTGCTGGGACATCAGACCTAGTGCCTCTTGATCGTGAGCTTGAAAGGACCGTTAGATACATCCGACGTCAACGAAGACAAATGGAGAACGACCAAGATTTTGCTCTTCCCGATGGTGCCGAGGGCAATGCTGACTCAACCTTTGCCCAGTACAACACGCCTAAGCACACTGAGCTTTTGGCTGGTATTCGACTACCGGCCATCGACATGTCTAGTTTCGAGCTGAACCTGCCTACTATTCAGATATTGGGCAATAATGCTTTCCGGGGTAGGTCGAACGAAGACCCGAACGCACATCTAACTCGCTTTAAGATGATGTGTCATTCTATCAAGAGAGATGACAGGGTGACAGAGAATACACTCCGACTGATTGCTTTTCCTTGGACTCTCTTGGATACTGCTTTGGAATGGTGCTACGATCTGACACCCGATTCCATCCACACCTGGGAACAGCTGGAAGTGTAGTTTATGTCAAAATTTTCCCAGCTCACCGCACTCAAGCAGCTCTTTCTGGCATTCATTCATTCAAGCAGGATCATGGGAAAAACCTTTATAAAGCTTGGAAGAGGTACAAAAGATATTAGAAGTCTTGCCCTCATCAGAGGCTTGACAAGAACTACTTAATCAACCACTTCAACGCATCTGATAACACGTATTTTGGGTGATGTTTTGATATAGGATGTATAGCGTATTTCACTGGGTTTTACATATTTGTAGACATTCTAGGGCATATTTGGCTTCGATATTGCATGGTTGTGTTCTTTGGTGTTTACACAGGTTTTCACACATAAAGAGAGCAAAAGGAGTGGACAACATTGATTACGGAACATCACGGACAAACCGGGAACATTTGGAGTTGTTTCGGAGAAAACGAAGCTCAGAAACGTCAGATCTTGCAAGTCCAATAACTTTCACTCTACAAATCCAAATCATGCATTCTCTGTATCATTTGAAAGATCTCTTCGATATCTACGCATAGACACCAAGATCACCAAATCCGATGTCGGAGCAGAAAGTTATGAGCGAATTTGTGAAGCCCATCAAAACTGCTAAGTGACACGATCGTGTCACTTTCAGCCACACGATCGGGTCACTTACCAGATTTTGGAAATATTCCGAATTTTAGCCCAGAAAAAGAAGGATTAAGTAGGGTTAGCCTCCAAGGTCGAAAACATTCATACTTTTAACAGAAAACACACCCTAGAACACACAAAAAGAGGGAGATTATCAAGAGACAAGAGATCGGAGTAGAAGACGGAGATTACGAAGACGGAAAATCGACTAAGCATTCTTCCTTTCTTCTATTTTACGATGTTTTGTATTATTGATATGAACCCTGATGTCTCGATGTTTAGCGAGTAGTTCTTTTGCTGTAGGTTAGGGATTTACTATGTAGGGATCTTTAGTTTCTAATTCCAGACTTTGGTTTTATTTATTCTATTCGGTTTATTGAGATGCGTTTAATGCGTTTGATCTTGTTGGCCACTTGATTGAATGAACTTAGGGTTTTAATTCGCATAGACATTTGGGATTCTAACCTGGAAATAACTCAATAAATAGAACATGTATTGCATTGAGAGATGAATATTTGCCTAGGGATTATGATAGCGTTCGTTTATGCATCCAGGGTTTTAGACTATTGAATCGAGAGATTAGTAGGATAAAGCCTGGATAGTGAGGTTAGACTCTAGAGGGTTAATCTCTACTTTAGAGCTTGAATTCCCTGAATCGGATAGATAAACCACTGAGTTTGCATCTTTTGAAAGACCCTTGCATGTAAAGCAATCCCGAAGCCTATAGTGTTTTGCCATTGATAGTTTATCGTTTGTTCTTTGATCACTTGCATGACGAGTCTTAAATTTGTAACCCGAAACACAACTAATCCGCAAGTGTACGGATGTCGTAGCACCGGGGTCGAACAGAAGGACTTAAGCGGTTAAGCTAGGAATCGACTAACACTAGGAAAATGGTAAAAATAAAGTTGATGATTGTTTTTGTGGTTTTGAAAGTTGCAGAAAATTTAAATGAGAGAAATAAAATCAAAGACAATCACAATTCAAGAGGGGATAATCAAATGGCCAAAGGTTATGAGTTTCGGGGTTCATCAACATGCGAGATGTGCTAAATATTTAGAATCTATTTCATACTTCCTTTGAAATTGGGGATTCCAAGATAAAGATCGGGATTTGCTCTCTCGAGCTAAATACCCGCTACCCAAGAGGACATTCCATCTACTTTCGTAACTTGGAATGGAATCTTGAGTGCATTGAACTCTCTTGTCAAAATCCTAGGTTCGATTGAACCGAATTTCTTCGCTTTCAACCACAACCCTATTGAATGAATGCATCAAGGAGTCAAGGTGTCATGTCTCCATGGAAATCAAGACTCTAAAATCAACTAAAGAGATTTTCATCCCAAGAGAGCATTAAAATCCATTCATCAATCCAAAGCATTCACTCTCATTCAATGGCAATCCATCTACTCATGAATCCTAAGTCTCCAAAGATATTCAATCAAAGAGGGATATGGAAAATAAGCATAGAAATCACCCATTGAATGAAACGAGAATCTAATCAAAGCATAAACATAGATTCATCAAGTGGGTTCACACATACTCACATGAGGATTCACCCTCAACACATAACTATCTAACTACTCATAACCCATGTTCAAAAACAAAGCAAAACAAGGGTAAAGTGCAGAAATCATAGAGAGAGTAGAGAGATGCTCAAGAAATCTTCAATCTTCAATGGAGTTTCCTCCTTTTTCGATTTTGTTTATTGGATAACCCGACCCACAACTTAGACCCGAACCATCAAATCGATGCACTCATGTCTTCGAACGATTTTCGTTGACGAGATAATAACAGCGAAGTGTCGAGATGCTCACTATCTTTTTCTGCACATGAAAATATAAGAATGCATTTGATAACAAACTTTACCGATTTCAGCAAACATGGGAAAGGATCTTATAGAAACTTCTACTTGGCTAGACAACATCGGTCCCACAGGTTCCAACCAACGATTTCTACCCCACAAGCCATTCTAGACAATCCTAATGGTCAAGCAATTAATTCAACAAAACTTAACCACGTTCAACGGATCACAATGTTTTCATGACGTTTCTACTCTCTCATGCCGTAGATCATCATATCAATACTCAAAACGGTTTTATGCACGTGATCTTATATGTCCTAAACACTATATGAGAATGCACAATCCTAACAACAAACTATATGATCCTAATGCATCCTATATGCCCATGCAACTAAAATGTGAAAATAAAAGGAAAAAATGCATGCAACACTACTCTATATGGATATGGTTTGGCGTTAGATGAATCTTCCCCCAGACTTGAACTGGACACCGTCCTCGGTGTAACTTCTCGTCTAGTAGAGACAACCAATAACTTGAGTCAAAAGAGGAGCAAACCAAAAATGGAAAAGAATACTTAGTTCGCGATGCTCTTTCACTCGCAATTAAGTCTGCGTACGTCTATCACATAGCTAGCTTCCTTGCCTCCTCAATAACTCCTCATTAGAACTCAACCTGGTGATAAGAGACACAAACCAATATCCGATGCAAAAAGAAAAAAGGAAGGAAAGAAAAACTAACCTAAGACCTCGAGTTGCCTCCCGGAAGCGCTTGTTTAAGGTCATTACTTGACCGAACCTTCTCAACTACCATACGAGTTTAAGAGGCGAAGATTATCGATCTTTCGCCAACCTGGATCATGAAGTATAGGAGCACAATGGTCTGAGAGGGTAGTCACTGTTGGGGTTCCCTGCGGGTTCCTAGCATGCGATCTCATCGATCTAGGGTTTGGTTTCTAGGTTTCATGCAGCGGAAGAAAAGATCTAAACCTAGCCAAACGTCACACAAAACCAATTGTGCAAAAACGTGTATATCACCGTGGGATTCGAATATTTACCTCGTTCTATCAAGATCTGGAAGTATCAATCGATCCAGCGCCTGTTTTAATCACCAAAAGTTGAAAGCGCAACTCCTCTATACATATCCACACTGACGGGATAATTCCAACAGTTTGGAACGTATCTGCTAGGATTTGTGAAGAGAAAACGATGTCCTAGACTTGGAATCGATATTCCTGTGTTTAGAACTCAAGAGAAAGCTTCTCCAAAGCTCTAGGAAGTGTCTAGGACGTGATATACGCCACGGGTTTGCGGAAGGGCTGTTTCCGGAGAGAGTATGGACTAGGTTCGATCACCGGTCCAAGAGGCACTCGAATTCGATCTAGTTCGGGGAATGAGTAGGTAAGGAATAGATGGATTTCGGGATCAATCTCTGATCAGATTGATGCTCGACTTTAATCCCGAAACGGAGAGATGAGCTTAGGATAGAAGTTGGATTCGGACAAACCAAATCGCTCCTCGGACGAACCAAGGTTGAATCTCGGACGAACCAAGAAAAGAACTCGGACAAACCAAGCTAGAATGCTCGACACAAGTGGAGAGAATTCTGTAAAAATAATACTTAGATTGCAAATTGATCAAAAGGTATTTTCAAATGAGTCTACATGGGTTTTTAAAGAAGGATTACAACAACTAGAATCTTAAATGCAAGTCTTCATGCAAAGCTGCAGAATTTTCGCCATTAATGAGGTAGGTGGGAGTGTACTAGCTGTTGGAGAAGTTAGCTTGCCCTCCAAGAAGCTTCCTTTGAGTGTTGTCTTGAGTTTGAAGTAATCTATTCTTGGCAAGTGAGGATAAGTCGGGTCTTGTTCTTTCCGAACGTAAAGAGGCACGCATCTCCGTCGTTTGGCCCGTTCACAACATGAGACACGAAGGCATTGAATTGTTGTCGGAGTGTTCGTGTCTTGGATCGTGTAAGGGGAGGATCCATGCGAATCGGGATTGGAATCGTGTACGGTTTTGAAGCT
>NW_010965860.1:90095-96679 GCF_000463585.1 Tarenaya hassleriana
CGTTCGTTTATGCATCCAGGGTTTTAGACTATTGAATCGAGAGATTAGTAGGATAAAGCCTGGATAGTGAGGTTAGACTCTAGAGGGTTAATCTCTACTTTAGAGCTTGAATTCCCTGAATCGGATAGATAAACCACTGAGTTTGCATCTTTTGAAAGACCCTTGCATGTAAAGCAATCCCGAAGCCTATAGTGTTTTGCCATTGATAGTTTATCGTTTGTTCTTTGATCACTTGCATGACGAGTCTTAAATTTGTAACCCGAAACACAACTAATCCGCAAGTGTACGGATGTCGTAGCACCGGGGTCGAACAGAAGGACTTAAGCGGTTAAGCTAGGAATCGACTAACACTAGGAAAATGGTAAAAATAAAGTTGATGATTGTTTTTGTGGTTTTGAAAGTTGCAGAAAATTTAAATGAGAGAAATAAAATCAAAGACAATCACAATTCAAGAGGGGATAATCAAATGGCCAAAGGTTATGAGTTTCGGGGTTCATCAACATGCGAGATGTGCTAAATATTTAGAATCTATTTCATACTTCCTTTGAAATTGGGGATTCCAAGATAAAGATCGGGATTTGCTCTCTCGAGCTAAATACCCGCTACCCAAGAGGACATTCCATCTACTTTCGTAACTTGGAATGGAATCTTGAGTGCATTGAACTCTCTTGTCAAAATCCTAGGTTCGATTGAACCGAATTTCTTCGCTTTCAACCACAACCCTATTGAATGAATGCATCAAGGAGTCAAGGTGTCATGTCTCCATGGAAATCAAGACTCTAAAATCAACTAAAGAGATTTTCATCCCAAGAGAGCATTAAAATCCATTCATCAATCCAAAGCATTCACTCTCATTCAATGGCAATCCATCTACTCATGAATCCTAAGTCTCCAAAGATATTCAATCAAAGAGGGATATGGAAAATAAGCATAGAAATCACCCATTGAATGAAACGAGAATCTAATCAAAGCATAAACATAGATTCATCAAGTGGGTTCACACATACTCACATGAGGATTCACCCTCAACACATAACTATCTAACTACTCATAACCCATGTTCAAAAACAAAGCAAAACAAGGGTAAAGTGCAGAAATCATAGAGAGAGTAGAGAGATGCTCAAGAAATCTTCAATCTTCAATGGAGTTTCCTCCTTTTTCGATTTTGTTTATTGGATAACCCGACCCACAACTTAGACCCGAACCATCAAATCGATGCACTCATGTCTTCGAACGATTTTCGTTGACGAGATAATAACAGCGAAGTGTCGAGATGCTCACTATCTTTTTCTGCACATGAAAATATAAGAATGCATTTGATAACAAACTTTACCGATTTCAGCAAACATGGGAAAGGATCTTATAGAAACTTCTACTTGGCTAGACAACATCGGTCCCACAGGTTCCAACCAACGATTTCTACCCCACAAGCCATTCTAGACAATCCTAATGGTCAAGCAATTAATTCAACAAAACTTAACCACGTTCAACGGATCACAATGTTTTCATGACGTTTCTACTCTCTCATGCCGTAGATCATCATATCAATACTCAAAACGGTTTTATGCACGTGATCTTATATGTCCTAAACACTATATGAGAATGCACAATCCTAACAACAAACTATATGATCCTAATGCATCCTATATGCCCATGCAACTAAAATGTGAAAATAAAAGGAAAAAATGCATGCAACACTACTCTATATGGATATGGTTTGGCGTTAGATGAATCTTCCCCCAGACTTGAACTGGACACCGTCCTCGGTGTAACTTCTCGTCTAGTAGAGACAACCAATAACTTGAGTCAAAAGAGGAGCAAACCAAAAATGGAAAAGAATACTTAGTTCGCGATGCTCTTTCACTCGCAATTAAGTCTGCGTACGTCTATCACATAGCTAGCTTCCTTGCCTCCTCAATAACTCCTCATTAGAACTCAACCTGGTGATAAGAGACACAAACCAATATCCGATGCAAAAAGAAAAAAGGAAGGAAAGAAAAACTAACCTAAGACCTCGAGTTGCCTCCCGGAAGCGCTTGTTTAAGGTCATTACTTGACCGAACCTTCTCAACTACCATACGAGTTTAAGAGGCGAAGATTATCGATCTTTCGCCAACCTGGATCATGAAGTATAGGAGCACAATGGTCTGAGAGGGTAGTCACTGTTGGGGTTCCCTGCGGGTTCCTAGCATGCGATCTCATCGATCTAGGGTTTGGTTTCTAGGTTTCATGCAGCGGAAGAAAAGATCTAAACCTAGCCAAACGTCACACAAAACCAATTGTGCAAAAACGTGTATATCACCGTGGGATTCGAATATTTACCTCGTTCTATCAAGATCTGGAAGTATCAATCGATCCAGCGCCTGTTTTAATCACCAAAAGTTGAAAGCGCAACTCCTCTATACATATCCACACTGACGGGATAATTCCAACAGTTTGGAACGTATCTGCTAGGATTTGTGAAGAGAAAACGATGTCCTAGACTTGGAATCGATATTCCTGTGTTTAGAACTCAAGAGAAAGCTTCTCCAAAGCTCTAGGAAGTGTCTAGGACGTGATATACGCCACGGGTTTGCGGAAGGGCTGTTTCCGGAGAGAGTATGGACTAGGTTCGATCACCGGCCCAAGAGGCACTCGAATTCGATCTAGTTCGGGGAATGAGTAGGTAAGGAATGGATGGATTTCGGGATCAATCTCTGATCAGATTGATGCTCGACTTTAATCCCGAAACGGAGAGATGAGCGAAGGATAGAAGTTGGATTCGGACAAACCAAATCGCTCCTCGGACGAACCAAGGTTGAATCTCGGACGAACCAAGAAAAGAACTCGGACAAACCAAGCTAGAATGCTCGACACAAGTGGAGAGAATTCTGTAAAAATAATACTTAGATTGCAAATTGATCAAAAGGTATTTTCAAATGAGTCTACATGGGTTTTTAAAGAAGGATTACAACAACTAGAATCTTAAATGCAAGTCTTCATGCAAAGCTGCAGAATTTTCGCCATTAATGAGGTAGGTGGGAGTGTACTAGCTATTGGAGAAGTTAACTTGCCCTCCAAGAAGCTTCCTTTGAGTGTTGTCTTGAGTTTGAAGTAATCTATTCTTGGCAAGTGAGGATAAGTCGGGTCTTGTTCTTTCCGAACGTAAAGAGGCACGCATCTCCGTCGTTTGGCCCGTTCACAACATGAGACACGAAGGCATTGAATTGTTGTCGGAGTGTTCGTGTCTTGGATCGTGTAAGGGGAGGATCCATGTGAATCGGGATTGGAATCGTGTACGGTTTTGAAGCTACCATGTTCGGTTCCTTGCTCGTTGCTTGGTTAGGCGGATCCTCCTTTTCCGGTTCAGCTCCTAGCTCCGAGTATGCTCCCTCGTCCAAGCTCCCATCCGTTATGTCGTCTATGATCTGGATGTCCTCATCAGGACGTCTGAGGATGATTGCTTAGGGTTTGTGGCGGCTCCCCTCCTTAATTAGGATTGCCTACAACCCTAAAACGCGAAAAAAGAAATTATCCCGTAAGTCGGACCGTCCGGTCTAGGTATGGACTGGACGGTCTGACCTTCTACGCGGAACGGACGTTCCGCTTTTCCTCGCAGAACGGACGTTCCGCTTTTCCTCGCAGAACGGACGGTCTTGACGCCTGGACCGTCCGGTCCAGGTCTGGACCGGACGGTGTGGCCCTTGCGGAACGGACAGTCCATTTTCCACTGGAACGGACGGTCCGGAACGGCTAGACCATCCAGGCCCTTGCGGAACGGACGGTCTGGTAATCTGGAACTCTTCCAGATCGTTCCGTCGTTCTTTACTCGCGTTGTTCTCTTTACATGTGATTCATCCTTAATGGTGTGTGACCCTGTAGGCCCATTCGAAGTGGTAGTGGCTTCGGAAACCCTTTCCCGAACCACAAGTCATGGTTACACTCTAGCAAGACGCCATGACCACCCACCTAGAATAGAGTTAGAGGTGATCTAACAAAGCCAGCCTTAGTTCGAGTTCTGATCCTTTGTCTCACGATGTCGTATGTTGAACAAGGGCATGGTATGAGCCATCCTTCAAGTTCAACCGCTTACTCATCTAGGAAAATCGACTGATAAAATCGATATACATTCATATATAGTGTGGCCACGCATTTTCACAGTCCGATTTCCACAAGGGGCCCAGCGACATCTCTCCTGCTTAGGAGCTGACAAGTCCCGTATTGCATGTCTGCTATCTGCATATGATTCATAAACGTATCTGAGCAACGCCGTTATGATCATCCGGTTAAAGACGACGTTTGACGCAATCAAGACACGCCACTCCTCATATCAGATACTCTAGACATCTCAGGTCTGAGGATCCAAGAACGAAGCGCTGTATGAGATTCAAGTCATGACTCATGTCCATATGACAATCTCATGCGGGTCATCCAGTAACTCGTTCCAAACGAGAACCCATGATTGTGATTTGCATCCAATGCATATGATCATCATCATCTATCACACACCATGCTGGTCTTAATTCATTATTGTTCCCACAATAACAACTGATCAGGGAGTTTAGAATCATCTGCAATGATTCAAGGATATCTACCGTAATATAACAAACATGCCAATCATATAACGGGAAAAGTAATGCATTCATAAACCAATGAATCAACACATAGTCTAAATGTCATATCACGGATCATCGTAGAGCATTACAACCAACAACAACCATATCAAGTGCACCAATAAGTCATCAGACAAATCTATCTTTAGTGCCTTGAGATGTGAAGTAATATCAAACATCTCTATGATGTATTCCCAAATGTCCTCATTTCCTTTATACTTTTTGGAAATAAGCTTCATCAAAAGCGAACTTGTTTTCTGATTCACATTTCTTTCAAAATGAGCTGCTACTGCTTCCATTAATTTACTTGCGTTCTCATCAACATAGATGGAACCTCGAAAAAAACCCGGAATCGTACGCTTCATAATCATAAGGCACATGCGATTGGACCGCTCCCAACGTTCATGTTCTTTTTTTGAGATCGCACCATTGTTATCACAGTACAACTCAATGGGATCTGCAACGCTAGGAATGACCCCCAGCTCTCCCAGAAATTTCCTGATCCAAACATCTTCCTTAGCTGCATCCGATGCCGCTATGTACTCGGCTTCTGTAGTCAAATCAAAGATTCCAGCTCCTCGACGCCTGCTTCAGTCCATAAATGGATCTTTGAAGCTTGCACACCTTCCTCGGACTCTGACGATCAACAAAACCCTTGGGTTGTGTCATTTACACATCCTCGAGCAAATTCCCGTTAAGGAATGCGGTCTTGACGTCCATATGCCATATCTAGTAGTCATAATACGCAGCTATGACCAGCAGAATCCGTATGGATTTAAGCATCACAATTGGTGAAAAGTTTCATCATAGTCTATACCATGAATCTGCCGAAACCCTTTCGCGACGAGTCGTGCCTTATAGGTATGCACGATGCCATCCATATCGGTTTTCTTCTTGAAAACCCACTTGCGTCCAATGGTCTTAATACCATCGAATGAATCAACCAAAGTCCACACTTTGTTGTCGTACATGGATTGCATCTCAGACTCCATGGCCTGGTGCCATTTCTCGGAATCGGAACTCGCCACAACCTCTGAATACGACGTACGCTCGTCATGTTCTAACAACATGAGTTCGTCGTTTCCAATCACAAGAAAACCATATCTTGTAGGCTCTTGGCGAATTCTACCAGATCTCCGAAGTCTACTAGAAGGTGTTGTCTCAACAACTTGTGACACAAGTTGAACCGATTCGACCTGTTCATCCGGTTCTTCGACTATTTATGGTTCTCGAACTTCTTCGAGATCTATTCTACTCCCACTAACTCTCTTGGAGATGAACTCTCTCTCCAAGAAAGATCCATTCCGAGCAACAAACACTTTGTTTTCGGATGGGTTGTAGAACCAGTACCCTTTTATTTCCTTAGGGTAACCCACAAATATGCATTTATCAGACTTGGAGGATAGCTTATCAGAAGCCAGACGTTTCACGTAAACGTCGCATCCCCAAATCTTCATGAATGCTAACCTGGGACGCTTCCCAGTCCATATCTCGTATGGTGTCTTCTGAACCGACTTTGTTGGACAGTTGTTCAGTATAAGCGCTGTCGTTTCCAAGGCGTAACCCCAAAAGGATTTAGGAAGATCGACCTGACTCATCATAGACCGTACCATATCTAATAGGGTCCGGTTCCTCCTCTCAGATATGCCATTCCACTGTGGCGTTCCAGGTGGAGTCAGCTGTGAGACAATCCCACAATCTGCCAGATAGTCAGTGAACTATTGGCTCATATACTCGCCACCTCGATCAGATCGAAGCAACTTGATCATCTTGCCAAGTTGGTTCTGTACCTCGTTTCTGAAATTCTTAAACAATTCAAGCTTTTCAGACTTATGTCTCATCAAGTAGACATAACCGTACCTACTGAAATCATCAGTAAACGTAACAAAGTACAGATAACCTCCTCTAGTGGGAGAGCTCATAGGACCGCATACATCACTATGTATGAGTTCTAGCAACTCCGTAGCCCGTTCTCCTTTTCTAGTAAAAGGA
>NW_010965860.1:97001-110328 GCF_000463585.1 Tarenaya hassleriana
CTGCTGATGGCAGGTACAAAATAACAATCATGCAACTCTAATACAAGGTCAGAAGGTAAAGTCAGATCGTAAGTTCCGACGGTAAATGCAGCAACTTTTGCTCCATTCCCGACGCGGAGATCTACTTCCCCCTTTGCCAATTTTCTACTTCCTCGCAGTCCCTGCACATTTGCACAAATGTGCGAGGAACATCCGGTATCTAATACCCATGATGTAGAAGTACACAAGTTAGCCTCTATAATGAAGATACCAGAAGTTGAAGTTTCTGCAAGCTTCTTCTTCCTCTGATCTTCCAGGTAGAGTCTGCAATTTCTATACCAATGCCCAATAGCATGACAGAAATAACACTCTTCCTTCTTGGGTTTGGGCTTAGACTTAGTGATAACACTTGTCAATTTTCTTTTGCCCTTACCTTCGGAACGCTTCGTTTTGCTGGAACTCTTTCCAACAACCACCATATCATTCTTCGCTTGGCTCCCAGCTTTCTCTGGGAATGACATATTCAACTGATCAACCATCAATTAATTGTCCATGTCATCTAATTGCTCACGCAATTCCGAAAACATCTTTCCAAGCATCAAGCTGGACATGTCCAGATCATCATCCTCATGCTTCTAATAAGCATCAATGATCGATCCAGAAGCCGTGATCAGAGGCTTATCCTTCATAAGGATAGATCGCATGGTGAGATTAACCAGATTCCTGCAACAGATATATACTACAGAAAAGGACAAACAAACAGACAGAAAATATGCAAGTCGCTTAGTACACTTACTAACACAGATAATAGATGCAATATGACAGGCTCCCACTAAGAAAAACACCCTCAATGAGTTTCTAAGTGAGCTAGGATCCATATTTCACATGCTTTTGAGTCTGCTAGGGCATGACGCTCAAAACCATGCTATTTAGGTAGACAACACTTTGTCAATCACATCCTATGTGATTCCTAGATGAGTATGGGATAGTGATACGCTATCACTGCATGTTCCTCATCCCATCCTTACCATCAGGTCCAAGTCCGACTTGATAACCCAATTCAAGCTTAACCATATTTGAGCTATGAGAATCACGATTTCTCCATACTGCCTCACCAAGATAGTCAGGTAGGCTCAGCTAGGGCGTGACCCGTAACCATGACGATCGAGGCCTTGACAGTTGCTCTACTAATGGGCGGTAATAGCTTGAGATTAAAACATGAGGCTTCATTTGTCTTGAACACCAGGATACCTTGACTGAATTCAAGTCATTCCAGTCAAGTTGTTCTGATCAACTCAGTTGAACTACAACAATAATTGTTTGCCTTAGATTCGATACCAGAACACTCTCAATATCCTAATTCAGATATTTGATTCGAGACAACGATTGCACAATCAAAACTCTGAATTCTGGATTGTCATCAAGCTTGGTCTTATGTGAGGCTTTGATTCCAATTCTGATAATTGATCCGACACAACGATTGTTCGATCAAAAACCTGAATTTTCGGAATTGGATTGTCCGAGGTTCAGACCGTTCTGAAATATTCGGTCTTGGTCCGAGACCCAGACCAGTCGGCCCAACCTTTGGACCGATCGGTCCGGACCTATTCGGACCGAGCAGACTGATCTCTGGTCTAATGTCCTAAACCGGTCGGTTCAATCTCTCAGACCGTGTGCAGACCGACCCCGAAGACCGAACGTTCCACCAGACCCAGACCGTTCGGTCCGAAGACCAGACCGGTCGGTCTTCGAACGTGATCCGACGTTCTCTTGTGGTCATAGGTCCAGACCGATCGGTCTAACCCTTGGACCGGTCTGACCTAATTTGACCAAAAGGGAACAATCGCCATCACGCGTAGACCGATCGGTCTACACTCTAGACCGGACGGTCCACGCGACGGATAGACTTCGGATCTCGGTTTTGGGTCCCGAAAACTAGGGTTTTCATCCCCGTTTCAACTTACCGTTAAGCCTCCCAAGAACCTCGCTCATCCATGCATCATTCAACAATAAAAATCATCAAACAAGCATAGATATCATGTGTACATGCATTCTAACTATTAAAACCATGAAAACATGCAAAGATCTATAGTCTACATGCATTCAAACAATTAAAATCATGCAAACCTGCAAATATCTATTGTTTACATGCATCTCAACAATTAAAATCATGCAAACAAGCAACAGGCACGACGATATACAGAGAACCAGTCTCTGATACCATTGTTGGGGTTCCCTGCGGGTTCCTAGCATGCGATCTCATCGATCTAGGGTTTGGTTTCTAGGTTTCATGCAACGGAAGAAAATATCTAAACCTAGCCAAATGTCACACAAAACCGATTGTGCAATAACCCGAAAGAACGTGTATATAACAGTGGGATTCGAATACTAACCTCGTTCTATCAAGATCTGGAAGTATCAATCGATCCAGGGCCTGTTTTAATCACCAAGAATTGAAAGCACAACTCCTCTACATGTATCCACACCGACGGGATGAATTCCAACAGTTTGGAACGTATCTGCTAGGATTTGTGAAGAGAAAAAGATGTCCTAGACTTGGAATCGATATTCCGGTGTTTAGAACTCAAGAGAAAGCTTCTACAAAGATCTAGGAAGTGTCTAGGACGTCTGAGAATGATTGCTTAGGGTTTGTGGCGGCTCCCCTCCTTAATTAGGATTGCCTACAACCCTAAAACGCGAAAAAGGAAATTATCCCGTAAGTCGGACCACCCGGTCTAGGTCTGGACCGGATGGTCTGACCTTCTACGCGGAACGGACGTTCCGCTTTTCCTCGCAGAACGGACGGTCTTGACGCCTGGACCGTCCGGTCCAGGTCTAGACCGGACGGTCTGGCCCTTGCGGAATGGACAGTCCATTTTCCACTGGAACAGACGGTCCGGAACGGCTGGACCATCCAGTCCAGGTCTGGACCGGATGTTCCGTCGTTCCGTCATTCTTTTCTCGCGTTGTTCTCTTCACGTGTGATCCATCCCTAATGGTGTGTGACCCTGTAGGCCCATTTGAAGTGGTAGTTGTTTCGGAAACCCTTTCTCGAACCACAAGTCATGGTTAGCCTCTAGCAAGACGCCATGACCACCCACCTAGAATAGAGTTAGAGGTGATCTAACAAAGCCAACCTTAGTTCGAGTTCTGATCCTTTGTCTCACGATGTCGTATGTTGAACAAGGGCATGGTATGAGCCAACCTTCAAGTTCAACCTCTTACCCGTCTAGGCAAATCGACTGATAAAATAGATGTACATTCATCTATAGCGTGGCCAAGCATTTTCACAGTCCGATTTTCACGAGGGACCCAGCGATATCTCTCCTGCTTAGGAGGTGACAAGTCTCGTATTGCATGTCTACTATCTGCATATGATTCGTGAACGTATATGAGCAACGCCGTTATGATCATCCGGTTAAAGACGACGTTTGATGCAGTCAAGACACGCCACTCCTCATATCAGATACTCTAGACATCTCAGGTCTGAGGATCCAAGAACGAACCGCTGTATGAGATTCAAGTCATGACTCATGTCCATATGACAATCTCATGCGGGTCATCCAGTAACTCGTTCCAAACGAGAACCCATGATTGTGATTTGCATCCAATGCATATGATTATCATCATCTATCACACATCATGCGGGTCTTAATTCGTCATTGTTCCCACAATGACAACTGACGAGGGAGTTTAGAATCATCTGCAATGATTCAAGGATATCTATCGTAATATAACAAACATGCCAATCATGTAACGGGAAAAGTAATGTATTCATAAACCAGTGAATCAACACATAGTCTAAATGTCATATCACGGATCATCGTAGAGCATTACAACCAACAATCACCTGTTTAACTGAGTGAGAGGGGTCATGAATGCCCATGTGAGGTGAAAACGAGACACGTGGCTGATTAAGGTCCTGACACGGTCGTGTGGGAGTGGGAGACCCAATCGGGTTAGTCATCTGTAACTTTGAGTTTCAGATCAGTGTTGGGACACGATCGTGTTGTGCAGTAAACACGATCGGGCCAACTTCATGTGTCTTTTGATTCTGGGTAAGGGATAAGACACGATCGTGTGGCGGGGATGACACGATCGGGTCAACTGCATATGCTGGAGCAACAAAGTTGTTTCCGCGCATGAGTCTTTTCTGCCGAGGGTCCTGGAACGTCGATGAAACATGCAGATCTTGTTGATGACGGTTGCTTGAAGTTTTTGTCCAAGGTGAATTCCACTGTCTCGTCTCTGATCTTCATGGTCAGCTTACCTGCTCTAACATGGATAACAACATCTGCACTGTTATGGAATGGACGACCAAGAATAATAGGTACCTTAGAGTCTTTGTCCATGTCGAGAACCACGAAGTCAACCGGGATATAGAAGTTCCCAGCTTTCAGTGGCACATCCTCAAGTATCTCAGCAGGGTATTTAATGGAATGATCGGCAAGTTGAAGAGTCATTCTAGTGGGTTTTAACTGACCCACATTCAGCTTCTTGATGATTGATAATGGAAGAAGACTGACGCCGGCTCCTAGATCACAGAGTGCACGATCGATGGAAACATTACCCAATTTACAGGGGTTTGAGAAACTACCTGGATCGGACCGCTTAAGCGGTATGGTTTCTTTCTCAACGACCCTCTTTTTGGTCAGGATGTCCTTCAAATACTTCGTGTATGAGGGAATCTGCAAAATAGCATCAGTGAATGGCATAGTTACCTCGAGTTTCTTCAGCATCTCAACAAACTTTGCGAACTGGCTATCTTCGCTGTGCTTCCTCAGGCGAGATGGGAATGATACTGGTGGTGGCCTAGGAGGAGGAGGCACGTAAGCCGGTTCAGGTTCATCATCGAGGATGTCTACAACTGCAGTCTTCGAGCTTTTTCCTTGCTCAACCATCGGTCGGTCTTCAGCGTCTACTTGCTTGCCACTTCTCAAAGTAATCGCATTGACATGTTCATGGGGGTTAGTCTCAGGTTTACCTGGAAGAGATCCGGACGGTCTTTGAGAGGCTGATGCTAGCTGAGCGATATGGTTGTCTATGAGCTTGAAGTGAGCATCGATACTTGCGAACTGAGCTAGAAATTCCTGATTCGCCTTCTCCTGATTCTGTATAAACTGTATAAGCAAAGTGTGCGTATCAAGGTTGGATTCAGGATTACCTGGAGGTGTGGCATTAATATAGGATTGCCCCGGAGCTCTGTACCTGGACGTGTTGGATGCTCTGAAGTTGTCTAACATGGGATTATCCACATTGTTTGACTTGTATGAGAGATTTGGATGATTCTTCCACCTCGGATTGTACGTGTTCGAGTAGGGTTATTAGCCACATAGTTATCATCTTCGACTCTCTCATCCAATGTGTACATACCGAGCTCCTCTTATGTTGGCGTCAAATGCTTGATCCTAGAGGGTCGGTTGGAATCTTCGAGCTTAGCATTGAGGATAACCAATTGTTCAAGAACCATCTGCATGGTCTGATCATTTGCATTCCCTTGCCAGATCTCTAGAGTACTCGCTCGGGGCGTCTTCTTCTTGGGCCATCATCTCAATATGTTCTTCTAGCTCGGGGAATGACTTGTTCTAGATGCTCCCACCGCAAGAAGCTCGGATCAAAGTCTTGGTATCCATTCTGAGTCTTCGGAAGAAGGTGTTGATCAAGTAGTTCTTGTCAAGCCCGTGATGAGGGCAAGACTTCTGATATCCTTTGTACCTCTTCCAAACTTTATAAAGGTTTTCCCCATGATCCTGCTTGAATGAATGAGTACCAGAAAGAGCTGCTTGAGTGCGGTGAGCTGGGAAAAATTGTGACATAAACTGCATTTCCAGCTGTTCCCAAGTGTGGATGGAATCGGGTGTCAGATCGTAGCACCATTCCAAAGCAACATCCAAGAGAGTCCAGGGAAAAGCAATCAGTCGGAGTGTATTCTCTGTCACCCTGTTATCTCTCTTGATAGAACGACACATCATCTTAAAGCGAGTTAGATAAGCGTTCGAGTCTTCGTTCGGCCTACCCCGGAAAGCATTATTGCCTAACATCTAAATAGTGGACGGGTTCAGCTCGAAACTAGACATGTCGATGTCGGTAGTTGAATACCAGCCAAAAGCTCAGTGTGCTTAGGCGTGTTGTACTGGGCAAAGGTTGAGTCAGCATTGCCCTCGACACCATCGGGAAGAGCAAAATCTCGTTCGTTCTCCATTTATCTTTGTTGACGTCGAATGTATCTAACGGTCCTTTCGAGCTCATGATCAAGAGGTACTAGATCTGATGTCCCAGCACTCCTGGTCATGCACTAGAAAAACCTATGCACCAAACAAAAAAAACAACAACAAACGAAGAAAACGTGAGAAATCACTTAAGAAAAAGAAAAACAAAAAGATCCCGACTAGATAGAATCTAATCCTGTTGGCTAAATTGTCCCCGGAAACGGCGCCAAAAACTTGATGTCGCAAATCTAGGTGTAGAAATATGAATCAAGTGATAAATATCCTAGATCCAACAAATACCGCAAGTGTACGGTTCGATTGTAGTAGCTAGGGTCGAACACAGGGACAAAAGTAGACAAAAGAATCAAATCCAAACCCAAATCTAGATCAAGAGAAAATAACAAGTGTGAGAGTGTAGCAAAACAAAGAAGAAAAACAGTTGTAAACTATGAATGATAAACACTGCAGGCTTCGGGATTACTTTACATGCAAGGATCTTTCAAAGGATGCAAACTTAGTGGTTTATCTATCCAATCCAGGGAATTCAAGCTCTAAGATAGAGATTAACTCTCCCAAGTCTAATCTCACTATTGATGGCTCGGATTTTATCTGGATTTTATTCGAGTATGTCTTTGGTTTCTAAACGGTTTCCATACATTCTTAGACATTTTTAGAGCCATCCTAGGGTCTTGGGACCATTTCTTGACCTTGGCAGGACTTCGAGAGCAACACGCATAAATTCGGAGAAAAACGGAGAAGACAAGCTCTTGGTCCGCCCCTGACCGGAATGCTCTCCGGCGGACCAAGTTTGCCCAGCACATCGAGTCGGGCCGAGGAGAGAAGACGAGAAAGAAGTAAAAGAACTCATCCGGTCCGGAGCTGACCAAATCTGGTCAGCCCCGGACCACGTGAGTATCGTGCCAGCACTCCGCCCTCAGATCCGAGCAAGGCTGGCTGACCAAGCGAAAACGAAGGCCTGGTCCGGAGCTGACCAAGATCGGTCCGCCGGACCAGGATGCACTCCGAGCTCAGCCAGTCTGACCAGTTTTGGTCAGCCGGACCAGGAGCTGTTTTTCTTCGCGGTCCGCTTTCTTCATTTACGTCCGGTCCGCCGGACCAAAGCCTGGTCCGCCGGACCGCGTGACCTGGAAACAAGTTAAGTCCGATTTTTCGGACTTTTGTGAGAGAGCTCGATTTAGGAAGGAAACAAGAGGCGATTTTCTCTCCTCCAGAAGACCTAGGGCCGAAATCTTGAAGGAGAAAGAAGGAGTTTGCTTTGGCTTGAAGATTGAAGATTCTATTGAGCATCTCTTTCCCTTTCTCTCTCTATGTTTCCTCTAGCTATTTTGGTGTTCTTGGACATGGTTTGTGAGTAGTTTTCTTGTTGTGGGATGAGGGATTAGCCCTCATGTAAGGATGCTTGTCTTAACCTTTGGACCCAAGATTGTGTCTTGTTTATGCTTTCAAACTCTTGCAATGAATGGAATTTTGTTCTTCATGATTATCTCTCATGTCTCTTGAATGAATGTTTAGGGAAACCTAGGATTTGTTGAATTGAGTGATGAAATTGTTTGGGTTTGATTGCTAGAGTTTAATGAATGGTGTTTAATGCTTCCCATTGGATGAAAATCTCTTGGGTAGAATTTATGATTGAGAATTTCATGGAGACATGGATTCTTGATTCTTGGTGCATTCATTGAAATGGGTTGAGATTGAATGCGAAGAAATTCGGTTCAATTCAATCTAGGATCGTGACAAGGGAATTTAATGCATTCTGGAATTTCACTCTAAGCCACGAAAGTGGATAGAGTACTCTCTTGGATAACGGGTTTTCGGTTTGAGAGAGCCGAACCCGACCTTAGTCTTGGAATCCCTCACTTTAGAACAAGCATGATCTAGGTCCAATATTTCCTTACGGCATCCTTGCATGATTCGGTGAAACCCGATTCCCATAACCTTTCCCGTCGATTATTTCCTCTTGAATTGTGATTGTCTTTGAATTTTACTTTCTTTCTTTTAATTTTCTGCAACTTACAAAAACCAACAAAGAAAACAATTCTCCGATTTTATTTTCTCCATTTTCCTAGTTTTAGTCGATTCCTAGCTTAACCGCTTAAGTCCTTGTGTTCGACCCCGGTACTACGACATCCGTATACTTGCGGATTAGTTGTGTGTCGGGTATAAATTTAAAGCTCGTCACGCAAATGATCAATCAGACGTGTTCTTCGATTGATACAGGTCCCGGATCGATTGAGGTAAACGTTCTAACGTTTCTACGATTCAATAGCAGCATGGTTCTAGGGTTCTATAAAATTTTTGTTTTACTTCCGCTGCGCAAACCCTAGAATCGATCTCTTAGGAATAGGATTCGTTCTAGAGATCCCAGGAAACCCAACAGTGGTATCAGAGCCTGGTTCTATGTTTTTATTTCGTAGAACCCGATCACGCACATTTTAGGATTTGAATTGTTTGAATCCATGTTTGCTTTGATATCTATGCATGTTTGATGATTGAATCTAGTGTAGATTGCATGTTTCATGTTGCATAGAGTGCAGGAGTTCAAGTTTTGGGTGTACAGAAGAATTCTGATTAGTTTCGGGTCTAATCGGGGCTGAGAATGCGGGGAAACGTGATCTGATCACGGAGACCTACCCTAGACCGTCCGTTCATGTAAGTCGGAACGGACGGTCCAAGGGTGACGAACTGATTGGCACGGAACGGATATGAGCTTTATTTGGATACATGTGATGTATTTACACTTTCTATGAGTTTATGGATGAGTGTTTGATTCATTACATATTTTGGCGTACTTGATGTGTTATGAAATCCATGTATTGTTATGAACAATACTAAACTCCCTAGTCATGTATCATTGTGGGAATAATGATATACTAAGACTAGTATGATGTGTGATTGATGATCATGAAGATGATCATTGGTATTGGATACGATCACAATCATAGGTATTCGTTGGAGAACGGAATACTGGAATGACCCGCATGAGATTGTCACATGGACTAGCGTCATGACTTGAATCTCATATGGCGCTTCCATGATTGGATCCTAAGACCTGAGATATCTACGGAATCCAACATGAGGAGTTGCGTGCTTTGAATATGTCAAACGTCCTGCGTAACAGGAGGACTATAAAGGTGTGTATCAAGTACGAAACGAATCATGTGCTGGATTGTAGATAGTCAAGACGAGATTTGTACCTCTCTAAAAGAGAGAGATATCGTTGGGCCCCACGTGTGAGCGAAACTGTAGAAATGTGTGGCCGCACTATAGACGAACGTCGTCTATTTTAGACAATCGAACTCTGTGAACGAGAAAGCAGTCAAATCAGATAAGGTGGCTTGTCCATGGATTATGTTCGACATATGATATCGTGATACAAAGGATCATCAATCGGAATCATCACTGGCGTTCGTAAGATCACGAACAAACTCTATTCGAGATAGGTAGTCATAGTGTCTTCTAGAGACCGTCTATGACTTGTATATCCGGAATAGAGATTTCGAGTTATACTGCTATATCGAATGAGCCTACAGGGTCACACACGCAGAGAATGACAAAACGCACGAGAAAACGACGGAAAAACCAAGACGGAAGGGTTTGGAACGGACGGAACAGAAGTCCGGAATGGATGGTCTGCCAGGTCCAGACCTGACGGTCCAGAACGGACTGTCCTTTCCAGAATGTCTGGAACGGACGGTCCACTTAACATAGACCGTCCGTTCTGCATAGCCGGAACGGACGGTTCACGTGTATTTCTGGACCGTCCGTTCCGGGCTTCATGTTTTTCCAAAATTAAACCGAAATTAGGGTTGAATCACTTTATAAGAAGGAGATTAAAAACCCTAATAAAGGTGGCGGACTTTAGAAGACTTTTGACAGACTTTTGGTGAGATTTAAGAGGTTCAAGAGTGTGATCGAAGTGCCGTTTTCTCGAAGCATAAAACCGAATAGCAGATTCTTCCTCCCTTGGAGTCCATCCCGAGGTGTGGATACATGTAGAGGGCGAGGTATTCTTCCTCCCTTTCGTGATCAGACGAGTTCTTCAATTGATACAGGCCTCAGATCGATTGCGGTAAGCGTTCTAACGTTTCTACGATTCATAGAAGCATGGTTCTAGGGTTTCATAAATTTTTGTTTTACATCCGCTGCGCAAATCCTAGAATCGATCTCTTAGGAATAGGATTCGCTCATGAGGTCCCAAAAAATTCCAACAGTGGTATCAGAGCCTGGTTGCTCTGTTTTGATTTCGTAGAACTGATCACACGGGTTTTTCACCGGTTTTATAACGTCATGCATCACAATTCTTCTCACATTCTAGGCATCATAGGACATTAGATGGCCATGGGTAGGTTGTTTTGCTTGTTTTTCCTTGCAGGAAAACTCCACGATGAATCCTCACGAAGCGGGCACGGAAGAACAAGAATTCCAGAATGCTCGGGAAGCTCAGACAAAATGAGCGACCCGCCCATTTTATGGGCGGTCGCTCATATTAGATGGCCATGGGTAGGTTGTTTTGCTTGTTTTTCCTTGCAGGAAAACTCCACGATGAATCCTCACGAAGCGGGCACGGAAGAACAAGAATTCCAGAATGCTCGGGAAGCTCAGACAAAATGAGCGACCCGCCCATTTTATGGGCGGTCGCTCATTTTGTGAGCGGTCGCTTGTTTTTTCGCGTGTCAGAGGAAAATGAGCGACCCGCCCGAAAAATGAGCGACCGGAAGAAAAATGAGCGACCCGCCTGAAAAATGAGCGACCGCCTGAAATCAAAATCTGCCCAAAAAGGAAAAGCCCATGTTTTGAGGAGAAAACCTAATTCTGAACTTTCACAAAAAGGGGAGTTAGAGGAGAGAGAAAAGGGGGGCTACACACTTTGGAGAAAAATCACCTTGGAGAGGAAGAAAGGAGGGATTTTGGAGATCAAGGAGGCTAGGAGAAGAAGAGGATCACCATTGAAGACCATCTTGAACATTTCTTCTCCTTTTCCATGTTTCTTCATTTTGCTATCTGTTTTGAAACCCTAGTTATGGAGTAGTAACTTTGTTGTGGGTGAGGGATCCCCACTTTTGTATGGACACCTAAGCTTAATCTATGATGTCTTTGAGTTTTCTTCCATTGGTTTGATATTTTGTGCTTAATGCTGTTAATTTGGGTGAAACCCTAGTTGATAGGACCATAGAACACATTGATCATAGGGATATGGGGATGATGTTTGGAACCAAATATCAAATGAGTGAGTTATTCACATTGGGAGATGGCTTAGCTTGCTTAGGGTTCATGATGGGGTACATTAATGCATCTAGAGATCATTTGGATCATTGGGAAATGGGTGAATTGATTGTCTAGGTAGTGAGTTTAAGCTCGGGAGAGACAAACTCTAGAGGAAGTACTTGAAATCCCCAATTGGAAGACAAACCCTAGGACATTGTAGCATCATTAACCGTCCATGCGATTCATGAGGGATCCCGAACCTACAACGCCTCAAACCATCGTTTACAACTCATTAATTTCATTTGCTTGTTTGATCTTCTTTTCATATTTACATTTTCACAAACACCTTGTAAGCAATATTTTCCATCACCATTGATCTAGTTTAAGAATGGATTAACACAACCTAGTCCTCGTGATCGACCCCGGTACTACAACTACCGTATACTTGCGGATAGTGGTACGAATCGGGTTACAAATTTAGAACTCGGTGCGTGCGCATCAAACGCTATGATCATCAATCACACATCATACTAGTCTTATTATGTCGTTATTCCCATAACGACACAAGACTAGGGAGTTTAGTATCATTCATAATGATACATGGATTTCATAACAGATCTAGTATGCAAGAACATGTAATGAATCAAATACTCTAATAAAAAACCATAGAAAGTATCAATACATCAAATGTATCTGAACAAAGCTCATAAACAGTACATCATAGAGCACTAAACCAACAACCTTGACTCCTTGATGCATTCATTCAATAGGGTTGCGATTGAAAGTGAAGAAATTCGGTTCAATCCAACCTAGGATTTTGACAAGAGAGTTCAATGCACTCAAGATTCCACTCCAAGTTACGAAAGTAGATGGAATGTCCTCTTGGGTAGCGGGTATTTAGCTTGAGAGAGCAAATCCCGATCTTTATCTTGGAATCCCTAATTTCAAAGGAAGTATGAAATAGATTCTCAATATTTAACACATCCCGCATGTTGGTGAACCCCGAAATCCATAACCCTTGGCCATTTGATTACCCCCTCTTGAATTGTGGTTGTCTTTGATTTTATTTCTCTCACTTAATTTTCTGCAATTTTCAAAACCTCAAAAAACAATTCTCCTACCTTATTTTCACCATTTCCCTAGTTTTGATCGAGTCCTAGCTTAACCGCATAAGTCCTTGTGTTCGACCCCGTTACTACATCATCCGTATACTTGCAGATACGTTGTGTTTCGGATTACAAATTTAAGACTCGTCACGCAAGTGATCAAGTTTTTGGCGCCGTTGCCGGGGACTTTTTACGGTTTCCATAGCTAGGATAGATTGACTCTAGGTTAGTCTTTCCGGAGTCTTTGATTTTTTCGGTTTGATTTTTTGTGTGTTTGTTCACTTTCTTTTTCTTGGTATGTTTGTGTGATTTTTATTTTTCTCTTGAGTCAATTTTTCTTTATTTCTTTTATTTTCTTGATTTTTCTGTTTTTATTTTTGCTATTTGTATTTTTCTGGACTTTTCTGGACTTGTTCTTAATTTTTCGGGACCTCTCTGGACATTTTCAGATTTTTCTGGACTTTTTCAGATTTATTCTGGACATTTCCTGGACTTTTCTGAATTTTTCTAGATTTTTCCGATTTTTCTAGACTTTTCTGGGATCGTTCTAGACTTTATCGGGTGTCTCTCCCTACACTCTGCCTTTTTATTCACTTTGATTCACCTTCTCTGCCTTTTTCTGGACTTTTATTTTTGCAGGTTCCCTTAGTGCATGAGCAGACGACGTCCCGCTCGAAGACAACTCGACCCAGATTTTGAGCTTGCCTTTGACCCGGACATAGACAGAATGGCAGAAGAGGCAGCAAGGGGTGAAGCGCAGCCAAGAGAGCACGTCCGAGCTAATTTGCAGACTCTTGGGATGTACAC
>NW_010965860.1:110708-113766 GCF_000463585.1 Tarenaya hassleriana
GAGTGGGAAACAACTTCCGGAGGTCATCCCTCCGATGGTTGAGAAGACATCGCCTCCAAGGTTAACAAGCGAGGAAAAAGGAAAATCTGTAGAGGAAGACACTCCTAAGGTGCAAGAACAGGAGAAAGAACCAGCCTACATTCCTCCTCCACCCAAGGTACCCCCGATACCCTTTCCCTCTCGCTTAAAGAAATTTAATGAGGATAGCCAATTTGGAAAGTTTGCGGAAATGCTGAAGAAGATGGAGATTACAATGCCGTTCCATGTGGCAATCCTCCAAATGCCCTCATATGCGAAGTTCCTCAAGGATATTTTGACGAAGAAGCGGGTAGTGGAAAAGGAGACTGTAGCATTGAGCACCGAAATTAGCGCGGCCATCACAAAGCATGAACTTCCCCCGAAGATATCTGATCCGGGAAGTTTCTCTATACCGTGCAAGTTGGAAAACATTGAGATTGATAGGGCACTATGTGATCTTGGAGCTAGTGTGAGTTTGATGCCGTTGTCCATTTACAAGAAGTTGAACATAGGTGACCTGAAACCCACGAGGATGGCCTTACAACTAGCAGATAGATCTATCAAGTATCCAGCAGGGATTCTAGAGGACGTACCCCTCAAGATTGGCGGATTCTATGTTCCAGTGGATTTTGTAGTGTTGGACATGGATGAGGATTCTAAAGTTCCAATCATTTTGGGCCGCCCATTCTTGAGCACAGCAGATGCTGTAGTTCATGTCCGAGCCGGAAGATTAACGATGAAGATCGGGGATGAGACAGTCGAATTCACGCTTGACCAGAACTTGAAGCAACCCTCGACCAATGATACGATATGCTACGCGGATATACTTGAAGCAATGGCGGAAGAAGTGATAGGAGAGTTCCGTGAAGTAGACCCGCTAGAAGTGTCACTAATGGCCGTAGAAGCAATGGGATGAGATTGAAGAGATAAGACGAGCATTGGACGGTCAAGAAGCCGAAAACAGAATTTCAGCAAAAACGGGCGACCCGCCCGAAAAATGGGCGACCCGCCCACTCTCAAGACCTGATGCTGAAGTGCAGAACAAAATGAGCGACCCGCCCGAAAAATGGGCGACCATCTCATTTTGTCTGAGCAGTAACACTGTTCACGTGAGCGATCGGGACCAAAAACGGGCGACCCAGTGTAAAAAACGGGCGACACGCTCGAATTGTCTGAGCAAAAACGGTCAAGACATTGTAGAAGCGAGCGACCGCCCGTCAGAATGGGAGACCCACCCGTTTTCTCTGAGCGAAAATGATCCAGACACTGTAGAAGCGAGCGACCCGCCCGAAAAATGGGCGACCAGCTCGTTTTCACCTGGAAACGCAGATTTGGACCTCGGACGCATAAGAGAAATCACACACTGATTGGGATCCCGAACATGCTCCACAAGTGGAACTAAAGCCCTTACCCCAAGGGCTTAGGTATGTCTTTCTTGGTTCAAATTCTACTTATCCCGTTATCGTTAATGATGCATTAGATGAGGATCAAGTAGAAAAACTTACCAAGTTGCTTAGGCAATATAGGGAAGTCCTAGGTTACACTCTAGGAGACATTAAGGGTCTTAGCCCCTCTCTTTGCATGCATCGCATACATTTAGAGGATGATACCAAATCGTCAATCGAATATCAACGTAGATGGAGAATGTGCATTGATTATCGAAAACTTAACACAAACACCCGTAAGGATCACTTCCCCCTTCCATTCATTGACCAAATGTTAGAGAGACTTGCACTGCATTCTTATTTTTATTTTCTCGATGGTTACTTCGGTTTCTTTCAGATTCCTATCCATTCGAGTGACCAAGAGAAAACAACATTCACATGCCCTTACGACACTTTTGCATATAGACGCGTGCCATTTGGATTGTGCAATGCACCCGCAACTTTTCAAAGATGTATGATGGCTATTTTCTCCGATGTCATTGAAGACATTATGGAGGTGTTCATGGACGATTTTTCCGTCCATGGACCCTCCTTTGATGCGTGTTTAACCAATCTACATCGAGTGTTAGACATGTGTCTCAAGGCGAACTTGGTTTTGAATTGGGAGAAATGCCACTTTATGGTGCAAGAGGGCATTGTGCTTGGTCATCGGATTTCGGACAAGGGGATAGAGGTAGATAGAGCGAAAGTGGAAGTGATTGAGAAGTTACCGCCATCGACCAATGTTAAAGGGATCAGAAGTTTCCTGGGTCACGCCGGATTTTACAGGAGATTCATCAAAGATTTTTCGAAGATAGCGAGACCCTTAACTGCGCTTTTGGGCAAGGACGTCCCGTTTGAGTTTAATGAGGAATGCCACAAGGCATTTGGAATATTGAAGAAGGCACTAGTTTCACCTCCGATCATTCAACCCTCGGATTGGAGTATCCCTTTTGAGTTAATGTGTGATGCTAGCGACTTCGCGGTCGGGGCCGTATTGGGACAAAAGAAAGATGGGAAGCATTACGCCGTATACTACGCAAGTCGAACGCTCGATGACGCTCAAATGAACTACTCCACCACGGAGAAAGAGCTCGTTGCTGTAGTATTTGCCTTCGAGAAATTTAGATCATACTTGGTGGGTTCTAAGGTCATCGTCTACACGGATCACGCCGCCTTAAGGTACTTGCTCACGAAGAAGGATGCTAAACCAAGGTTGATCCGATGGGTATTGCTTCTGCAAGAGTTTGATCTGGAGATCCGCGATAGGAAAGGAACGGAGAATACAGTGGCGGATCATCTATCGAGACTGGAAATACCCGAAATTGTACCAATCGACGATTCACTAAGGGAAGAACACATCTTATCCTTGGAAATCAAGAACATGACCCCTTGGTATGCGGACTATGTCAACTATTTGGTTGCCAAGGTGGTACCCCCGGAGATAAGCTACACCGGGAAGAAAAAGTACTTCCACGATGTTAGAGACTACTTTTGGGATGAACCTTTCTTGTTTAAGAGAGGTAAGGACAGATTGTTTCGAAGATGCATTCCGGAGGAAGAAGTGAAACAAGTGATACACCATTGCCATGCATCGGACTACGCAGGGCATTTTG
>NW_010965860.1:113958-114737 GCF_000463585.1 Tarenaya hassleriana
ATCTCGCGGAGAAATGAGGCACCACAGAACTTTATATTGGAGGTGGAACCATTTGAAGTATGGGGAATATATTTTATGGGACCGTTTCCATCATCTTGCGGTAACCTATACATTCTTGTGGCAGTGGACTATGTGACGAAATGGGTGGAGGTACTTGCTAGTCCGAAGAATGATTCAAGCACTGTGTCATGGATGTTCAAAAGAGTCATATTTCCTCGGTTTGGAGTCCCAAGAGTGGTGATAAGTGATGGAGGAGCACACTTTGTTAATAGAGTGATTCAGAGCATACTGACTAAATATGGTGTTCACCATAGAGTAGCAACTCTCTACCATCTCCAAACGAGCGGTCAAGTAGAAGTCTCTAACCGAGAGATCAAACAAATTTTGGAGAAAACAGTGGCCAAGTCAAGAAAGGACTGGGCTTTGAAGCTTGAGGATGCGGTTTGGGCCTACAGAACGGCATTCAAGACGCCTATCGGGATGACTCCATTTCAACTCGTTTATGGGAAATCTTGCCACCTACCGGTTGAGTTGGAGCACAAGGCATATTGGGCGATTAAGGCATTGAATTACGACTGGAAAACCGCAGCAGAGAAACGAGTGCTAGAGCTCCATCACCTAGAGGAAATTCGCTTGGACGCATATGAAAACGCGCGGATTTACAAGGAGCGGGCCAAGAAGTGGCACGACCGGCACATCCTCAATCGAAACTTCCAACAAGGTGACATCGTTCTTCTATTTAATTCTCGACTAAAACTTTTTCCAGAAAAACTGAAATC
>NW_010965860.1:115065-115457 GCF_000463585.1 Tarenaya hassleriana
CTTTTTTTGGGCGACCCGCTCGATTCTTCTGCGCAAAATGAAAAATGAACGAGCGGTCGCCCATTTTTTGGACGACCCGCTCGATTCTTCTGCGCAAAATGAAAAATGAACGAGCGGTCGCCCATTTTTTGGGTGACCCGCTCGATTCTTCTAAGCAAAACGAAAAAAGAACGAGCGGTCGCCCATAAAACGAGCGACCGCCCGTATAAAAAAAAAACGAAAAAGCACACAAAAGGGAGAGGGTGTCGAGACCCCACTCTCTCTCCCTCACATTCTCTTTCGGCCGCAACCCCTCTCCTCCCTTCCCTCACTTCAAAAAAAAAAAATCTTCCTTTTTCCGGTCGAACTACCGCCGCTACTCGCCGTCGTCTGTGCCTCGTCGCCTCGTCACT
>NW_010965860.1:117790-119257 GCF_000463585.1 Tarenaya hassleriana
AGACAAAACGGGCGACCCGCTCGTTTTCTTGAGCGGTCGCCCACACATAAAAAAAAAATGGTCGAGAAAGAGAAGGAGCGGTCGCCCCTTTTTTGGGCGACCCGCTCACTCCTTCTGACCACTTTTTTCGATGATGTTTTCCGCATGTTTCAGATGGATTCCAGCGACTGTTGGAGGAGGATACAGAAATATATTTCAGATACAATACCGGAGTTACAAGACTTCAAGCCACAAAACGCCCACTTTTCAAGCCTCGTGGATGAAATCCGAGTTGACGTCGAACAAGAACACGGGGATCCAATCCCGTTTCAACCCCAATCCAACGAGGAGACAATCCTTCTACACCAAATCCATCAGAGGGGGATTAAGGCTTCAAAATTCGTATACCATGGCATTCAACCAAAGCAACTCTATGAGAGGATCGAGGGGATATTCCAACTCGCCGGATGGGAACGTCTATTCCGCGCCAACCCCCGCACCTACCATTCATTGACAACAGAATTTGCGTGCACTTTCCAATGCTTCATCCCAAGGAATGCCAATCCTCGCAATGGCTACATCGGATTCCGTTTAGAAGGGCACCAATACTATCTGAAGATGGAGCAACTCGCTCAAATTTTGAGCATTCAAGCGGGCAGCACGGCAGCAATCCCAAAGATAACAATCGCCAAAGCTAGAAAATTCTGGACACAAATAGCAGCCGCACACTTCACCCCTTGGGAACTCAAAGCCTTCATGATACGACATCCCGCAGTCCGCTACCTTCTGCAATTCATGGCATCCACCCTATTTGCACGCGAGGATACACGAACCGTCTCCATCACGAAACTAAACATGCTCATGGAACCTCTCCACTTCATGATGAACAACCGTCTAGAGATTGCGGACGTCACATCAAGGGTAGCACTGCATATGCACAAGGTAATCACTTCCACCACTGAGTCAATTTGTTTCGGAGGGATCGTAACCATGATTGCAGAGCGATTGGGCATCGATCTTAGAGCATATGCGCATGACTTCATCCACGGGGACAAGATCAACTATATGCATCTCTTGGAGAACAATTTTGTCAAGGAACAAAACGGGGACATATTATGGAGGTTCATGGACGTCGAGAGCAGGTATCGATCATTCGACATGGCCTATTATGTGCTACCCCCTCTTACCGAAGAAGGAATCCATTTTGAGGTCTCATCAGACCTCGGTACAGACTCCGGACAAGAATCATCATCCCACGGGTCCTGTTAAGGGCCCGCTGCTCGGTCCCCTCTCTTAACTCTCACTCCTTTGCATTCATTTTAGCTAACATCACATAGAATTGTAGTTCTCTCATATTGCATAGGTTTCACGGGCTTACGACATCCGCAAAAGAGAAATTGGAATGCAACTCCACCTCATCGGAAAAGGTAACACACTCACCCCTTTCATTCCATTCCTTATTTCTCCTTTGGAATCTCTCCACTAGCC
>NW_010965860.1:119408-122852 GCF_000463585.1 Tarenaya hassleriana
CTCTCAAAGATTTGGCCGGATGCTGATGTGGGGAGAACATAGAGTGAGGATTGGCTTGGAAAGGTTTTAGGAGCTAATTTTAGATTGATCTAAAGAGTTGAATGGATTGTCGAGCGAGGTAGAAATAGCTGATCCAATCCTAGAGCGAATGAATATCACGTGGGATGATTTTGTCTCCTAAAGTCTAGATGGGGTAGAGGTTACGAACCAAGCACGAAACGTCTCCCTAAAAACCACCATTTGACCTCTAAGTTAGGAAGCCTATAGGAAGCAACAAGCCCTAGGAAACACGATGCATCCCGACACTCCTCTGTCATCATCTCATTAATGAAAATCATTCGGGGACATGAGTGCGTCGAAAATGAAGGATCGGGTCTAAGTTGTGGGACAAGAACAAAAAAAAAAGAAAAAAAAAGAGAGTGAACTCGTCAAATTCCAACGTCCTAGAAGCCCGGGATTGCATCATATGAAAAAAAAAGGAGAGAAAGGAAAAGAAAGAAAAAGAAGAAGAAAACAAAAATCCGAATAAAAAGGAAAGATATGGGGCAAGAGAAAACGTTTTATAGGCTAAGTGACTTTTAGGGTTCTCATTTGGGATGTGTTTAGGAGACATGCTTGACAAGTAGGAACTATTTCATCCTAGACCGCAGGAAGCAATGAAAATTCCATTGATAAGATTTCGCTCGAGTATTGGAAAAGATAGAGTATACCAAACTCGATTTCATTCGCAGCGACTTTAACCCGTACAACCAATCCACTCAAAACCCCCACTTGTTATCCGACTGTATCATATCACCCCTTGGATAGTTTTATAATTGCATACTTACTCCAGGACGAGCAAACCTCAAGTCTGGGGGGATTTGATCACACCGGTTTTTCACCGGTTTTATAACGTCGTGCATCACAATTCTTCTCACATTCTAGGCATCATAGGACGTTAGATGGCCATGGGTAGGTTGTTTTGCTTGTTTTTCCTTGCAGGAAGAGTCTACGATGAATCCTCACGAAGCGGGCACGGAAGAACAAGAATTCGAGAATGCTCGGGAAGCTCAGACAAAATGAGCGACCCGCCCATTTCATGGGCGGTCGCTCATTTTGTGAGCGGTCGCTCATTTTATGAGCGGTCGCTTATTTTTTCGCGTGTCAGAGGAAAATGAGCGATCCGCCCGAAAAATGAGCGACCGGAAGAAAAATGAGCGACCCGCCTGAAAAATGAGCGACCGCCTGAAATCAAAATCGGCCCAAAAAGGAAAAGCCCATGTTTTGAGGAGAAAACCTAATTCTGAACTTTCACAAAAAGGGGAGTTAGAGGAGAGAGAAAAGGGGGGCTACACTTTGGAGAAAAATCACCTTGGAGAGAAAGAAAGGAGGTATTTTGGAGATCAAGGAGGCTAGGAGAAGAAGAGGACCACCATTGAAGACCATCTTGAGCATTTCTTCTCCTTTTCCATGTTTCTTCATTTTGCTTTCTGTTTTGAAACCCTAGTTATGGAGTAGTGACTTTGTTGTGGGTGAGGGATCCCCACTTTTGTATGGATACCTATGCTTAATCTATGATGTCTTTGAGTTTTCTTCCATTGGTTTGATATTTTGTGCTTAATGCTGTTGATTTGGGTGAAACCCTAGTTGATATGACCATAGAACACATTGATCATAGGGATATGGAAATGATGCTTGGAACCAAATGTCAAATGAGTGAGTTATTCACATTGGGAGATGGCTTAACTTGCTTAGGGTTCATGATAGGGTACACTAATGCATCTAGAGATCATTTAGATCATTGGGAGATGGGTAAATCGATTCTCTAGGTAGTGAGTTTAAGCTCGGGACAGACAAACTCTAGAGGAAGTGCTTGAAACCCCCAATTGGAAGACAAACCCTAGGACAGTGTAGCATCATTAACCGTCCATGCGATTCATGAGGGATCCCGAACCTACAACGCCTCAAACCATCGTTTTACAAACCGTTAATTTTACTTGCTTTCTTATATTCCGACCCTTACCACAAACCACACCATCACCATTGATCTAGTTTAAGAATGGATTAACACAACCTAGTCCTCGTGATCGACCCCGGTACTACAACTACCGTATACTTGCGGATAGTGGTACGAATCGGGTTACAAATTTAGAACTCGGTGCGTGCGCATCAAGTTTTTGGCGCCGTTGCCGGGCACTTTCGGTTCGTTTTGTCTTTTTGGTATGCAGCTCTTCCGGTGCATGACAAGAAGCACAACCGGTAGACGGGTTCAGCTCGAAACTAGACATGTCGATGTCGGTAGTTGAATACCAGCCAAAAACTCAGTGTGCTTAGGCGTGTTGTACTGGGCAAAGGTTGAGTCATCATTGCCCTCGACACCATCGGGAAGAGCAAAATCTCGTTCGTTCTCCATTTATCTTTGTTGACGTCGAATGTATCTAACGGTCCTTTCGAGCTCATGATCAAGAGGTACTAGATCTGATGTCCCAGCACTCCTGGTCATGCACTAGAAAAACCTATGCACCAAACGAAAAAACAACAACAAACGAAGAAAACGTGAGAAATCACTTAAGAAAAAGAAAAACAAAAAGATCCAGACTAGATAGAATCTAATCCTGTTGGCTAAATTGTCCCCGGCAACGGCGCCAAAAACCTGATGTCGCAAATCTAGGTGTAGAAATATGAATCAAGTGATAAATATCCTAGATCCAACAAATACCGCAAGTGTGCGGTTCGATTGTAGTAGCTAGGGTCGAACACAGGGACAAAAGTAGACAAAAGAATCAAATCCAAACCCAAATCTAGATCAAGAGAAAATAACAAGTGTGAGAGTGTAGCAAAACAAAGAAGAAAAACAGTTGTAAACTATGAATGATAAACACTGCAGGCTTCGGGATTACTTTACATGCAAGGATCTTTCAAAGGATGCAAACTTAGTGGTTTATCTATCCAATCCAGGGAATTCAAGCTCTAAGATAGAGATTAACTCTCCCAAGTCTAATCTCACTATTGATGGCTCGGATTTTATCTGGATTTTATTCGAGTATGTCTTTGGTTTCTAAACGGTTTCCATACATTCTTAGACATTTTTAGAGCCATCCTAGGGTCTTGGGACCATTTCTTGACCTTGGCAGGACTTCGAGAGCAACACGCATAAATTCGGAGAAAAACGGAGAAGACAAGCTCTTGGTCCGCCCCTGACCGGAATGCTCTCCGGCGGACCAAGTTTGCCCAGCACATCGAGTCGGGCCGAGGAGAGAAGACGAGAAAGAAGTAAAAGAACTCATCCGGTCCGGAGCTGACCAAATCTGGTCAGCCCCGGACCACGTGAGTATCGTGCCAGCACTCCGCCCTCAGATCCGAGCAAGGCTGGCTGACCAAGCGAAAACGAAGGCCTGGTCCGGAGCTGACCAAGATCGGTCCGCCGGACCAGGATGCACTCCGAGCTCAGCCAGTCCGCCTGCC
>NW_010965860.1:123210-132468 GCF_000463585.1 Tarenaya hassleriana
GAATGACAAAACGCACGAGAAAACGACGGAAAAACCAAGACGGAAGGGTCTGGAACGGACGGAACAGAAGTCTGGAATGGATGGTCCGCCAGGTCCGCCCCCGACGGTCCAAAACGGACTGTCCTTTCCAGAATGTCTGGAACGGACGGTCCACTTAACGCAGACCGTCCGTTCTGCATAGCCGGAATGGACGGTTCACGTGTATTTCTGGACCGTCCGTTCCGGGCTTCATGTTTTTCCAAAATTAAACCGAAATTAGGGTTGAATCACTTTATAAGAAGGAGATTAAAAACCCTAATAAAGGTGGCGGACTTTAGAAGACTTTTGACAGACTTTTGGTGAGATCTAAGAGGTTCAAGAGTGTGATCGAAGTGCCGTTTTCTCGAAGCATAAAACCGAATAGCAGATTCTTCCTCCCTTCGAATCCATCCCGAGGTGTGGATACATGTAGAGGGCGAGGTATTCTTCCTCCCTTTCGTGATCAGACGAGTTCTTCAATTGATACAGGCCTCAGATCGATTGCGGTAAGCGTTCTAACGTTTCTACGATTCATAGAAGCATGGTTCTAGGGTTTCATAAATTTTTGTTTTACATCCGCTGCGCAAATCCTAGAATCGATCTCTTAGGAATAGGATTCGCTCATGAGGTCCCAAAAAATTCCAACAGTGGTATCAGAGCCTGGTTGCTCTGTTTTGATTTCGTAGAACCCAATCACACACGTTTTAGGATTTAAATTGTTTGAATCCATGTTTGCTTTGATTTCTATGCATGTTTGATGATTGAATGTAGTGTAGATTTCATGTTTCATGTTGCATAGAGTGCAGAAGTTCGAATTTTGGGTGTACAGAAGAATTCAGATCAGTTTCGGGTCTGATCGGTGCCTAGAGAACGCGGAAAAACGTGATCTGATCACGTGGACCTACCCTAGACCGTCTGTTCTGGGTATGCCAGACCGGACGGTCCAGGGGTGACGGACTTGGTGGCTCGGAACGGAAGGTCTCAACTGGACCGTCCGTTCCGTCCACTGCAGAACGTTCGTTCTGCTTGGTTTCGGCGTGGAACGTCCGTTCCAACTTCTGTAGTCGAGATAGTCCGTTCTGCCAAGCCTAGAACATCCGTTCTGCATCCAGAACGGACGGTCCGAGGTACAGATTCTGAAATTTTTCGTTTTCTAGGTCCGATTACGCAATCGTTGCTTAATCTGACCAACTGTAACTCAAATAGACATGATTCATTCTTTTGGATGGTCATAGTTAATGGATGCATGTAACTTAATCAAGATATAGGATATGCTTGATTGAGTGGGAGCTCCGGGATTGGAATACATAATCGAATGGATTGTCTATTCGGATTATGTTGATCGTTGCACAGAACCCGGTTAGATCTAGGAGCTCTATGAGTAAAGCGCTTGTCAAGGCCTCGATCGTACGTGTCATGGGTCATGCCAAAGCTGAGTGTGCCATACTATCTTGGTGAGGCAAGATGGAGAATTGGTGGTTCTCATAGCTTGAAATTAGATGCTTGATTTAAGTGTGGTTTCGAAAATCCCTTGTTTATGTAATGCTAAGCGTGTACCTCCCATTACTAGAGCGCCTGTCAAGGCATCGATCATCCGTAACACGGGTCATGCCAAAGCTGAGCGTGCCGGATTATCTCTGTGAGGCAGGGTGGGAAATCGTGGTTCCCACAGCTTGAACATTGTTTACCTTAGGTTAAGTTGTCAAGTTTAACTTGAGACTTAATGGTACAGATGAGACAAGTATGCAATGATATTTGATATCATAGTCTCATAAAGGATCTAAGAGTCATATTGGATATGATTGACATTAGATGTCTACGTAAATAGCGTAAGGCTGAGTGTAACAACTCATTCTAATGTGAAATACGTATCTTAGTCCCATATAGAAAATTATTATAGGGTTATTTTTCTGTATGAGAATGTTGCTTATATGTGCATCTATGTTGTCATTGATTGAAGATGGACTAGTTGGTAGTAGATCATTGATAGAATCTGCATTTGTTTTTGTTCGTTCTATTTGTCTTTTTCTGTAGGACATGGCGTCAGCCGGTAGCGTACCGAGTTTGACGATGCGATCTATCCTTTAGAAGGATAGTTGACCGGACAAACTTCTTAGACTGGTATCGGAACTTGAGAATTGTTCTCAAGTACGATAAGAAGTCGTATGTCCTGGAAGGGGCTCTACCACCAGAGCCTGTGGCCAACGCCACGAGAGCCGTCATGTGCCTGCAGAAAAATCCGTCTGTTTCACCTAAGTCAGTCTGTTTCACCTAAGTGCATCTGGTCCGGCTGACCAACTCTTGGTCAGCTCCGGACCAGCCAGTCATTTTCGCCAAGTCAGTCTGTTTCACCTAAGTGCGTCTGGTCCGGCTGACCAACTCTTGGTCAGCTCCGGACCAGACCTCAAGACGGAGAAAAATCCGATTTTTCTCGTCCAATCGATTCCGTACATACACGTCCATCCCATATGTGTGTGACCCTTTAGGCTCCTCCGAATACGGCAGTAAACACGAGATCCAATCTCGCTTTACATATCATAAGCGGTCTCTAGCAAGACATTATGATTACCCGTATCGGAAAGAGTTAGATGTGATCTAACCGAAAAGCCAGAGATAGTTCTAACGATGATCCTCTTTGTCTCACGCTATCATAATCGAACTCATAGTTCGAATGCTTTTTCGTATCCCGAGTAGACTGTAAGAGATAGATGACATTCACCTATAGTGCGGCCACACATTTCTATAGTCTCACTCCTACGACGGGCCCAAGCGATATCTCTCTCTTTCGAGAGGGACAAAGTTCCATCTTGACTATCTACTATCCACTACATGATTCATAATGTACCCGAGTCACGCCTTTATAATCATCCGGTTAAAGACGATGTTTGACGCAATCAAAGTACATTACTCTTCATGATGGATACAATAGATATCTCAGGTCTGAGGATCTAAAGTGAACCATCAAGTGAGATTCAAGTCATGGATTAAATTCAATCGACAATCTCACGCGAGTCATCGAGTCACTTGTTCCAAACAAGTACTCATGACCGTGATCCGTATCCAATACTCATGATCATCACTATGATCATCCATCACGCCTCATGTTAGTCTTAATTCATCATTGCTCCCACAATGACAAGCGACTAAAGAATTTAGGATCGTTCCTAACGATTCATGGATGTCATTATTTATCAAATATGCAAAATAAATAATGAACAAACAATGTATTCAACCAATAAATACATCGTATCATACATAGTTCTCATATCATATGATCATCCTAGAGTATCACATCCATCAGTCTCCCACTTGCTCTAAGTATGATCTACAATGCATCTAAGTCCCATTCCTCGAACATGACCCTCATGCTTTGATGAAGGGAGAGGCTTCGTCAAGGGATCGGCTATGTTGTCATCCGTCGATATCTTGCATATGTGCACATCGCCTCTGTCTACGATTTCCCTTATGAGGTGAAACCATCTGAGTATGTGTTTGGATCGTGGGTGTGACCTAGGTTCCTTAGCTTGTGCTATAGCCCCATTGTTATCACAGTATAACGCAATGGAGTTCACAACGCTAGGAACAATGCCCAGGTCACCCAAAAACATCCTGATCCAAACAGCTTCCTTCGCAGCATCCGATGCACAAATGTACTCAGCCTCTGTAGTAGAATATGTTGGTTGTAATGCTCTAGGATGATCCGTGATATGACATTTTGACTTTGTATTGATTCATTGATTTATGAATGCATTATATTCCCGTTATATGATTGGCATGTTTGTTATATTTCGGTATCCTTGAATCATTAGAGAATGATTCTAAACTCCCTGGTCAGTTATCATTGTGGGAACAATGATGAATTAAGACTAACATGAGGTGTGATTGATGCATTGGATGCATATCACAATCATGGGTACTCGTTGTGAACGAGTGACTGGATGTCCCGCATGAGATTGTCACATGGACAGAGTCATGACTTGTATCTCATACATCGGTTCGTTCTTGGATCCTCAGACCTGAGATGTCTGGAGTATCTGATATGAGGAGTGGCGTGTCTTGACTGTGTCAAACGTCGTCTTTAACCGGATGATTATAACGGCGTTGATCAGATACGTTCACGAATCATATGGAGATAGTAGACATGCAATATGGGACTTGTCACCTCCTTAACATGAGAGATATCGATGGGCCCTCTCGTGGAAGTCATACTATGAAAAACGCGTGGCCACGCTATAGATGAAGTTGCATCTATTTTATTAGTCGATTTGCAAAGACGAGAAAGTAGTTGAACTTGAAGGGTGACTCAAACCATGCCCTTGTTCAACATATGATATCGTGAGACAAAGGATCAGAACTCGAGCTGTTACTGCCTTGGTTAGATCACCTCTAACTCAATTCAACGTGGGTAGTCATTGCGTCTTGCTAGAGGCTAACCATGACTTGTAGATCGGGAATGGTTTTCGAGGCTGCTGCCACTGCGAATGGGCCTACAGGGTCACACACCATTAGGGATGGACTTATATGTGAAGTATCAGAAAGGAAGACTTGGATTTGGTCGGAAAAACGGTTTTCGGATCAAATCAGAGTGTCGCAACGTTTTCAGCCTTCTGACTCGGACCGAGTCAGTATTTGACTCGGACTGAGTCAGTTCCATGCGAGTCGAAACCCAGAAAATGTTTTGGGCTTGGCTGATGTTTTGACTCGGTAGAGTCAAAGTTTTGACTCGGACCGAGTCAATACTAAATGGGCCGGGTCAAGAGTTGACAATGGGCTTGGGCTGATTCGTTCTGACTCGACCGAGTCAGAGTTCTGACTCGGACCGAGTCAATACTCGGAAAAAGCCACTTTTCCACAAAGATTAGGGTTTCTATCTTATAAAAAGGGGTATTGGACGCCGTCCTCAACCTAAGACAGACGAAAAGAACCCTAATACAGAGCAAAACTCAGAAGAAATCGTTTCTTTCATAGTTCTAGCTCTCGGGATTAGATCTCACTTCATATACTTCACAGATCCTAGCAGATCGGTTCCAAAAAGGCGTTTGGAATCCTTCCCGTCGGTGTGGATACATGTAGAGGGACTGTAACTTCAGTCCTAGGTGATTAAACAGGCCCCGGATCGACTCCTACTTCCGTTTCTTCAGGAAAGAGGTAAGTGTTCGATTCCCACGGTGATATACACGATTATACGTTGTTTTACGGATGAGTTTGGTTGCATGTGACGTTTGACTAGGTTTATATCTTTCTTCCGCTGCATGAAACCTAGTAAACCAAACCCTAGATCGATTTGATCGCATGCTAGGAACCCGTAGCGACGAAAACCCAATAGTGGTATCAGAGCCTGGTTCTCTGTATATCGCCGTGCTTGTTGCTTGCCTACATGATTTTAATGGTTAAATTGCATGATAGGCTTGATCTATGCATATTTAATGATGTTATGATTGTTATTTGATGCATGGATGAGTTTGGGGTCGAAGACGGCTTGATGGCGCATCAAATTAGGGTGAAAACCTAGATTTCGTGGCCTGAAAGTGTCTCCCAGAGTTTTGACTCGGACAGAGTCAGAGTTTTGACTCGACAGAGTCAGAACGAGAGAAAGTTAGAGTTTTGACTCGGACAGAGTCCGAGTTTTGACTCGACCGAGTCAGAACTACAGATCAGAGTTTTGACTCGGACAGAGTCAAGTGTTGACTCGGCCGAGTTAGAACGAACCAAAATTGAACAGACTCGGCCTCATAGACTTCTGACTCGGATAGAACCAGTTTTGACTCGGATAGAGTCAATACAGAAGGTTGTCTAGTTCGTCACGTTTCGGTTCGGACTGATTTGGGGAGATTTTGGCTTCTGACTCGGACAGAGTCAAGTATTGACTCGGACCGAGTCAGTTCGTCAGACTTTGTTAGATGCAATTGTTGCATCGTTTGAAGTGTCTAAGCCGAGATTCTGATTCTACCGATCTGATCGGAACACTTGATTGAACTGACTTGAATTCAGTCAAGATTTCATTGTGTTCAAGTCACATATACCTCATGAAATCTCAAGCTATTACCGCCCATTAGTAGAGTAACTGTCAAGGCCTCGATCGTCATGGTTACGGGTCATGCCCTAGCTGAGCGTGCCTGATTATCTTGGTGAGGCAGTATGGAGAAATCGTGATTCTCATAGCTCGAATATGATTGAGCTTGAATTGGGTTATCAAGTCGGACTTGGACCTGATGGTAAGGATGGGATGAGGAACATGCAGTGATAGCATATCACTATCCCATACTCATCTAGGAATCACATAGGATGTGATTGAGAAGGTGTTGTCTACCTAAATAGCATGTTTTTGAGCGTCATGCCCTAGCTGACTCAAAAGCATGTGAAATATGGATCCTAGCTCACTTAGAAACTCATTGAGGGTGTTTTTCTTAGTGGGAGCCTGTCATATTGCATCTATTGTCTGTGTTATTATGTGTACTAAGTGGCTTGCATATTTTCTGTCTGTTTGTCTGTTTTTTTCTGTAGAACATATCTGTTGCAGGAATCTGTTTTATCTCACCATGCGATCTATCCTTATGAAGGATAAGCCTCCTACCCCTCTTGTATGTTCTTGTCATTTAATGTTGTAGTTGAGAATTCTAGCCTATATAAAGGCCTTGTAATGCATCATTTGTAATCAGACTTGTAGAATGTCTCAAACATTTCGAGTTTTATAAACTCTTCTTCGGTTTGTCCGAAATTTATCCCGATCTTCGGTGTGTCCGAGATCACGAGTTTGGTGTGTCCGAACTCAAGCCTTGGTGTGTCCGAGGTCCACTATCTATTCTTCCCTTCGTTCCATCCATCTTCCTTTTCGGAATTACGTTGAGCATCGTTTGATCCGTGACTGATTCCAAGGACCACCCTTCCCCTTCGAACACCATACCCGGTCGAAAGTCGAGAGCCTTCTCCGTGAAGCGCGTGAGACTGCGATTCGGCCTTGTTCCATCCTCTCCGAGTCAAGGCGTGTATCAGGACGTGTCCAGCTTGATGCTTGGAAAGATGTCTTCGGAATTGCGTAAGCAATTAGAGGACATGGACAATTCTTTGATAGTTGATCAGTTGAATGTGTCATTCCAAGAGAAAGCTGGGAGCCGAGGGAAGAATGATATGGTAGTTGTTGGAAAGAGTTCCACCAAAAGGAAACGTTCCAAGGGCAAGGGCAAGAGGAAAGTGGCAAGCATTGTCATTGAACCTAAGCCTGAGTCCAAGAAGGAAGAGTGTTATTTCTGTCATGCCATCGGGCATTGGTATAGAAATTGCAGACTCTACCTGGAAGATCAGAGGAAGAAGAAGCTTACAGAAGCTTCGACTTCTGGTATCTTCGTTATAGAGGCGAACTTGTTTACTTCTACATCATGGGTATTAGATACCGGATGTGCCTCGCACATTTGTGTTGAGAACAAATGTCTGTCCATTTATAGAGGCGATTTATTCTATGGTAAGGGTTACCAGTTTAATGGCCTTTATGTTTTGGAAGATGAACCATCTAGATACATGTCGATCTATAACGTTAGTACCAAGCGGTTTAAGTCGAACGACTTAAATCCGACCTATCTCTGGCATTGTCGACTTGGTCACATCAATGAGAAACGCATAGCGAAGCTTCATTCTGATGGACTTCTTGATTCTTTTGATTATGAATCAATCGAATCATGCGATTCCTGTTTGATGGGCAAGATGACAAAATCTCCTTTTACTAGAAAAGGAGAACGGGCTACGGAGTTGCTAGAACTCATACATAGTGATGTATGTGGTCCTATGAGCTCACCCGCTAGAGGAGGTTATCTGTACTTTGTTACGTTTACTGATGATTTCAGTAGGTACGGTTATGTCTACTTGATGAGACATAAGTCTGAAACGCTTGAATTGTTCAAGAATTTCCGAAACGAGGTACAGAACCAACTTGGCAAGACGATCAAGTTGCTTCGATCTGATCGAGGTGGCGAGTATATGAGCCAAGAGTTCACTGACTATCTGGCAGATTGTGGGATTGTCTCACAGCTGACTCCACCTGGAACGCCACAATGGAATGGCGTTTCCGAGAGGAGGAACCGAACCTTATTGGATATGGTACGGTCTATGATGAGTCAGGTCGATCTTCCTAAATCCTTCTGGGGATATGCTTTGGAAACGGCAGCGCTTATACTGAACAACTGTCCAACAAAGTTGGTTCAGAAGACTCCATATGAGATATGGACTGGGAAGCGTCCCAGGTTAGCATTCATGAAGATTTGGGGATGTGACGTTTATGTGAAACGTCTGGCTTCTGATAAGCTATCCGCCAAGTCTGATAAATGCGTATTTGTGGGTTACCCTAAGGAAACTAAAGGGTACTGGTTCTACAACCCATCTGAGAACAAAGTGTTTGTTGCTCGGAATGGATCTTTTTTGGAGAGAGAGTTCGTCTCCAAGAAAGTTAGTGGGAGTAGAATAGATCTCGAAGAAGTTCGAGAACCACAAATAGTTGAAGAACCGAGTGAACAGGTCGAATCGGTTCAACCTTTGTCACAAGTTGTTGAGACAACACCTCCTAGTGAACCTCGGAGATCTAGTAGAATTCGCCAAGAGCCTACAAGATACGGATTTCTTGTGACTAGAAACGACGAACTCATGTTGTTAGAACATGACGAGCCAACGTCGTATTCAGAGGCTGTGGCGAGTTCCGATTCCGAGAAATGGCACCAGGCCATAAGTTCCGATTCCGACAAATGGCACCAAGCCATGGAGTTTGAGATGCAATCCATGTACGACAACAAAGTATGGACTTTGGTCGACTCATTCGATGGTATTAAGACCATTGGATGTAAGTGGGTTTTCAAGAAGAAAACTTGACATGGATGGCATCGTGCATACCTATAAGGCACGACTCGTAGCGAAAGGGTTTCGGCAGATTCATGGTATAGACTATGAAGAAACCTTTTCACCAGTCGTGATGCTTAAATCCATACGGATTCTGCTGGCCATAGCTGCGTATTATGACTACGAGATATGGCAGATGGACGTCAAGACCGCATTCCTTAACGAGAATTTGCTCGAGGATGTGTACATGACACAACCCGAGGGTTTTGTCGACCCTAAGAGTCCGAGGAAGGTGTGTAAGCTTCAGAGATCCATTTATGGACTGAAGCAGGCTTCGAGGAAATGGAATCTTCGATTTGACGAGGCAGTCAAAACATTTGGCTTCCTGCAAAACGAAGATGAGCCATGCGTTTACAAGAA
>NW_010965860.1:133559-135836 GCF_000463585.1 Tarenaya hassleriana
CGTCACACCAGAGATCCAAACACGTACTCAGACGATTTCACTAGATCAGAGAAATCATCCACAAAGGAGACGTGAAGATAAGCAGAGTGTCGACAGATGATAATATTGCCGACCCATTGACGAAGCCTCTCCCTTCGTCAAAACATGATGGTCATGTTAAGGGTATGGAGATTAGATGCTTGTAGGATAGATCATAGAGCATAGTGAGAGATTGTTGGTTGTAATGCTCTAGGATGATCCGTGATATGACATTTTGACTTTGTATTGATTCATTGATTTATGAATGCATTACATTCCCGTTATATGATTGGCATGTTTGTTATATTTCGGTATCCTTGAATCATTAGAGAATGATTCTAAACTCCCTGGTCAGTTATCATTGTGGGAACAATGATGAATTAAGACTAGCATGAGGTGTGATTGATGCATTGGATGCATATCACAATCATGGGTACTCGTTGTTAACGAGTGACTAGATGACCCGCATGAGATTGTGATGAGGACATCACCAAGGATACAGAGTTTGGAGATGCGGAGCTTAGAGATGCGGAGCTTGGAGATACGGAGCTTGGAGATGCAGAGCAAGGAGCGGAACCGGAGCTCGGAGCGGGCATGGAGCCGGAACTTGAAGATCCAAGGATTGAGACCACACGTTCCGTTCGCATGGATCCTCCGATCACTCGATCCAAGACACGGGCACTTCGACAACAACTTAATGCCTTCGTATCCTGTGTCGTGACCGAATTCACGCTCGAACGTGTGTGCTCGTCCTCGGTCAAATCCGCCACGGCTCGCCATATGCTCGTGTGCGAAGTTGAGACACCTTCTAGGTCAAGCTAGCCTCAAAAGGAAGCTTCTTATGCAGCAAGCAACCTTCTCCAACAGGTAGAAACAGCCACCTACCCTATTAAATGCTAGAGTGTTGCATGTAGACTTGCTTTCAATTATCTAGTTGTTGTTTTTCTATTTAAGGATGCTAAGTACCCTTTGTAAGGGACTTTTTTGCTCATTTTGAATCTAAGAAATCAGATTTCTTTCTCTCCACTTAAAGTGTCGAGTTTTACCTTGGTTTGTCCAAGCTTCTCGGTTTGTCCGAGTTTGTTCGGTTCGTCCGAACTTCCGTCGTTGGTCCGTCCGACCCCCTCCCTTGGTCCGTCCAAGGCAGCCTCCCGGTTAGTCCGAAGGCCTTCTATCCTTCACCTATCTCCGTCACACCCCCCTGTTGAATCAAGTTCGAGTGCCCTTTCGGGTGAGTGATTGATTCCAACGTCTATCCTCCATCCTCCCCTCATATCCGAGTACCGAGTGAGTTTGTGAGTCTTCTAAGGCCAGTGATCAATCGGTTCCCGAAACCCTATCATACCTGCACCTAATCGAGTCTCCAAGGGCGTGTATCATTTTGGTATCAGAGCTGTTCGCTCCATCGGACGTTCGAAATCCCGGGTGAGATCGTTCCTTGCTTACCGATTTCATCATTGATTTGACAAACTCTTCGTTTTCTCTTGCAATCGTTCAGATTTTTGTGCGAAATCAAACGGCCCCCTTTTGAGATTATAAAGGACTGATTACGTTGTGTTTTGGCAGTTCGGATCTTCCCCGGCAATCGCAAGACAAAGCTGTAACAACATCTCCCACATCGGCAATAGGAAGCTCTCGGTGATACCCTTCCTTGCTTGTCATTTGTGTTATTGTGACTATTGTTTCATTCCAATCTTGCTCATAAACGTGCGTTGATTTAGCTGACTAAAACTCATTAAGAACTATTTGAAGTTACATCGTGTTGATACAGAACCATTACTCGTTTGATTGGTCTATCACATTACCAAAAGTCTATTGCACGTTTTGTGTTGTTGTGTGTGCGGAAGTTTCTGCCCAAACATAGCTGTGTCTTTTGTGCGTGATTGCATTTTAGTGTGGTCTACAAATTTGAACATTCCTCTGTTTCATCACGTCTTGCCTTGGTAGTAGTTGCACGATCATTTACTCGTTTGTTGCGTGAAACATAAGTAGAGGCCCGACATTATCAAACATCTACGCAAGTTGTTTCCCTTGGTTGAATCCTGTTTGTGTGAGGTTTAGAACAGCACGTATTTTACTTGTATACGCGTGTAGAACTCGTAGGATAAGTGATTGTTGCACGTTGAAGTGTTGTTTGCGTGTTTGAGCGAGCTTGTGCGAAATGAGTACCCACGACGCCTCCAATGAGGGAGCTAATGTTGAGTCGAGCGAGGGCGCTATATTTAGATCCCTCCAACAGATCATGGATAGGGTGGCCCG
>NW_010965860.1:135880-137883 GCF_000463585.1 Tarenaya hassleriana
TGCCCTAGAGAACCTCTAGCTCGTACTAGGCCGAACCAAGGCCCCGAACCCGAACTCCTTAGCGATGGCGAGAGTGATGTAGGACCACGACATAGGCCAAGAGAGAGGGTTGGCGAGGAGATATCCGATCATGAGGAGTACCATAGACGTAGAGCCCCTAGACCGAGAGAGAGAGAAGTAAGGGAAGTCATTGAAAGGAGATATCCTCCTAGACGTAGAGGCCACAGGCCACGGCCTAGAATTTCTGATGAGGAATCAGAATCCGACGATCCTCCACTTAGACCCCTTAGACCGAGAGATAGGTTCCATGAGGATGGATCTGATGCTAGTGAACTACCAGGACCTCGGGGGCACCCTCGTCCTAGAGCTAGGCCACCTAGATGGGCCGATGTTGTCGAGGAAGAAGAAGAGCGTGAGTATCGACAACATAGTAGGCAAGGGGCTGATCTTAAGCTTAAGCCACCTTTGTTCACTGGAAAGGTAGATCCGGAGGCATACTTAGATTGGGAACGACGCATGGATAACATTTTCGAGTGTTATTCATACTCGGACCGTAAGAAAGTACAATATGCGGCTGCCCAATTAGTCGAGTGTGCCTTAGCATGGTGGGATCGTGAGGTAAATGAGAGAAGGCGTGCTCACATAGAGCCGATAAGAACATGGAGAGAAATGAAAGTATTAATGCGTAAACGATACGTTCCTCCGCATTTCCACCGAGAACTCCAACGTAAGTATAGGCGAATCTCACAAGGTGCTAAGACTGTGGAAGAATTCTTTGAAGAATTCGAACACCTTAGAAGTCGGTTGGAATTAGATGAGGACGAGGAGGCGGTGATGGCCCAGTTTCTTGATGGACTTAACGAGCGTATTGCCCGGAAGGTCGAGCACCATCCATACCGCGATCTTCATGAGCTTCTGCACCTAGCCGTGCAAATCGAAAAACAAAACCAAAGGAAACAAACCCGGCTAAGTAAACTCAAAAACCCTCCTAGTCTTTCCTCGCCAATAACCAAAACGTCGGCCATACCCCGAAAGAACCCCCTAAGAACCGTAGCAACCGTGATCACCGGGACAAAGGAAAATCTCCCGAGACATCGCAAACCAAACCCACCCATGACGCTCCTCGTGACACTAGAACTAGAGAGATTATGTGCTATAAGTGTCGAGGTCGGGGACATATGGCTCGTGATTGTCCAAACTCCCGAGTAATGATCATCACCGATAAGGGAGAATACGAGTCTTTAGACGAGGAAGAGGCGGATGATCTCGAGGAAGAGATCGAATATCCCGATAGTGGGGAACTCTTAGTTACCCGGCGAGTTCTTAGTACTATGGTAAACCCAGACGAGACCGCACAACGAGAGACAATATTCCATACTCGTTGCACCGTCCAAGGAAAGGTTTGCGGGTTGATAATCGACAGCGGGTCGTGCACCAATGTGGCTAGCGCCTACATGGTGAAGAAGTTAGGACTTTTGCCCGAAAAACATCCGTACCCCTATAAGCTACAATGGTTGAATAACCAAGGGGAAATCAAAGTGAGCGAGAGAGTAAAAATTCCTTTTAGCATCGGACGTTACCACGATGAGGTCGTGTGTGATGTCATTCCCATGCAAGCGGGACACATGCTACTAGGACGCCCCTGGCAATTTGACCGAGAGGTCATGCACGACGGACGGGCCAACCAATACTCTCTTATACACAACAAAAAGAAGATTGTGCTAGCTCCTTTAACGCCATCTCAAGTCCACGAGATGCAGCTGCGACTCGCCAAGGAAACCGAAGTGAAAAAGGAAAATTTCTACATTCGGGTCAGTCAAGTCGAGAAGGCCCTTAGGCAAGAGTGTTCTTCGGTGATCTTGATGGTCTTTAAAGACCAAATCACACTCCGAACTGATCCCTCTCACGAGAGTCTAGCCATATCACGGCTTCTTGATCAGTTCCAGGATGTTTTTCCCGAGGATATCCCCGCCGGACTCCCTCCTATCCGCGGTATTGAGCAC
>NW_010965860.1:138030-142366 GCF_000463585.1 Tarenaya hassleriana
TGCGTTGTTCCGGTACTTCTAGTACCGAAGAAGGATGGGACGTGGCGGATGTGCGTAGACTGCCGTGCAATAAACAACATCACAGTCAAGTATCGCCATCCAATTCCCCGCCTTGATGATATGCTCGACGAGCTTAGTGGAGCCACGATCTTCTCAAAGATCGACTTGAAAAGTGGCTATCATCAAGTCCGAATGAAAGAAGGCGACGAATGGAAAACTGCCTTCAAGACGAAACAAGGACTCTATGAGTGGCTTGTGATGCCTTTCGGGCTCACTAACGCCCCGAGTACTTTCATGAGGCTCATGAATCACATTTTGAGAACCTTCATTGGAAAATTTGTAGTCGTGTACTTTGACGACATCCTCGTGTACAGTCTAACCGAGGAAGACCACGTGACTCACTTGGAACGAGTCCTAACCATTTTGCGGAAAGAGAGCCTTTACGCCAATTTGAAGAAATGCTCGTTCTGCACCAACGAGGCTGTCTTCCTAGGCTTTGTGGTTAGTTCTAGTGGGCTTAGGGTCGATGAGGAAAAGATCAAAGCCATAACGGAATGGCCGACCCCTACCACTGTTGGACACGTGCATAGTTTCCACGGCTTAGCTAGCTTTTACCGTCGCTTCGTGCGGGACTTTAGTAGCATAGCCGCTCCCCTTACTGCGGTCATCAAGAAGGACGTACCCTTCGAGTGGGGGATACACAAGAGCGCACCTTTGCTGCGCTCAAGGACAGCCTTACACATGCTCCCGTCTTGGTTCTCCCGAACTTTGACAAGACATTTGAGGTCGAGTGCGACGCATCCGGGATTGGCATAGGAGCCATCCTTATGCAAGAAAAGAAACCCGTAGCTTTCTTTAGTGAAAAGCTAAGCGGGGCTGCGCTCAATTACCCGACCTATGACAAGGAGTTGTATGCACTTGTACGAGCTCTAGAGACTTGGCAACATTACTTGTTGGCCAAGGAATTCGTAGTGCATTCGGATCATGAGACGCTAAAGCATCTCAAGGGTCAAACCACTCTTAAGCGTCGGCACGCTAAGTGGTTAGAGTTTATTGAGACATTCCCGTACATTATCAAGTACAAGAAAGGAAAGGAGAATGTCGTGGCCGATGCTTTGTCTCGCCGACACACATTGATCTCGGTCATGGAGACGAGATTGTTCGGCTTTGAGCACGTGAAGGCACGGTATGAGGACGACCGTGACTTCGGAACCCTCGTAGAAGAATGTAAGAAAGGTGGCTTCGGTCCCTATTACTTGCATGATGGGTATCTTTTCCGAGATAGACGTCTATGTATCCCTCAAGGATCTCTACGGGATGTCATACTCCGAGAACTCATGGAGGAGCTCTCGCTGGTCACTTCAGAGTAGACAAGACGTTGGCCGCTGTTCAAGAACATTTCTTTTGGCCACATCTTAAGCGAGATGTACGGAGGTTTTGCGCCAAATGCGTCGAATGCCATCGAGCAAAATCGAAGGTGCAGCCTCACGGACTGTACATGCCACTACCGATCCCTACGCAGCCTTGGGTTGACATATCCATGGACTTCGTCCTTGGGCTACCTAAGCTCCAACACAAAGATTCTATCTTTGTCATTGTTGATCGGTTTTCAAAAATGGCTCATTTCGTGCCATGTGCCAAGACGGACGTGTTGGGTTTCCTGGGATCTCATGAGCGAATCTAATTCCTAAGAGATCGATTCTAGGGTTTGCGCAGCGGATATAAAATAAAATTTTTGATGAAACCCTAGAACCATGCTACTATTGAATCATAGAAACGTTAGAACGCTTACCTCAATCCATCCGGGGCCTGTATCAATTGATCTGTTCGTCCGATCACTCTAGGCAGGAAGAATACCTCGCCCTCTACACGTATCCACACGTCGGGATGGATTCCAACACCTTGGAACTTGTCTGCTAGGACTAGAGATCTCGATCTCTCTTGTGTGCAAGGTTTTTGGAGGCTTAGGGTTTTATTTTTCTTCCTTTTTTTTTTCTTCTCCTTTTTCCTTCCACTTAAAACCCTAGAAGACATTCTCCTTATATAGACTTTCCAAAAATCCTAATTTGACAAGGAATAGATTACTAGGAATCCTAATCTAATTAGGTTTCCTAAACCTATTAGAATTCTAATCTCATTAGGTTTCCTAGATGTAATAGAATTCTAATCTCATTAGGATTCCTATACATAATAGGATTCCTAATCCCATTAGGATTCCTATTCCAATTAGGAATCTCAATCCAATTAGGATTCCTAATCGGGATAATTTAGCACACGTACTTGTCCATCCCTATTGTGTGTGACCCTGTAGGCTCATCCGTAATAGCAGTAAAACGCAGAATCTCCATTCCGGTAATACAAGTCATAGGCGGTCTCTAGCAAGACACTATGACTACCTATCTCGAATAGAGTTTGTTTGTGATCATACGAAAGCCAGTGATGATTCCGACTGATGATCCTTTTGTATCGCGATATCATATGTCGAACATAAGGCATGGACAAGCCACCTTATCTGATTCGACTGCTTTCTCGTTCACTGAGTTCGACTGTCTGAAATAGACGACGTTCGTCTATAGTGCGGCCACACATTTCTACAGTCTTGCTCACACGAGGGGCCCAGCGATATCTCTCTCTTTTACGAGAGGTACAAATCCCGTCTTGACTATCTACAATCCAGTCATGATTCATTTCGTACCTGATACACGCCTTTATAGTCCTCCTGTTACGCAGGACGTTTGACGTAATCAAAGCACGCAACAACTCATGTTGGATTCTGTAGATATCTCAGGTCTAGGATCCAATCATGGAATCGTCGTATGAGATTCAAGTCATGACGCTAGTCCATGTAACAATCTCATGCGGGTCAGTCCAGTATTCCGTTCCGCAACGAATACCTATGATTGTGATCGTATCCAATACCTATGATCATCTATGTGATCATCAATCACACATCATACTAGTCTTATTATGTCATCATTCCCATAATGACACAAGACTAGGGAGTTTAGTATAATTCATAATGATACATGGATTTCATAACAGATCTAGCATGCAAGAACATGTAATGAATAAAATACTCTCATAAAAACACATAGAAAGTATCAATACATCGAATGTATCTGAACAAAGCTCATAATCAGTACATTATAGAGCACTAAACCAACAGTCCCAACCAAGTGAGAGTTATTCTGAACTCCTAGACAGATCTAGAATACAAGAGAAACTGTTCTTTTGAGGTTCAAGTTCCCGGAATTCGATCCCAAGTCTTGGAAACCCTATTCACTTCACAGATCCTAACAGATCCGTTCCAAAAGCGTTTGGAACCCTTCCTGTTGGTGTGGATACGTATAGAGGAGCTGTACTTTCAGCTCTTGGTGATCAAAACAGGCCTTGGATTGATTGCTACTTTTAGATCTTCAGGAAAGAGGTAAGTATTCGATTCCTACGGTGGTATATGATAACTCCTATTTTTCTCTATATTTTGATGAGAGTTTGTCTAGGTTTTACGGGATAATCACATGTATTCATAGACATTCTAGGCGTGTTAGGATACAAAACCCGGTTGTGCTTTAGTTTTGCAGAGTTACAGGTTTCGAAGATGATTGGACTCGAAAAGGAGTTATTTGGAGCGTTAGAGGAGAAGTCCGGATGAGATACTCATGTTGCGACATCCATAACTTTCTCTACAGAAGTCCAAATCATGCGAAACTGGTACCATTGGAAAGAGAACTTCAAGAGCTTCACGTAGACACCAAAATCGCATAAATCCGACACCAGAGCAGAAAGTTATGAGCAAATTCGTGAAGAGTCCGAGTCCGATGGGTCCGACTTGACTCGGTCCGAGTTAACCTTTTGACTCGGTCGAGTCAAAACCCAGAAAAACCCTAATTCACAATTTTTAGAGTTCTAATGAAAGGAGAACTCTTGGGAGCCGCCCTAGGGTAAAATAGACCTAGCCACGTCCTAGTAGAGGGGAGAGCCTTAGAGAGAACTTAGAGACAGACTTTATACAGACTTTGGAGAGCCTTAGAGAACACTTAGAGACAGACTTTTGGAGAGCTTTTGGTGAGAGAATAATAGAAGTTCACGGGATTTCGAGAAGAAGAAGGAAAATTCGATCGTGAAGACTACACATCTAGCGAGTATATGAGCCAAGAGTTCACTGACTATCTGATTGATTGTGGTATTGTATCACAATTAACTCCTCCTGGAACGCCACAATGGAACGACGTGTCAGAACGGATAAACCGAACACTGTTAGACATGGTTCGGTCTATGATGAGTCAGACAGATCTTCCGAAGTCCTTCTGGGGCTATGCTTTAGAGACCGCTGCAT
>NW_010965860.1:144904-152001 GCF_000463585.1 Tarenaya hassleriana
AGAACGGACGGTCCGAGACCCAGACTCCGAGATTTTTCGTTTTCTGATCCGCTTGTGCAATCGTTGCTTAATCTGATCAACTGTGACTCAAATAGACATGATTTATTCTTATGGATGGTCCCTAGTGAATGAATGCATGTAACTTAATCAAGATATGGTATATGCTTGATTGAGTGGGAGCTCCGGGATTGGGATTACATAATCGAATGGATGGTCTATTCGGATTATGAACAATCGTTGCACAGAAACCGGTTAGATCTAGGAGCTCTATAAGTAAAGCACTTGTCAAGGCCTCGATCGTACGTGTCATGGGCCATGCCAAAGCTGGGTGTGCCGTATTATCTTGGTGAGGCAAGATTGAGAAATGGTGGTTCTCATAGCTTGAAAGTAGATGCTTGATCTAGGTGCGGTTTCGAAAATCCCTTGTTTATGTAATGCTAAGTGTGTACCTCCCATTACTAGAGCGCCTGTCAAGGCATCGATCGTCCGTAACACGGGTCCAAGCTATGAGAACCACCATTTCTCCATCTTGCCTCACCAAGATAATACGGCACACCCAGCTTTGGCATGGCCCATGACACGTACGATCGAGGCCTTGACAAGTGCTTTACTTATAGAGCTTCTAGATCTAACCGGTTTCTGTGCAACGATTGTACATATCAAGGATCAACAATTATTCCTTGATCAGATGTATTACATAATCTGAATAGACCATCCATTTGATTATGTAATCCCAATCTCGAAGCTCCCACTCAATCAAGCATATCCAATATCTTGATTAAGTTACATGCATTCATTCACTATGGACCATCCATAAGAATGAATCATGTCTATTTGAGTTACAGTTTATCAGATTATGCAACGATTGCGTAATCGGACCTCGAAAACGGAAATTTTCGGAATCTGGACTTCGGACCGTCCGTTCTGGAGGTAGAACGGACGTTACAAGCTGGCAGAACGTTCGGTCTCGACTGCAAAAGTCAGAACGGATGTTCTGCCTAGTAGAACGGACGTTCTGCATGGTAGAACGGGTCTAGGGTAGTTCTCCGTGATCAGATCACGTTTTCCCGCGTTCACAGCCCCGATCAGACCCGAAACTGAACCGAATTCTTCTGTACACCCAAAATTCGAACTTCTGCACTCTATGCAACATGAAACATGCAATCTACACTAGATTCAATCATCAAACATGCATAGATATCTGGAGGCTTAGGGTTTTATTTTTCTTCTTTTTTTCTTCTTTTCCTTTTTTCTTTTTTCTTTTCTTAAAACCCTAGAAGACATTCTCCTTATATAGACTTTCCAAAATCCTAATTTGACAAGGAATAGATTACTAGGAATCCTAATCTAATTAGGTTTCCTAAACCTGTTAGAATTCTAATCTCATTAGGTTTCCTAGATGTAATAGAATTCTAATCTCATTAGGATTCCTATACATAATAGGATTCCTAATCCCATTAGGATTCCTATTCCAATTAGGAATCTCAATCCAATTAGGATTCCTAATCGGGATAATTTAGCACATGTACTTGTCCATCCCTATTGTGTGTGACCCTGTAGGCTCATTCGACATAGCAGTATAACCTGAAATCCCTATTTCGGGTATACAAGTCATAGGCGGTCTCTAGCAAGACACTATGACTACCTATCTCGAATAGAGTTTGTTTGTGATCATACGAAAGCCAGTGATGATTCCGACTGATGATCCTTTTGTATCGCGATATCATATGTCGAACATAAGGCATGGACAAGCCACCTTATCTGATTCGACTGCTTTCTCGTTCACTGAGTTCGACTGTCTGAAATAGACGATGTTCGTCTATAGTGCGGCCACACATTTCTACAGTCTTGCTCACACGAGGGGCCCAGCGATATCTCTCTCTTTTACGAGAGGTACAAATCCCGTCTTGACTATCTACAATCCAGTACATGATTCGTTTCGTACCTGATACACGCCTTTATAGTCCTCCTGTTACGCAGGACGTTTGACGTAATCAAAGCACGCAACTCCTCATGTTGGATTCTGTAGATATCTCAGGTCTTAGGATCCAATCATGGAATCGTCGTATGAGATTCAAGTCATGACTCTAGTCCATGTGACAATCTCATGCGGGTCAGTCCAGTATTCCGTTCTGCAATGAATACCTATGATTGTGATCGTATCCAATACCTATGATCATCTATGTGATCATCAATCACACATCATACTAGTCTTATTATGTCGTTATTCCCATAATGACACAAGACTAGGGAGTTTAGTATCATTCATAATGATACATGGATTTCATAACAGATCTAGCATGCAGGAACATGTAATGAACAAGATACTCTCATAAAAAAACATATAGAAAGTATCAATACATCGAATGTATCTGAACAAAGCTCATAATCAGTACATCATAGAGCACTAAACCAACAGGACGATGCTAAAAACATTGCTAATCTATTCTTTCGAGAGATAGTCCGTCTCCACGGCATACCAAGGAAGATAGTGTCGGATCGGGATTCGAAATTCCTCAGGCATTTTTGGCGGACACTTTGGAAAAAGATTGGCACGAAACTCGTCTTTTCGACGACTTGTCATCCGCAAACGGATGGGCAGACCGAGGTGGTCAATCGAACGTTATCCACTCTTTTGCGAGCCACCATCGAGAAAACATTAGAGAATTGGGTTGAGTGCATACCTCATATTGAGTTCGCTTATAACCGAGCGATACATTCGGCATCTAAGCATTCCCCGTTTGAGATCGTGTACGGATTTAATCCGATTACACCACTTGACCTCATGGCCCTACCCGATCACGAGATTCTTAATCTCGATGGAGAAAAAAAGGCCGAGTTCGTTAAGCAGCTGCATCAATGCGTCCGCGATAATATTGCTAAGCGAGCGAGTCTTACGCAAAGCATGCCAACAAGGGCCGTAAGATGATGACATTCAAGGAGGGTGGTTGGGTTTGGCTGCACTTTCGACCTGGGCGTTTCCCGGATAAACGCAAATCCAAACTATCACCACGAGGCGTTGGGCCATTTCGAGTCATAGAGCGAATTAATGATAACGCCTATCGTCTTGAGTTACCTAATGAGTTTAATGTTTCCGATTCTTTTAATGTGGCTGATCTACTTCCTTTCGATGCAGGTACAAACATTTCGAGGGCGAAATCTTCTCAAGAGGGAGGAAATGATGACGACATCACCAAGGATACGGAGTTTGGAGATGCAGAGCTTGGAGATGCGGAGCTTGGAGATGCGGAGCAAGGAGCGGAACCGGAGCTCGGAGCGGGCATGGAGCCGGAACTTGAAGATCCAAGGATTGAGACCACACGTTCCGTTCGCATGGATCCTTCGATCACTCGATCCAAGACACGGGCACTTCGACAACAACTTAATGCCTTCGTATCCCGTGTCATGACCGAACTCACGCTCGAACGTGTGTGCTCGTCCTCGGTCAAATCCGCCACGGCTCGCCATATGCTCGTGTGCGGAGTTGAGACACCTTCTAGGTTAAGCTAGCCTCAAAAGGAAGCTTCTTATGCAGCAAGCAACCTTCTCCAACAGCTAGAAACAGCCACCTACCCTATTAAATGCTAAAGTGTTGCATGTAGACTTGCTTTCAATTATCTAGTTGTTGTTTTTCTATTTAAGGATGCTAAGTACCCTTTTTAAGGGACTTTTTTGCTCATTTTGAATCTAAGAAATCAGATTTCTTTCTCTCCACTTAAAGTGTCGAGTTTTACCTTGCTTTGTCCAAGCTTCTCGGTTTGTCCGAGTTTGTTCGGTTCGTCCGAACTTCCGTCGTTGGTCCGTCCGACACCCTCCCTTGGTCCGTCCAAGGCAGCCTCCCGGTTAGTCCGAAGGCCTTCTATCCTTCACCTATCTCCGTCACACCCCCCTGTTGAATCAAGTTCGAGTGCCCTTTCGGGTGAGTGATTGATTCCAACGTCTATCCTCCATCCTCCCCTCATATCCGAGTACCGAGTGAGTTCGTGAGTCTTCTAAGGCCAGTGATCAATCGGTTCCCGAAACCCTATCATTCCTACGCCTAATCGAGTCTCCAAGGGCGTGTATCAGATTGTCACATGGACAGAGTCATGACTTGAATCTTGTACATCGGTTCGTTCTTGGATCCTCAGACCTGAGATGTCTGGAGTATTTGATATGAGGAGTGGCGTGTCTTGACTGCGTCAAACGTCATCTTTAACCAGATGATTATAACGGCGTTGATCAGATACGTTCACGAATCATATGGAGATAGTAGACATGCAATATGGGACTTGTCACCTCCTTAACATGAGAGATATCGCTGGGCCCTCTCGTGGAAGTCGGACTATGAAAAACGCGTGGCCACGCTATAGATGAAGTTGCATCTATTTTATTAGTCGATTTGCCAAGACGAGAAAGCAATTGAACTTGAAGGGTGGCTCAAACTATGCCCTTGTTCAACTTATGATATCGTGAGACAAAGGATCAGAACTCGAGCTGTTACTGCCTTGGTTAGATCACCTCTAACTCAATTCAACGTGGGTAGTCATGGCGTCTTGCTAGAGGCTAACCATGACTTGTAGATCAAGAATGGTTTTCGAGGCTGCTGCAACTACGAATGGGCCTACAGGGTCACACACCATTAGGGATGGACTTATATGTGAAGTATCAGAAAGGAAAACTTAGATTTGGTTGAACAAACGGTTTTCGGGCCAAATCAGAGTGTCGGGACGATTTCAGCCTTTTGACTCGGACCGAGTCAGTTCTGTTCGAGTCAAAGTCCAGAAAAGTTTTTTTTGGACTTGCTGAGTTTTGACTCGGTCGAGTCAAAGTTTTGACTCGGACCGAGTCAATACTAAATGCGCAGAGTCAAGAGTTGACAATGGGCTTAGGCTGATTCGTTCTGACTCGACCGAGTCAGAGTTCTTACTCGGACCGAGTCAATACTCGGAAAAAGTCACTTTTCCAAAAGGATTAGGGTTTCTATCTTATAAAAAGGGGTATTGGACGCCGTCCTCAACCTAAGACAGACGAAAAGAACCCTAATACAGAGCAAAACTCAGAAGAAATCGTTTCTTTCATAGTTCTAGCTCTCGGGATTAGATCCCACTTCATATACTTCACAGATCCTAGCAGATCGGTTCCAAAAAGGCATTTGGAATCCTTCCCGTCGGTGTGAATACGTGTAGAGGGACTGTAACTTCAGTCCTAGGTGATTAAACATGCCCCGGATCGACTCCTACTTCCGTTTCTTCAAGAAAGAGGTAAGTGTTCGATTCCCACGGTGATATAAACGATTATACGGGGTTTTACAGATGAGTTTGGTTGCGTGTGACGTTTGACTAGGTTTATATCTTTCTTCCGCTGCATGAAACCTAGTAAAACAAACCCTAGATCGATTTGATCGCATGCTAGGAACCCGTAGCGACGAAAACACAACAGAATCTGCTATGATGGCCTGTTTCTAACTCTTCCAACTAACAACACCTCCATTTAAGTATAAGACATAGCCTGATTGCGATCTGTAGTCATCTTGGTCCGATTGGAAACTAGCATCGGTGTAGCCTTTTACAGCGAGCTCGTCTTCCAATCCGCCATATATCAAGAATAAATCCTTAGTCCTTCTCAAGTACTTAAGGATATTCTTGACCGCGATCCAGTGTGACTCTCCTGGATCTGACTGGTATCTGCTCGTAATGCTTAACGTGTACGACACATCCGGCCTAGTACATAACATGGCATACATGATAGATCCTATTGCCAAAGCATATGGGATCCTATCCATACGTTCTCGCTCATCACGTGTCTTAGGACACTGAGTCTTGCTGAGAACAACACCATGACACATCGGCAAGAGTCCTCTCTTTGACTCTTGCATTCTGAACCGATTCAGAACTTTGTCGATGTATGTACTATGACTTAAGACAAGAATCTTTCGAGATCTATCTCTATAGATCTTGATGCCTAGGACATAGGTAGCTTCCCCTAAGTCCTTCATAGAGAACTGTGTTCCTAGCCAAGACTTAACGTCTTGCAAGGTAGGAACATCGTTTCCTATGAGCAGGATATCATCCACGTATAGCACCAGGAAAACAACTAGCCTTCTTGTAAACACATATCTCGTCTTCGTTCTGTGAGAAACCAAACCTTTTGATTGTCTCATCAAAGCGAAGGTTCCAGCGTCTTGAAGCCTGCTTCAATCCATAAATGGACCTCTGAAGCTTGCACACCTTTCCCGGACTCTCTGGATCGACAAAACCCTCGGGTTGTATCATATACACATCCTCGAGTAGGTTCCCGTTAAGGAACGCAGTCTTGACATCCATTTGCCATATGTCATAGTCATAATATGTAGCTATGGCAAGTAGAATCCTGATGGATTTAAGCATCACGACGTATCAAATCCTGTGATGCAGGTTGAACATCTTCAACTTGCTCACTCGGTCCAACGTCTATCTGTAGTCTCAGAAACCCTAATCACTTCATAGAGAGTTATTTCTGAACTCCTAGACAGATCTAGAACACAAGGGAAATCGTTCTTTTGAGGTTCTAGTTCCCGGGATTCGATCCCAAGTCTCAGAAACCCTAATCACTTCATAGATCCTAACAGATCAGTTCCAAAAGCATTTGGAATCCGTCACGTCGGTGTGGATACGTGTAGAGGAAAGACGCCAAGCCTTGGCTAATCAGATGGACTCTCCTGCTACAAGAGTTTGATCTAGAGATCAGGGATAGAAAGAGGACTCAGAATGGTGTAGCTGATCATTTGTCGCGCCTTGAGATCCCTAGCTCTTTGTGTTGGTTTAGTGCTCTATGATGTACTGATTATGAGCTTTGTTCAGATACATTCGATGTATTGATACTTTCTATGTGGTTTTATGAGAGTATTTTATTCATTACATGTTCTTGCATGCTAAATCTGTTATGAAATCCATGTATCATTAGGAATGATACTAAACTCCCTAGTCTTGTGTCGTTATGGGAATAACGACATAATAAGACTAGTATGATGTGTGATTGATGATCACATAGATGATCATAAGTATTGGATACGATTACAATCATAGGTATTCGTTGGAGAACGGAATACTGGATTGACCCACATGAGATTGTCACAT
>NW_010965861.1:0-1043 GCF_000463585.1 Tarenaya hassleriana
ATATTGCATCTATTGTCTGTGTTAGTATGTGTACTAAGCGACTTGCATGTTTTATGTCTTTGTTTTGTCTTTTTCTGTAGAATATGACTGCTGCAGGTAATCTGGCTAATCTCTCCATGCGATCCATCCTGGATCGGGAGAGACTCACTGGTGGAAACTTTCTCGACTGGTACCGCAACCTGAGAATTGTTCTCAGGCATGAGCGGAAGCTCTACGTGCTGGAAGAAGCCGTTCCAGAGGATGAACCAGCGGCCAATGCGCCCAGGGCTGTCAGAGATGCTTACCATAAGCACATCAATGACAACCTGGACGTGACCTGTCTGATGCTCGGATCTATGTCGGCTGAGTTGCAGAAACAACTCGAAGGAACTGATGCCTTCGAGATGATCGAGCATCTCAGGACTATGTTCGAGGAACAGGCAAGGGTCGAACGATTTAACGTCCTTAAGAACCTGGTCAACTGTAAGATGACCAATGGTTCGCCCGTGAGTACTCATATCCTCAAGATGAAGGGTTATCTAGAGGATCTTGACAGACTAGGGTTGGAGGTTAGTCGTGAGTTGGCAGTAGACCTAGTTCTCCAATCCCTGCCGCATAGTTTTGACCAGTTTGTCATGAACTATAACATGCACGGGATGGAGAAGGACTTGACCGAACTACATGGGATGTTGCGATCGGCCGAGCAGAACATAAAAGTCGAGAAGAATGTCCTAATGGTTGGAAAGAGTTCCAACAAGAGGAAGCGTTCCAAGGGCGTGAAAGCCAAAGGCAAAACGGCAAGTGTTGCCGCCGAGTCTAAGCCGAAGGCCGAGAAGGGAGAGTGCCATTTCTGCCATGCCATCGGGCATTGGCGCAGAAACTGCAAACTCTACCTGGAAGATCAGAAGAAGAAGAAGCTTGCAGAAGCTTCATCTTCGGGTATCTTTGTTATAGAGGCTAACTTGTTTACTTCTACATCATGGGTATTGGATACCGGATGTGCCTCACACATTTGTGGAAATGTGCAGGGCTTGAGAAGAAGTAGGCAGCTGGCGAAGGGAGAA
>NW_010965862.1:0-555 GCF_000463585.1 Tarenaya hassleriana
AGTAAACCAAACCCTAGATCGATATGATCGCATGCTAGGAACCCGTAGATTCCCCAACACATTTATGGACTGAAGCAGGCTTCCAGGAGCTGGAACCTTCGTTTTGACGAGACAATCAAAAAGTTTGGTTTCTCACAAAAGGAAGATGAGCCATGTGTTTACAAGAAGGCTAGTGGGAGCACAGTTGTATTTCTAGTGCTGTACGTGGATGACATTCTCCTTATAGGGAATGATGTTCCTACCTTGCAAGACGTTAAGTCTTGGCTAAGAACGCAGCTTTCTATGAAGGACCTAGGAGAAGCGGCCTATATTTTAGGCATCAAGATCTATAGAGATAGATCGAGGCGTCTTCTAGAATTGTGTCAGAGTACTTACATCGATAAGGTCTTGAAACGGTTCAAGATGCAAGATTCCAAGAAAGGAACCTTACCGATGAGCAGTGGCATAGTTCTCTGCAAGAGTCAGTGTCCTATGACACCTTATGAGCGAGAACGCATGGATCGGATTCCATATGCTTCGGCAATTGGATCCATCATGTATGCCATGCTTTGTACT
>NW_010965862.1:608-1043 GCF_000463585.1 Tarenaya hassleriana
ATCGCCGTCAAGAACATCCTGAAGTACTTGAGAAGGACTAAGGATGTGTTCTTGGTATACGGTGGGTCGGAAGACGAGCTCGCTGTAAGAGGTTACACCGATGCTAGTTTCCAGTCAGACCCGGATGACTACAGATCGCAGTCTGGCTATGTTTTCTGCTTGAACGGAGGCGCTGTTAGCTGGAAGAGTTCCAAGCAGGCGACCGTTGCAGATTCTACTACAGAAGCTGAGTATATTGCAGCGTCGGACGCAACAAAGGAAGCTATTTGGATCAGGAAGTTTGTTGGTGACTTGGGTGTGATTCCTAGTGCAGATATCCCCATTGCTCTGTATTGTGACAACAATGGAGCGATCACACAAGCGAAAGAACCCACATCCCATCAACGATCCAAACACATACTCAGACGATTTGACCTTATCAGGGAGATCATAGAC
>NW_010965863.1:0-1041 GCF_000463585.1 Tarenaya hassleriana
ATTTTTTGTGTTTCTAAATAATTGTCATTTTAAGTTTTCTAGGCAAAATTTTAAAATAATTTTCAATTTTATCCTTAATAAAAACTAATAAATTTTAATACATTATTAGTGATAGCATCGATCTATGTATTATTAAAAGATATGTATGACTTTTTATTGTTTTTGTAAAAAATGTGAAAAAAGTTAACACGTCTTGTGAGGAGTATAAATATATATATATATATATATATATAAGAAATTGCAGAATTTGTAAAAATAATATAAAAATATAAGATTAAAGAAATTAATAATTACAGAGATTTTATCGACAGCTGCACATAAAGGCGGTTGTGATTATTAGTTTGTTTTTGTCTGTCCAGCTAAATTGAGTTAAAAGCCGGTTTTTCTTTTTAATTTTATAATACAAAAATACTTTTTACGTCATTCTTTTGGCCTATTGTTTAATTCAAGTATCAAAATTTATATTTTTATATATAAAAGTAATAGGATGAGTCAGATTTTTTATTTGCATAGATTTACTGGATTTTTTAATATTGTTTTGAATCATTTAGATAAATTATTAAATTACAATATATAAACACTCAGATTTGGTTTGAAGTTTGAGCTTGATATTTTTTTATTTAATGACATGTGTGGTAATTTAAACTGTATTTATGTTCATTTATATTTCAAATTTTAAAACGTATATTTATTCCGTTTTTTAAATTTGTGTTAATCTAAAAACCTTAGTTTCATTTCTATCTATATGAATTTACTTGTTAATCTAAATTTAGAAAATTTATTCCAATCGATTTTAAATGTAATCACGTCAAATACAATTAGATATGATTTTCATTTTCGACCGCTTTTAATATTTCATTGGCGGCGGTGTGGTTGGCTACGTATTTTTGAAATTACTAAATTCAGAGTAACGTGGATCCCATTGAACCTTTAATCATTGATGGATTTGTGTTGATTTTTTTTTACCACATTTAATTATAATTAGCGTCGTTGTTTTATGTAATTAGACCCTCCTAATTACTGATCTTGGTTTGTCACCCC
>NW_010965864.1:0-685 GCF_000463585.1 Tarenaya hassleriana
ATGCTATTTAGGTAGACATCTAATGTCAATCACATCCAATGTGACTCTCAGATCCTTTTATTAGACTATGATATCAAATATCATTGCATACTCGTCTCATCTGTACCGTTAAGTCTCAAGTCAAAACTTGACAACTTAACCTAAGGTAAACCATGTTCAAGCTGTGGGAACCACGATTTCCCACCCTGCCTCACAAAGATAATCTGGCACGCTCAGCTTTGGCATGACCCGTGTTACGGACGATCGATGCCTTGACAGGCGCTATAATAATGGGAGGTACGCGCTTAGCATTACATAAATAAGGGGGTTTTTGAAACCACATTCAGATCAAGCATTTATTTTCAAGCTATGAGAACAACCATTTCTACATCTTGCCTCACCAAGATAGCACGGCACACCCAGTTTTGGCATGGCCCATGACACGTACGATCGAGGCCTTGACAAGTGCTTTACTCGTAGAGCTCCTAGATCTAACCGGTTTCTGTGCAATGATTGTTCATAATCCGAATGGACAATCCAATCGATTATGCAATCCCAATCGCGAAGTTCCCACTCAATCAAACATATATAATATCTTGATTAAGTTACATACAATCATTCACTATGGACCATCCATAAGAAAGAATCATGTTATTCTGAATTACAGTTGATCGGTTTTAAGCAACGATTGCTCTAACCAGATCCC
>NW_010965865.1:0-211 GCF_000463585.1 Tarenaya hassleriana
GACGTTGGCCGTCGTGTCGCACACGACTAAAACGCGTCTCAAACGCCCGTCAAGTCCATGACGGTGATGGTTGAGTCCACAACCATCCACAGACACAATCACGCTTAACTCGTACACACGAGCAAGCTACACACATGGCACACAACGTGAAACATCCCCATAGTACAACCATACGCATCACGGTATCCGGTCCCTACCGAGCTACCGTTTA
>NW_010965866.1:0-366 GCF_000463585.1 Tarenaya hassleriana
ATTAAACCGAATTAGAGTTAAATCACCTTATAAGAAGGAGATTAAAAACCCTAACTCGGAAAAACCAAGATGGAAGAGTCTGGAACGGACGGACCAGAAGTCCAGAACGGACGGTCCGTCGTGCCAGACCCGACGATCCAGAACGGACGGTCCACGTGAGCAGACCGTCCGGTCTACGTACCGACGGTCCGCGTGTATCTCTGGACCGTCCGTTCCGGGCTTTAGTTTTTCCGAAATTAAACCGAATTAGGGTTAAATCACCTTATAAGAAGGAGATTAAAAATCCTAACTTAGAGGTGACGTATAGAGCCAACTTTTGGCAGAAAAGAGAGAGTTTTTGGAGATCCAAAAACGAGTTCTAAGTCT
>NW_010965867.1:0-634 GCF_000463585.1 Tarenaya hassleriana
TCGGACATGACTCGTTATTTGGTTCGAATTGTTGACCATATGTCGATGGCTAGCGATTCAAATCAACTTCTGAGTCATCAGATCACTTAGTGGACTATGGATATTAGTTTGGGTTGACTTTCAGATCATCGGATTATCAACCGAGAGATGGATGCCGATTTTTGTCGATATGTAGGGACTAGATCAATGTGTTGTCTAAATATGGTCATAATTTTTAGCGAATATATTAGATCTGTGCGATAATGGTGTCTATGCGTAGTCTTTAAAAAAAACTTTCTAATGATATAAAGAAAGAGTAATTTGGACATGTTTTGTGGAAGTTATGAGGTTAATAATTTGATGAGTCAACAATCGAACAACTCATCGGGCATGACTCGTTATTTGGTTCGAATTGTTGACCATATGCCGATGGCTAGCGATTCGAGTCAACTTCTAAGACATTAGATCACTTATGGATCATGGATATTAGTTTGAATTGATTTTCAGATCACCGGATTATCCACCAAGAGACAGATATCGATTTTTGTCGATATGTAGGGACTAGATCAACGTGTTGTCTAAATCTGCTCATATCTTTCAGCGCATATTTTAGATCTGCGCGATCATGGTGTCTATATGTAGTTATTAAAAAAAA
>NW_010965868.1:0-1039 GCF_000463585.1 Tarenaya hassleriana
AAGGAAGTGTGGAATATAGCATCAGTGATTCCAATGGATAAAGGAATGAGTTCAGGTGGCAACGGTAACGGTAACGGTGGCAATGGCAGCTCAAAAAGTAGCCACAGTGACGAACTGATCAATGAGGAGAATTTCTTGGGGATTTGCAGCAGAGAATTGCTCGCCAGAGGGTGTGAACTCCTCAAACGCACCCGCAAAGGTAAAGAACACAACACAAACTACTTAGACATTCTTCTGTTTTTCTTTCCTAAGTTTAAGATTAAGTGAAGTCTGTTTCTTGTCTCTTGGACCTTTCAGGCGATCTCCATTGGAAAATAGTTTCAGTTTACATCAACAGAATGAATCAGGTTGGAACTCTCTACTCGAAGATTTTGGATTACCTTTAGGAATTTGATCATTTGATCTGATGAACTTTGGATGAAAAGATAAAGATTAAAGTCACATGAGATTATTAGTGAATCAATGGAACTTTAGTCTTTTTTTTTTTTACAAGTGTGAAACTGATGAAACGAGGCAGAAAAAGAAGAGAAAGCATAAACGAATCAAAGCCAAAAAAGCATGGCAGTATGTGATGAAGTAATGGCATCTACTTTTCACACTGTTTAAGCATTTTTTTTGTTTTTGGTTTATGGATGATTGAAGGTTACTTTGAAGATGAAGAGCAGACATGTTGCAGGGACCATCACCAAAAAGAAAAAGAGTAAGAAATCATTACACAAACCCTTGTTCCATGTGACATTCTCACGAAATCTAAGAAGAAGCATTTAGAAACCTTGTTCAAGATTCTGATGGGTTCAAAGACAAAAAGAATGCATGTCATATTCTCATGGTATTGATGTAAGAGAACTAAAGTTTAGACTTCACTTTTGTCACCATCTAACATCAATAATATGCCAGAGCCATTGAAAAGAGAATTCAAAACTTTGATGTGGGTCTGCTTCGAATTTGGGGATTTGAGACAGAAAAAAAAAAGCAAAAGCTTTGGATCTAAAGTAACTAAAGGATCTAAAAAGAGGGTCTATTCTTTTACTTTTTGTCT
>NW_010965869.1:0-5000 GCF_000463585.1 Tarenaya hassleriana
CGTTAAAGGAGAAGTCCGGATGAGATGCTCATGTTGCGACATCAATAACTTTCTCTACAGAGGTCCAAATCGTGCGAGACTTGTACCATTGGAAAGAGCACTTCAAGAGCTTCGCGTAGACCAAAATCGCTTAAATCCGACACTGGAGCAGAAAGTTACGAGCGAAATCGTGAAGGCCAGAAAACTGCCAGCGCAGGGCCGGATCCAACTGGATCCGGTCCGGATCAAGGACGCCGAATTCGACCCCAGGAATCTGGATCCGGTCCGGATCCACCTGGAATCGGTCCGGATCCAGTCTAAAACCCTGTTTCGCGATTTTCAGCATCTGAATGGGAATAGGACTCTTGGGAGCCGCCCTAGGGTTATAAAAAAGCCCTAGCCACGTCCTAGAACATCGGAGAACCTTAGAGAACACCTAGATACAGATTTTTGGAGAGTTTTTGGGGAGAGAAGAATAGAAGTTCACGGGATTTCGGGAAGAAGAAGGAAGATTCGATCGTGGAGACTACACATCTACATGAGCTTTTCTCTCCTTTCTTTTATCTCTTCTTCTCTGTTCTTTCTATTGTTTTCTATGAACCGTGAGTAGATCCATGGCTATGGGTTAGGGATTCGTATGTGTTTTGGGTATGTTTGAACCCTAACTTGGATTTTGGTTTTGATTTGTTTCGGTTCTATTGATTTGTGCTTTTATTGGATTTGGGTCAAGACATGCCCCCGACGGTCGAGACAGCCCTACTTTGAGGCCCACGGAGTCATGGACGACCACTCTCGGATTAGGAACGCATCACCCTTTCTCCGAGAGACAGCCCTACTTTGGTGGCGACGTATTTGTGCCGATCGAGATCGAGGAGAACCCCGAGTCCAGACTTGGGCACAGTTCAAAACCGAGCTCAAGCGCCACTTCGTCCCAACCAATGCCATGGACGAGGCCCGGACCCGACTCCGACGACTTCGACAGACGGGAAGCGTGCTCACCTACATAAGTGAGTTCTCAACTCTATGTCTTGAGATCACTGATCTGTTCGACAAGGACGCGCTCTTCTTTTTCAGGGATGGGCTTAAGGATGACGTTCGGCTCGAGGTGAACCGAAGGGCCGCGGACGCTGGACGACGCAATCGCCATTGCCGAGTCAATCCCGGACTCCGGACGTCCACCGAGGCCAACACAATCCCAAAGCCATCCCAAGCCACGTCCCGAGCCACGCCACGAGCCTCGGCCCGCTGCCTTCCAAACACGTAAGGGTCTTTACAAGCCTCCATCCAAGCCCCCTTCTCCGTGCTTCCATTGCGGCGGCCCTCATTGGTCTCGGGAGTGCCCAAAGAACGCCAAGCTCACGACCATCATAGGCCAAACCAACGGTTGAACCAAGCACCTTGGTCATATGGCATCTCCGGCTCCAAAGTCAAAGTCCGAGGACGGCGGCCTCCTCTACACGGACGTCAACATTTACGGTAATATCTTACCCGCTATGTTAGACACCGGGGCCTCCCATTGCTTCATTGACGCAGGAATCGCAAAGATGCTCAATCTAAAGGCGGACCCGAATGGTGGTACCGTCAAGGCGGTCAATTCCCCGGCCCAAACAGCCACGGGGATTGCCCGGAACGTTCGGATCCAGATTGGAGATTGGGACACACGTCTCGACTTCACGATCCCCCCCATGGACGATTTCAAACTCGTCCTCGGCCTTCCCTTCTTCCGGGCGGCCAACATGCAGCTTCCGGCCTCGCACAAGTCCCTCATCATCTTGGACGACGTGCAACCGACCATTGTCCCTCTTCGGTGTGTCCCGAAGGGCATTGCTATCTCGGCCTTACAGTACGATGGCCCGACCAAGATGGGTAAGCCGGCTCAATCTCGACGTTCATCGCCTCCCCGGCAACCCCCATCAAGGTACGCGACCATGTACTCTTCTCGGCCTCGCTCCAAGTCTCGCCCACAGCAGCAACTCTCGGCCACATCACTCGGAAAGATGGCCGAGACCGTCCTCTCTTGCCGTGAGTTCTCCCCAGCCCAACGGGAGTACTTGATCCAATGGAAGGGCGAACCACATTGGGAGAGCACTTGGGAAGCTTTAGACCATTGCCAAGAATTCGCGGGACTTATCCGCGAGTTCGAGGCCAAATGGTTCTAACCTCTTTGTTTTGCTGGACGACCATTTCAATAAGGCACGACGGGGACGTCGCGCGTTTAAGTGGGGGAGAATGTAAGGGAGAAACTTTTTGCGTCTATTTCTCCATTCCCATGAACGTCCCATGGTTCCTTGGTGGGTCTTCTCACGTTCGGACATCGCTCCTCGACCTCAGCCATCCTCTCGGACCATGCACGGACCATGACTGGAGACCTCGGACCTTCCTCTCCCTCGGACCATCGAAGAACTATCCATGGACGAACCAACCTTATCCCCGGCTCACTTGGAGAATCACGGACCACGCCTCTTCAGACCAAAGTCTAGTTTTGGACAGCCCACTACTTGGACTTGAAGAGTGACGACTTGGGCTTCCTTCCCAACAAGCCCAAGTCCCTTGACCAAGCCCATTGGTCTCTCACATGGCCAAGCCCATCAGCCCCTCTCTCGGCCCATTCGCATGGAGCCCTCATTTGGTCCAGATTCATCCGAGTGCAAGATAAGGAAAGTATCGTTGATTGATTGGATCTTGTCTTTTGTGTATGGAATGATTGAGTCAATCACCCGATTGTAGGATTGATTGATTGCCAATCAATCAATCCCGGATTTGTGGTTTTCCCTATGTGCTTCGGACCCTTAGCCTATAAAAGGGACCCCAAGCTCATTTGAGAAGTCATCCGGAAATCTCTTCTCTTTCTCTCTCGGCTTTTTCTCTCATTCCGCCGTCGGTCATCTCCCTTGTAAGACCGTCGGCGTCCCTTGGTTCGTTTTGCCATTCAATAAAACCGTCCTTTTCCTCTGGCTTCGCCCCGCTCAGTCATAGTTCACCATCTTTCGGGTCCCGACAGGCATGCTCACACTCGAACCCTTCTCGGAAGATCAAGGTCGTGTTGGTTTTGTGCTCTATGATGTACTGTTTATGAGCTTTATTTAGATATATGAGAGTATTTGATTCATTACATGTTCTTGTATACTAGATGTGTTATGAAATCCATGTATCATTATGAATGATACTAAACTGCCTAGTCTATTACTATGAATTATCGACGATATTCGGTAAAATATTCGGGAAAAATAGTTCCTATGCTCGGAAAATTATGAAACTTTGCCACAAATAAGATCATATCATCATAGTGTTGTGTACAAAAAATCAGATCAAAATTCCCAGCCGATTTTTCTCTAGACGCGTACTTCTGCTCAAACATTTCAATGTTTCCTCGTGCCATAAGTGTTTTGGCAAATAAACCTATATAGGGGGGTGGGGGGAAAGGGGGGCAAAATATAAAGGAGATGGGAGATGGGGAGATGGGAGATGGGAGATGGATGATGGGTGATAGAGGTGATAGGAGATATGAGATGGGAGATGGGTGATGGGTGATGGTTGATGGTTCTTCAACCGACCATTCGGAGATTCCTCGGACATGTTTGGATTTTTCTCGGACTTGTTCTTCCTTAGCTGCATCCGATGCTGCTATGTACTCGGCTTCTGTAGTCGAATCTGCCACGGTTGGCTGTTTGGAACTCTTCCAACTGATAGCCCCACCGTTCAGGCAGAAAACATAACCTGACTGTGATCTGAAGTCATCTCTGTCGGTTTGGAAATCTACATCTCATATTTATGTTGTGGTATAAATTTCATTCCGTTTGGAAAAGAAATGACTGATGAAAATTATTATTTTCGATTTTCCGCACATGGTGGTCCGAGAAATCTCGCATAGGTCCGAGAAACTGCGTCCGTCCCGTCCGAGAAACTGCGCACAGGTCCGAGAAACCTCGAACATGCTCTGAAATTACCGTTCATCCGAGAATTTTCTCCGACCATGACCCTCTAGTCCGCCTCTACAGTCCGAGAAACTCCGAATGATCGGAGAAACTCGTCGGATGACCGAGAAAAATCCGAAATGTTCGAGAGATTTCGCCCATGGCCGAGAAACTGCGTCCGTACAGTCTGAGAAACTGCGCACAGGTCCCAGAAACCTCGAACATGTTCGAAGACTTCCGTTCATCCGAGAATTTTCTCCGACCATGACCCTCTAGTCCGCCTCTACAGTCCGAGAAACTCCGAATGATCGGAGAAACTCGTCGGATGACCGAGAAAAATCCGAACATGTTCGAGAGATTTCGCACATGGCCGAGAAACTGCGTCCGTACAGTCCGAGAAACTGTGCACAGGTCTGAGAAACCTCGAACATGCTCGGAAATTTCCATTCATCCGAGAATTTTCTCCGACCAGGACCCTCTAATCCACCTCTACAGTCCGAGAAACTCCGAATGATCGGAGAAACTCGTCGGATGACCGAGAAAAATCCGAACATGTTCGAGAGATTTCGCACATGGCCGAGAAACTGCGTCCGTACAGTCCGAGAAACTGCGCACAGGTCCGACATACTGCGCACAGGTCCGAGAAATTTCCAAACAAGTCCGAGAAATCTCCGAACAAGTCCGAGAAAAATCCAAACATGTCCGAGAAATCTCGAATCTCCGAATGGTCGGTTGAAGAACCATCAACCATCACCCATCACCCATCTCCCATCTCATATCTCCTATCACCTCTATCACCCATCATCCATCTCCCATCTCCCATCTCCCCATCTCCTATCTCCTATCACCTCTATCACCCATCACCCATCTCCCATCTCCCATCTCCTATCTCCCATCTTTATCACCTCTATCACCCATCACCCATCTCCCCATCTCCCCATCTCCCATCTCTATCTCCTCTATCTCCCATCTCCCATCTCCCACCTCCCACCTCCCACCCCCCTTTCCCCCCATTCCCCTTGTTGGGAATGAGGAAAATCGGGGAATGAGAGAAAAACGAGATTGTTTGGGTTTCGCATTTTTGGTTCGCGGCCAGACCATAAATTT
>NW_010965869.1:15688-25688 GCF_000463585.1 Tarenaya hassleriana
AACTCCCGGAACAGTGGGTCCTCAAACTCACATGGTTCGGGACAAGTCAAGGATCGTTCGAAGCCACCTAAGCCATGCTTCCTCTGCGGTGGTCCCCATTGGGTCCGAGAGTGTCCCAAGAGAGCAAAGATCAACGCAGCCGAAGTTAGGCCCGACAAAAGCAAAGGCAAAGGCAAGGAGAAGGAGACGGATGGAGACTCAGCCATCGTCGGATCCCTCCATAGGTTCAACACGTTGAACAAGCCACCCTCAACCGAGAATGCCATAGCTTCCGAGTCACCTAACCGAGGCCTTCTCTATGCGGACATCGACATATACGGTAAGATAGTTCCTGCTATGTTCGATACCGGTGCTTCTCACAATTTTATGGATGTAGGTGAAGCCAAGAAACTTAAGCTACGCTTAGACGGTAGTGGAGGTTCGGTTAAAGCCGTGAACTCTCCTGCACAAGCTGCTGTAGGTGTGGCCAAGGGAGTCCGAATCCAGATAGGAGATTGGATTGGGAAGACCGATTTCACGGTCTTGCCCATGGATGACTTTCGAGTTGTCCTCGGACTCACCTTCTTCCGTTCGGTGAGCACCTTCATCCCCGCAGCCACCTCCTCACTCGTGATAGTGGACAAGGACAAGCCCACCATTGTTCCACTACGTCCAGCCCCGAGAGACTCCACAACTCTCTCGGCCATGCAGTTCAAGAGAGGAGTCAAGAACTCGGATTGTTTCCTCACAACCATCCGAGACCTAAACGACGATGAACCCTCGGGTCAAGCTCATGTCCCGAGCGAGGTACGTTCTCTTTTGGACTCTTATGCAGATGTGATGCCCTCGGAACTTCCCAAGAAGCTTCCACCGAGGAGAGGAGTAGACCATGCCATCGAGCTCATTCCCGGGTCCAAGCCACCGGCCATGGCCCCGTACCGAATGGCTCCTCCCGAGCTAGCCGAACTCAAGAAGACCTCCTAGACGCAGGCTACATACAACCCTCTAAGGCCCCTTATGGCGCTCCCGTCCTCTTCCAAAAGAAGAAGGATGGCTCCCTTCGGATGTGTATCGACTACCGAGCTCTCAACAAGGTAACCGTGAAAAATAAATATCCTATACCCTTAATTGCAGACCTTTTTGATCAGCTTAGGGAAGCCCGAGTCTTCTCCAAGCTTGATTTGCGTTCGGGCTATTACCAAGTGAGAGTAGCCGAGGGAGATGAGGCCAAAACCACGTGCGTCACTAGGTATGGTTCCTTCGAGTTCAAGGTAATGCCTTTCGGCCTAACCAATGCTCCGGCTACGTTTTGCACGATGATGAATGAGTTATTTCATCCATATCTAGATAGGTTTGTGGTCATATATCTAGATGATATTGTTGTGTATAGCAAAACCTTGAATGAGCATGTAGGTCACCTCAAGCTCGTCTTGGATGTACTTCGAGAGAACGAGTTGTACATCAAGCTCGAGAAGTGTGACTTCGCCCAACCCCAAGTGGAGTTTCTAGGTCATTATGTGAAGGACGGACAACTCCTCATGGACCCGAAGAAGATCAAATCCATCCGAGAATGGAACCGACCCAAGACCGTCCCACAACTACGGTCCTTTCTTGGCCTTGTCAATTATTATCGCAGATTTATACTTGGCTACTCATCCATTGCAGCACCTCTTTCGGACATGCTCAAGAAGGACAAGAAGTGGGAATGGACCGACAAATGCCAAGCCGCGTTCGACAAGCTTAGAGACATTGTCTCGAGTGAACCAGTTATGACATTGGCGAACGTCGATCAGCCCTTTGAGGTACATTCCGATGCCTCGGACTATGCTATTGGTGGTGTTTTGATGCAGGACAACCATCCCGTGGCGTACGAGAGTCGGAAACTCAACGATGCCGAGAAGAAGTACACCGTTCAAGAGAAGGAAATGACGGCCATTGTTCATTGTCTTCGGACATGGCGTCATTACCTCCTTGGAAGCTCGTTCGTGATCAAGACGGACAATGTGGCCACGAGCTACTTCCAAACGCAGAAGAAGCTCAGCCCCAAGCAAGCACGGTGGCAAGACTTCTTGGCGGAATTCGACTATACCATGGAGTACAAGCCGGGGAAAGCAAATGTGGTGGCAGACGCTTTGTCCCGCAAGACGGAGTTTGCTAACCTCAATGAAAGTGAGCCTAGGAACGATTTCACAACTCGGATCCGAGAGGCCATGGACCATGATCCCGCGGCCAAGCATCTCCTCGACCTTGTCCGGAAGCATCAAACCCGGAATTTTTGGGAGCAAGACGGCGTTGTCTTCTCAAGAGGAAGGCGGATCTATGTCCCAAGACACGAGGGGATCCGAAAAGAAATCCTCAAAGAGTCCCATGACTCTCGGTGGGCAGGCCATCCCGGGGAGAAGTGCACCCTAGCCTTGGTAGCCGAGAACTACTATTGGCCCCACATGAAGGAAGATGTTGAAGCCTATGTTGAGACATGCCTCGTTTGTCAACAAGACAAGATCGAGCAACGACTTCCCGCGGGCTTACTACAGCCCCTGCCCATTCCGAATCGACCTTGGGAGTCAATTTCCATGGATTTCATTATGAACTTACCCACGGTTAACAAGTTCGGTGCTATCTTTGTCATTGTAGACAGGTTTAGCAAGTACAACACCTTCATCCCGGTCACGGCCAAATGTCCCGCCGACGAGGCAGCTAAGGCCTTCTTCAAGTACGTGGTGAAGTATTGGGGCTTACCACGTTCAATCATAAGCGACCGGGACGGAAGATTTACAAGCAAGTTTTGGAGAGAGTTGTTCCAACTCATGGGAACCGAACTCCGATTCTCCACAGCCTTCCACCCTCAAACGGACGACCAAACGGAGCGTATCAATGCCCTCCTAGAGCTGTACCTTCGGCATTACGTAAATGTCCATCAAGGGGATTGGCCGGATCACTTGGACATGGCTCAATTCTCCCACAAGCTCCAAAAGAGCGAGTCCATCGGCAAATCCCCATTTGAAGCAGTCCTTGGACGTCAACCCACGACTCCAAGTGGCCTTTCCATCTCATACAACGGCCCTAGCCCAGCGGCCCATGCCTTTGCACGAGAGTGGCAAGAAGAGACGGATCAAACGTGGCTTTGGCTCCACAAAGCCGCTTACCGAATGAAGAAGTGGGCGGACAAACGAAGGAGACCTCAAGAATACAACGTAAGAGATCAAGTGATGGTCAAGATCGTGCCCCACAACTTCCGAGGGATGCAAGCCTTGCACCGAGGCTTAACACGCAAATATGATAGCCCATATCCCATCATCGAGCGCATTGGGAAGATGGCTTACAAGCTGCAACTTCCCAACCACATCCGGATCCATCCCGTCTTCCACGTAAGTGTCCTTAAACCTTATAAAGCTGACCCAAATGATGATGACACGAACAGGTCCAAGCGAGCTTTAATGCCCGAGTTGGTCGAGTTTTCCAAACAAGCCGAGATCATCCTGGATCGTCGCAAGAAGAGGGGAACCAACAACCACGAGTACTTCGTCAAATGGAGAGGCTTACCAGACTCCCAAAACACTTGGGAGGAAGTGGACAAATGCGGAGCATTCGCGGACATGATCCGCGAGTACGATGCACACCATTGAGCACTTCGGCCGGCACAAGACGTGACGAGGACGTCCCGAGTTTAAGTGGGGGAGCATGTGAGGGAAAAATGGGGTAATTTTTCACCTTCCTAGTCCTTTTCTTTTTTCTCGTTCATGTATGTCCACAGGTACATTCACGGATGGAGAAACAAGCGCACATGGACAAGGAATTGCCGAGAAGCTTCCTTAGCGGGTCACAGACCATGGACGACCTCGGACCACCATGCCCCGACGTCCCAACACTCTCCCAGACCTCCAGGACATGTCCAGACCACGCTCGTGCCAAGGCCACAATCGGACCAAGCTTTGACCTTTTGACCCGAGACAAGTTTGTGAAGCTCGGATATGGCCTATGGCGAGTCCTTGGGCGTGTCCAACATCCTTTTGTAGTTTGGGCTCGGGCCAAAGCCCATTTAGATGTTCTAGAGTGTTCTTAGATAGGTTTAGGCAAGTCCTAGAGTGTCCTTTTTCGTTTTGGGCAAGTAAGGACCGAAAAGGAAGATTAGGGGAACGAAATTGTGAACTTTCCATTTTTGATCTTTTGGCCAAACTTAATAAATAGAAGGCTGATCAGAAGTGGGAAGGCATCTCGTTTAATCCTCAAATCTTGCCCTAAGGTTTCTGAAAACCCTAGCTTCGCCGGCTCTTCTTTCTTTGGTTGTCCGCCGCCGGTCTTCACACCGCCGCCAGAAACCATCCCCTTGTACGAGCCGCACGTCGCACCCTTGTTCCTCTTTTGATTATTAATAAACTACGCCGTACCGTCGGCTTCCCTTACCATCAGACCTTCTCCTCTTCTCAAAACCCTTAACACACTCGGATTTCTCTAAGTCCGAAGGCTTAGCCAAGTCCCATCGAGCTCTCCCGCGTCCCATACACGTCCGAGACTCTCCCCTTGGCCTTGGCTGCCTCACGTGGTTCATAGCTTAACTCTAGACCCGTGACACTATTGTCAGGAGGAAAAATGGGTAATTTTTCATTTCCCTATTCCCTTTCTTTTTTCGCGTTCATTGGTTTGTGCAGGCTAAGTCACGGATGGTCGGAAGATCGAGGAAGCCCGCACGCGTCCGAGAAACTTTGCACCAGCCCGAGAAAGCCCATCGCACGCGTCCGAGGAAGTCTAGGCCAGCCCAGCAAATCTCGCACGGCTCAGAAGCCTCCCTCGCGCGCGTCAGAGAAAGTCCGCACCAGCCCGGGAGACCTCGGCCCAGCCCGACAGACTCTACCGAGCAAGTCCGAGAAACTCCGCACGGGACCCCGAGAAGCTCCAGCACGGGACATCTCAGGCCACGGACCTCGGACGACCATGGACCACCCAAACCCAACTTCCTGGCACCCTAGAGCTCCTCTCCCAAGTCGCGTACCAGCCCAGATCAGTTTAGGACAGCCCGTGACCGAGATTGGCCCAAAACCTCGGCCATGGTCCATGACAAGTTCATGGACGTGTCCGAGGCTTTGTTCCATGGCCAAATCTCGGCCCTAGGCCCATTAGACAGCTTAGGCGTGTTTCCTTTCTGTTTTAGGCATGTTCTAGACTCTTCCTTTTCGGTTTAGGCAAGTAGGGATCAAAAGGGAAGATATGGGAAGTGAGGAATGTAAAGTTTCCTTTTTGTGGTTATGAGGTAAGACCTATTAAGGGGCGCCGACCACAAGGAGGAAACTAAGCTCGCAAACCCCCAAATCTGCGCCTTAGCTCCCGAAACCCTTTCTTACATCGCCGGCCTTCTTCCTTTCTCCTCCTCCTCGGTGGCTCTCAAACCACCGCGCGTAGAGGCTTGTAAAGGGCCGACGATCCCCCTTGTACTTTTCCTTGGTTATTAATAAAATACCCCGCCGTACCGTCGGTGTTCTTCTCCCTCTCTTCTCTCGGATCTCACTTCGACCACCACACATCCCCCTCATTCTCTCGGACCCTAGTCCTTGAGAAGGCTTAGTTGGGCTTCTCGGCACTCCCACACGTCCCAAGCACGTCCGGATTGCCTCCCACCTTCTCCACAGGCCCAATTGCCTCACGGTTCAGCCTAGCTTCACCTTAGGCCCGTGAAATTTGTAGTATCAGAGCCTGGTTCGCTCACAAACGGACCAGGTCTCATCCCCGCTTCCGCACATCTACTCATCCGAGAATCCGAGAGAGTAAGGAGATCCGACAGCATGTCCAACCATGAAGGAGCTAGCAATCAGCCCTTGGAGCACACCTCCGAGGCTGAGAACGGTCGAGGACGAGGCCTAGATCTCGGCCCTATGACCCGAGCACGAGCACGAGCACGCACAGCCGAAACCCAACCCGGGACCGTAGAGGCTCGACTACGAGCACTTGAGGAGGCTGATGCCGAACAGGACGCACGCACGGATGGTCTTGAGCAGGAGATCTCCGCTGTGAGCGAGTCCACAAAGCACGTCTTGGATAACTTGGAGCAACAACTCCGAGCCGAGCGAGACATGAACGACGAGCACTTTCGCATCGTCCGTGAGAACCAAGACCATGAGGTAAGTAACTTACGTGATTTGGTTAACAACTTGACTCGTGAGTGCAGGGTTCTTCGAGACATGGTACAACAAGCCCCTGCCCAAGACCGAGACCACGCACCTCGAGAGCAACTCGTCCGATGTCCCGAGCCAAAACCCTACAACGGAGCGAGGAACTCCTCTACGGTAGAATCCTTCCTCTTTAGTATGGAACAATTCTTTGATGGTGCAGGTGTTACGGGAGAGCTAGCCAAGGTCAAAGGTGCCGGAAACTACCTCCAAGACCTCGCCCAACTATGGTGGAGACGGACATTACTAGACCAAGAACGTCGGGTCACCACATGGGACCAATTCAAGACTGCCTTGCGTCAACAATTCGTGCCCTCCAATGCACGAGACGAGATACGAACACGCTTTCGTAGACTTCGGCAAACAGGAAGTATCTCGGACTATGTCTGAGAATTCTCCTCTCTTTTGCTTGAACTTGGTGATGTCAATGATCATGATGCTTTGTTTCATTTTAAAGACGGGTTGAAGGATTTTGCTCGTTTGGAAGTGAATAGGAGGGAGGCTCAAACTCTAAATGCAGCCATCTCCATTGTGGAAGGACTCACGGACTACAGCGCCGGACGCCCTAATCCACAGCACAAGTCAAGGGACGGGAACAAGCCCCGGCACAACCCTTCTCACCAAGGACAGCCACGTTCGGACAAACCGAGCCAAGGAGGCTACAGTGGACAAAACAAGAAGTCCAAACCTCCCCCGAGCCCGTGCTTCCTTTGTCAAGGACCGCATTGGGTCTGCGACTGCCCAAAGCAAAAGAAAATGAATGTTGTGACCAACCAGCCGAACAAGGGCAAGAACAAGGTCACCGAAGACGAAGGCCAGGCCATCGTCGGATCTCTACACCGCTTCGGGACGTTGTCCAAGCCAGCCAACCCCGAGGATGACAAGAACACCGAGGCCAAGTCTAAAGGACTCCTTTACGCGGACGTCGAGATATACGGTAAGGTCGTTCCTGTTATGTTTGATACCGGTGCTTCCCATAACTTTATGGATGCAGGTGAGGCTAAGAGACTAAAGCTCCGAGTGGAGGGAAACGGTGGAACAGTGAAGGCTATCAACTCCCCGGCCCAAAATGCGTCCGGAGTCGCTCGCGACGTCCGGATTCAAATTGGTGACTGGGTTGGGAAGACAGACTTCACCATTCTCCCGATGGATGACTTTCGGGTCGTGTTAGGACTCACATTCTTCCGATCCGTGAGCACATTTATTGCCGCAGCCACGATGCCCTAGTAATAATAATCATCGACAAAGACAAGCCAACCGTAGTGCCCCTCAAAGCCACACCTACAGCGTCTTCTACCCTCACGGCCATGCAGTTCAAACGAGGAGTCAAGAATTCCGAGTGCTACTTGGCCACCGTCCGAGAACTCAACCAAGGAGATGAGACGGATAAGCCGGATCAACCAACGGTCCCGGCCGAGGTAAGACGTGTCTTGAATGAATTTTCAGATGTCATGCCCGAGGAACTTCCCAAGAAGCTTCCCCCGTAACGCGACATAGATCACGCCATTGAGCTGATCCACGGAGCCAAGCCACCGGCAATGCCTCCCTATCGCATGACTCCTCCCGAATTGGCCGAACTCAAGAGGCAAATTGAAGACCTACTCGAGGCCGGTTACATACAGCCCTCAAAGGCACCATACGGCGCTCCCGTTCTATTCCAAAAGAAGAAGGACGGATCCCTAAGGATGTGCATTGACTACCGAGCTTTGAACAAGGTAACGGTCAAAAACAAATACCCTATTCCACTAATAGCCGACTTGTTTGATCAGCTCAAGGATGCACGAGTGTTCTCTAAGCTCGACTTGAGGTCGGGATACTACCAAGTGCGTGTTGCCGAAGGAGACGAGCCCAAGACCGCGTGTACAACAAGGTATGGGTCATTCGAATTCAAGGTAATGCCCTTTGGTCTCACCAATGCCCCGGCTACATTTTGCACCATGATGAACCAAATATTCCATGATTATTTGGACAAATTTTTTGTGGTCTACTTGGATGACATTGTCGTATATAGCCGAGACTTGAGTGAGCATGTAGGTCACCTAAGGATTGTCTTGAACGTCCTCCGAGACAATGAGCTATACATCAAGCTCGAAAAGTGTAGCTTCGCCCAATCCGAGGTGGAGTTCCTAGGCCACTACGTCAAGGAGGGACGGCTCTTGATGGATCCGAAGAAGATCAAGTCAATCCAAGAATGGGCTGTTCCGAGGACTCTCCCAAAGTTACGGTCCTTCCTAGGATTGGTTAACTACTACCGAAGGTTTATCCTCGGTTATTCCTCGATCGCAGCCCCTCTTTCGGATATGTTGAAGAAAGATCGCAAGTGGCAATGGACAGACAAGTGCCAAGCCGCATTCGACAAGCTACGGACCCTTGTGTCCGAGGAGCCCATCATGGTTTTGCCCGACATTGGCAAACCATTCGAGGTACATTCCGATGCTTCCGATTTTGAAATTGGTGGTGTTCTTATGCAGGAGGGACATCCCATAGCGTACGAGAGCAGGAAATTGAATGACGCCGAGAAGAAATACACGGTTCAAGAGAAAGAGATGACGGCAATCATCCATTGTCTCCGAACATGGAGACACTACCTTCTCGGGTCAACATTTGTGATCAAGACCGACAATGTGGCGACGAGCTACTTCCAAACACAGAAGAAGCTCAGCCCCAAGCAAGCCCGTTGGCAAGACTTCCTTGCGGAGTTCGACTATACCTTAGAGTATAAGCCGGGCAAAGCAAACGTGGTCGCCGACGCACTCTCCCGCAAGATCGAGCTAGCCACACTCACGGGAAGTGAGCCTAGGACCGACTTTACAACTCAGATCCGACAGGCCATGACCCATGATCCCGCGGCCAACCACCTCCTCCAACTAGTCCGACAACACCAAACCCGTAAGTTTTGGGAAAGAGATGGTATTGTTTATTCTCGTGGACGCAGGATTTACGTGCCAAAGGGTGAGGAGCTTAGACGGGAAATTCTCAAAGAGTCCCACGACTCAAAGTGGGCCGGACACCCCGGAGAGAAGCGGACTCTAGCATTAGTAACCGAGCATTACTATTGGCCGAAGATGAAGAAGGACATAGAAGCCTATGTCGAGACGTGTCTTGTGTGCCAACAAGACAAGATCGAGCAAAGACCCCCTGCGGGACTTCTCAAGCCTCTCCCCATTGCGGATCACCCGTGGCAATCGGTATCCATGGATTTCATTACCACTTTACCTAACTCTAATGGTTTTGGAGCTATCTTTGTAGTTGTGGACAGATTTAGTAAGTACGGGACGTTCATCCCCCTCTCTAAGCAATGCCCCACGGACGAAGTAGCCCAAGCCTTCTTCAAGCACGTGGTCAAGCTTTGGGGATTGCCTCGGTCCATCATTAGCGATCGAGACGGACGCTTCACCAGCAAGTTTTGGACGGAATTGTTCAAGCTCATGGGCAGACAACTTCGGTTCTCCACGGCCTTCCACCCGGAAACCGACGGACAAACCGAAAGGATCAACTCACTCTTGGAGCTCTACCTTCGACACTATGTCTCAGCCCACCAAGAAGATTGGTCCCGACACTTAGACATGGCGCAATTCTCCAACAATCTCCACAAGAGCGAGTCGACCGGCAAGTCACCGTTCGAGATAGTGATGGGACGACAACCTACAACTCCGAGTGGTCTCTCTCTCACCTATGATGGCCCGAGCCCAGCAGCTCATACCTTTGCACGTGAGTGGCAAGAGGAGACCGACCAAACTTGGATTTGGGTTGCACAAAGCCGCCGCACGCATGAAGAAGTGGGCGGACAAGAAACGGAGACCCATGGAATACAATGTAGGAGACCAAGTCATGGTGAAGATCATCCCACACCATTTCCT
>NW_010965869.1:33188-40014 GCF_000463585.1 Tarenaya hassleriana
TTTTAAAAAAAAAAATCGATTATTTTTTATTCGTTTTGTATTCGATTTAAGTTTTTTCAAATCTAGAAAAGTTATAACTGTTCAATTTTTATGTTAGATTTTAGTTCAATCACGATTGTATCTTATTCAATTCACCTATTTGGTTAATAATCAAAATATTCACTCCACAAAAACATTTCATCCTTTATGGAATCAAATAGAACTGACTATAACTTCTGTGGGTCCATCAGGAAATTACATGATGTGTTTAGAGGTCCAAAATGCTTAATCATTACCATCAATGGACTTTTTTATTTTATTTTTAAAACTAAATCAAATGTTATTTTCCATCGGCCTGAATGGACTTTTAGGCCCAAGGAAGGAAGTCTTCGTGTGCTTTAAGGAAAAGGACAGAAATTCTAGTGTTGTGCTTGTAGGTGCATGTACTTTGTGTTTCTTCACACCCAACCAAAAACAACTCCAATTAATCACGTATTTTACCTTTGACGAAATGTGGAAATAACTAATCAAAAGGCTCTTGGCATGGAAGTGTAAAAACAGTGTGTTGATGTCAATTTCAGTAGAGACTTTGAAGTTTCCGGGACAAAATCTTTAAGTTGGTCCAAAAATTCTAATTTTATCAACCTTTTTAGGTAAGAAAATTAGCTTACTACTATTTTTTATTTTTTTTGTAAATATAGAGAGTTTAAAAGGTTAGATGGATTTGATATAATGGTTAATATCATTGATTCATTATATTCCTTTTTTAGTTTTCTCATTACTTTCTTCGTCATGGTGTCGAATATGGTGGTCATTTCGAGTTTCGATTCGATTATTTCATTTATTGAAGAAATTATTATCATTCGATTTTTATATAAATATCGGTTTGTTTTGATCCGATTATTTTTCTGTTCGGATTTGGGTTTTTCTTGTAAAAAAATCATTTTTTTATAAAAAAAAAGATAGTTTTTTCGGTTATTTTTTAATCGATTCGGTATTGATTTTTTCGGATTAAAAAAAAATCATAACCATTCGATTTTTATATCAAATTCAGTTCAATTACAACTATGCGGTTATTCGGTTAATAACCAAGATGGTGACCCTAATGTTGAATATGTTAAAAGTATAATAAATGTCTAGCTCTAAACTTTTAGCCCTATCCTTTGACCCTACATTCCGTCGTCTATGCCCTTTTCATGATATGTCAAATTATTCGTAAAAGGGTATGATTTGGTAATAAAATCTGAATATAATTCTAATTAGTGTGTGTATATATATATATATAAGCTCTGCTAATTACCCACCATGCAATTTTGTATTGGAGAGTAATATTTATGGATGAGAATAAGTAGTGCAAAATCTACAGATTAATCGTTCGATTTGATAAAATTAAAACAGCTAAGGTGGCTTTCAATGAAGGTTCGTGCCACGTGGATGATGGCCAAGTATCAAAAATCGTATCGGCCTTTGCATTCCAAGGTAATTAGTAGCTTGAAAGGGCTATCAAATATCTCAAAGTATTAAGTGGAGAAGAATTGAAGGACCAAAGGGTTCAAACTTGATTTCTTCTTTGACCCAAATATGAACCTCTCCTTGAGAAGGCTATTGGGTAACTAAATCATACTGTCCTGTGATTGTTGAAATAAACTGCATAAATTTTTTTCCTCGTTTATATTATAAAACTTAACCCAAAATCGAAATGAATAGAGAAAAAGATTTCATACAGACGTTCCTCAATAAACTCAGGATTAAAGCGATATTGTTGTTTTGTTGTTATATAACTAATCTCATTGGTTCTTCCTTTCAAGGCAGAGATCGATTGGTATCATGGCAAATGCTCGACTCAGAAAATTCTTAAGAAGAAACCTAAGAAAGGTGCAAAGAAGAAAGCTAAGAAAGGTCCTCAAAGATCCGCACCTATCAGATTGTGGAGATTTACAATCTTCAATAAATTGTTCTAGATTGAACGTGATGTGTTGTTGCTCCAGTTTTCCTTTATTTTCTAAGAATTGCAAAAGCAATGATAGAACAATTACCCAACAAGTATATATCCAAAATAATTAATGGTATTAGCTATATAAAAAACTAATCATATATAATTATAATGTTTGGGTATACCTCTAATTTGATCAGTGACGGTAATATCTAGGATCCCGCATGAATCTCTCCAATTTCTTATAAACATCGACCACATATCAAATTCCTATAGATATAGAAAAATATGCAACAAAAAAAAGATAATAATATATATCAATTAGACAGGATAATATATAGTATATTTGTTAAAATTTCCATTTTGTTAGCAAATGTGTTTATGGCAGGTATTGGTTTTTTAATTAGTTTCTGAATCAACTAATTACGTTGATAGTATTGTCAGCGTCAAGCCCAAAATTAATTTGTCCTGGAGTGGCATTTAGATTGGAGGTAACCGTTTCAGGTTTCGGTTCGATTATTTCGATTATATAATACTAAAATCAGCTGGTTTTTTTATATCAATTTCGATTCCGTTCAAATTCGATTTTTTTTTTATTAAAAAAACTTATTTTTAAAAAAAAAAATCGATTATTTTTTATTCGTTTTGTATTCGATTTAAGTTTTTTCAAATCTAGAAAAGTTATAACTGTTCAATTTTTATGTTAGATTTTAGTTCAATCACGATTGTATCTTATTCAATTCACCTATTTGGTTAATAATCAAAATATTCACTCCACAAAAACATTTCATCCTTTATGGAATCAAATAGAACTGACTATAACTTCTGTGGGTCCATCAGGAAATTACATGATGTGTTTAGAGGTCCAAAATGCTTAATCATTACCATCAATGGACTTTTTTATTTTATTTTTAAAACTAAATCAAATGTTATTTTCCATCGGCCTGAATGGACTTTTAGGCCCAAGGAAGGAAGTCTTCGTGTGCTTTAAGGAAAAGGACAGAAATTCTAGTGTTGTGCTTGTAGGTGCATGTACTTTGTGTTTCTTCACACCCAACCAAAAACAACTCCAATTAATCACGTATTTTACCTTTGACGAAATGTGGAAATAACTAATCAAAAGGCTCTTGGCATGGAAGTGTAAAAACAGTGTGTTGATGTCAATTTCAGTAGAGACTTTGAAGTTTCCGGGACAAAATCTTTAAGTTGGTCCAAAAATTCTAATTTTATCAACCTTTTTAGGTAAGAAAATTAGCTTACTACTATTTTTTATTTTTTTTGTAAATATAGAGAGTTTAAAAGGTTAGATGGATTTGATATAATGGTTAATATCATTGATTCATTATATTCCTTTTTTAGTTTTCTCATTACTTTCTTCGTCATGGTGTCGAATATGGTGGTCATTTCGAGTTTCGATTCGATTATTTCATTTATTGAAGAAATTATTATCATTCGATTTTTATATAAATATCGGTTTGTTTTGATCCGATTATTTTTCTGTTCGGATTTGGGTTTTTCTTGTAAAAAAATCATTTTTTTATAAAAAAAAAGATAGTTTTTTCGGTTATTTTTTAATCGATTCGGTATTGATTTTTTCGGATTAAAAAAAAATCATAACCATTCGATTTTTATATCAAATTCAGTTCAATTACAACTATGCGGTTATTCGGTTAATAACCAAGATGGTGACCCTAATGTTGAATATGTTAAAAGTATAATAAATGTCTAGCTCTAAACTTTTAGCCCTATCCTTTGACCCTACATTCCGTCGTCTATGCCCTTTTCATGATATGTCAAATTATTCGTAAAAGGGTATGATTTGGTAATAAAATCTGAATATAATTCTAATTAGTGTGTGTATATATATATATATAAGCTCTGCTAATTACCCACCATGCAATTTTGTATTGGAGAGTAATATTTATGGATGAGAATAAGTAGTGCAAAATCTACAGATTAATCGTTCGATTTGATAAAATTAAAACAGCTAAGGTGGCTTTCAATGAAGGTTCGTGCCACGTGGATGATGGCCAAGTATCAAAAATCGTATCGGCCTTTGCATTCCAAGGTAATTAGTAGCTTGAAAGGGCTATCAAATATCTCAAAGTATTAAGTGGAGAAGAATTGAAGGACCAAAGGGTTCAAACTTGATTTCTTCTTTGACCCAAATATGAACCTCTCCTTGAGAAGGCTATTGGGTAACTAAATCATACTGTCCTGTGATTGTTGAAATAAACTGCATAAATTTTTTTCCTCGTTTATATTATAAAACTTAACCCAAAATCGAAATGAATAGAGAAAAACTGCAGGACCACTCACGGACGAACAACGGACGAGACGAACGCAAATATGGACGGGAAACGCTTATCGCACGTTCGAGAAGGCCAAGCTGGGTTCTGCTCGGGTCACCGACCACGGACGACGTCCGGACCTGTCCAAGTCGACCTCAAGGCCTTCCTCACTCACCCAAGGATCTGTCCAACTCATGTCCATGACCAGACCGCGGCCCAAGACTGCCATGGCCCGAGAATTGCCTAAGGAGCTCGGATGTGGTCCATGACCAGTTCATAGACGTGTCCAGCCCTTTCTTGTGGCTTTGTCTCGGCCCATGGCCCATTAGGAATAGGTCTGATCGAGTTATGTAAACTAGGGACTTATAGAACATTTCCATTTCGTTAATAAGGCAAGTAGGGATCATGGGAAGGATATGGGAAGTGGACAAATGTAAAGTTTCCATTTTCGGCCAACTTGCCCACCTAATAAAACTAGGGCTGGCCGAAACTTGGAGACTAAGTCTGCAAACCCCCAAATTCGATCCTAAGCTCCCGAAACCCGTTCTTACACCGCCGGCCGCTTCTTTTCACCGGAATCCTCCTTGGCTTACAAACCATCGTCGGATTCCGTCTTGTACCGCGCCGTACGGTCCCCTTTGTACTTTTTCCATTCATTAATAAACTAAGCCGTACCGTCGGTTTCCCCCACCTGTCCGGCCTTCTTCTCCCTCGGATCCAGACCTTTCTCTTCTCTCGGACCACCCACAAACACTCCCACAGGCTTAGCCGAGCCTCCTGAAGCCTCCTCACGTCCACAGCACGTTCGGAGCTTCCCTTGGACCCATTCCAAGGCTCGGTTGCCGCACGACCCTGTCTACTCCACTCACGGGCTCGTGACATTGTGGTATCAGAGCCTGGTTCGCTCACAAACGGACCAGGTCTCCATCGCTTCCGCTACACACTCACACAACCGAGAGAGACCGAGAAACTTCGGACGCACCGAGAGAAGATGTCGCACGCAGACGGGAATTCCCAGCACGAGGTGAACAACGAGACCGAGAACGCTCGGGGCAAAGGCACAGAACACAGGCCTTTAACCCGAACCATGGCCAAGGCAGCCGAAGTGAATTCCGAGACCGTGGACACTCGTCTGCGGGCCTTAGAGGAACCCGAGGGCGACCAAGACACACGGATGGATGAACTAGAGCAGGAGATCTCCGCTGTAGGCGAGTCCACCAAGCATGTCTTGGAACGGATCGAACAACAAGCACGAGCAGACCGAGAGGCTCACAACCGAGAGGTAAGTGACCTTCACCAAATAATTGACGAGTTGAAACGTGAGTGCAGGATGCATAGGAACGTGGCATAGCCAGCACCTGCCCACATCCCAGTCGAAGCAGCACGGGAGCCTATGGTCCGAGCACCGGAGCCAACACCCTACAACGGGACCCGTAGTTCGACGGCAGTTGAGTCCTACCTCTTCGGCCTTGAGCAGTACTTCGACCACACGGGAAATCCACAGTGACCAAGCCAAAGTCAAGGGAGCAGGTGTCTACCTCAAGGACTTGGCGCAACTGTGGTGGAGACGCACTCTCCTTGATCCGGAAAGACGGATCGAGACATGGGTCCAATTCAAGGACGCAATCCGACAACAATTTGTCCCCTCCAACGCAATGGATGAGACATGCACACGCTTCCGCCGCCTAAGGCAAACAGGGAGTATTTCTGACTATGTTAGAGATTTTTCTTCTTTGCTTTTGGAATTAGGTGATGTATCCGATAGGGATGCATTGTTTCACTTTAAAGATGGTTTGAAAGATTTTGCAAGGCTAGAAGTGAACCGGAGAGACGCACAGACCCTCAACGCAGCCATAGAAGTGGTCGAAGGGCTCACGGACTTCAGCAGCAATCGGCCGAACCATCCTCAAAGGCCAAGAGACAATCGGCCCCGGCCAACCTTCCAACCGCAAGGACAACCACGTCCGGAGAGGTCATTCAACCACCAAAGGAATGACCGCCCGAAGGGAAAGCCTAGGCCACCACCTAGCCCATGCTACCTTTGTAATGGCCCACATTGGGTTCGCGATTGCCCGAAGCAGAAACAAATCAACGCGATGGCCAAAGCCTTAGCGGACGCACCATCCAACACGTCCGAGAAGAACAAAGGCAAGGGCAAGATGCATCAGGAGGACCAGACCACTCTCGGGTCCCTCCATCACTTCGGGACGCTGTCCAAACCAATCCCCACCGAGGCCAAGAACCGAGGCCTCCTATATGCGGACATCGAGATCTACGGTAAGATCGTTCCCGCTATGTTCGATACTGGCGCTTCTCATAATTTCATGGATGCAGGTGAAGCTAAGAAACTGAAGCTCAAGGTCGAGGGAAGTGGAGGACAAGTGAAAGCGGTCAATTCCCCTGCCCAAGCTGCGTCCGGCATTGCCCGGGACGTACGCATCCAAATTGGGGATTGGCTAGGGAAAACCGATTTCACTATCCTCCCCATGGATGACTTTCGGGTCGTGATGGGACTTACGTTCTTCCGAAACCAAGACGGAAGGGTCTGGAACGGACGGACCAGAAGGCCGGAACGGACGGTCCGCCAGGTCCAGACTTGCGTGCTTTAATTAAAAAGAACCTT
>NW_010965869.1:40170-44654 GCF_000463585.1 Tarenaya hassleriana
GCCAAACCTCCTGCAATGGCACCCTACCGGATGGCTCCACCCGAGCTCGCGGAGCTTAAACGTCAAATAGAAGATCTCTTGGACGCGGGATACATCCAGCCGTCCAAAGCACCCTACGGAGCCCCTGTTCTCTTCCAAAAGAAGAAAGACGGGTCATTACGGATGTGCATTGACTACCGTGCACTCAATAAGGTAACCGTCAAGAACAAGTACCCTATTCCGTTAATTGCTGACCTCTTTGACCAGCTTAAGGACGCAAGGATCTTCTCCAAGCTGGATCTTCGGTAAGGGTACTACCAGGTAAGGATAGCCGAAGGGGACGAACCAAAGACGACTTGTGTCACAAGATACGGGTCCTTTGAGATCAAGGTGATGCCCTTCGGGCTCACCAATGCCCCGGCTACTTTCTGCACTATGATGAATGAAAGGGTACTACCAGGTAAGGATAGCCGAAGGGGACGAACCAAAGACGACTTGTGTCACAAGATACGGGTCCTTTGAGATCAAGGTGATGCCCTTCGGGCTCACCAATGCCCCGGCTACTTTCTGCACTATGATGAATGAGCTTTTTCATGATTATTTGGATAAGTTTGTTGTTGTCTACCTTGATGATATTGTGGTGTATAGCCAAGACTTGCATGAGCATGTAGGTCATCTTCGGAAGGTGTTGCGCATTCTCCGGGACAATGAACTCTACATCAAACTCGAGAAGTGCAGCTTCGCCCAAACCGAAGTGGAGTTCCTAGGCCACTACATCAAGAACGGACAGCTCCTCATGGATCCAAAGAAGATCAAATCAATCCAAGAGTGGACTGTACCGAGGACCATCCCTCAACTCCGATCATTTCTCGGATTGGTCAACTACTACAGGAGGTTCATCCTCGGCTATTCTTCCATAGCAGCCCCACTTTCGGACATGCTCAAGAAGGACAGGAAGTGGCAGTGGACAGACCGATGCCAAGCCGCTTTCCACAAGCTACGGACCCTTGTGTCCGAGGAACCTATCATGACCTTGCCCGACGTGAGCAAGCCATTCGAGGTACACACTGACGCCTCGGATTATGCTATTGGTGGCGTGTTGATGCAGGAAAGTCACCCCATAGCGTACGAGAGCCGCAAACTCAATGAGGCCGAGAAGAAATACACCGTGCAAGAGAAAGATATGACGGCCATAGTCCATTGCCTCCGGACTTGGCGTCACTACCTTCTCGGGAGCTCCTTTGTGATCAAGACGGACAACGTAGCCACAAGTTTCTTCCAAATGATGCGCACGCACCGAGTCTTATATTTAATACCCGATTCGTACCACTATCCGCAAGTATACGGTAGTTGTAGTACCGGGGTCGAACACGAGGACTAGGATGTATTAGTCTATCTCTAAGCTAGATTAGGTGGTCAAGTAAAAATGTGGTTTGTACTCAACTTCTCCAGCTTGTTCGAAACAAGCAAACTCGGAAGTTTTGGGAGAAGGATGGCATTGTCTACTCAAGAGGCCGACGAATCTACGTCCCAAAGCACGACACCTTGAGACGCGAAATCCTCAAGGAATGCCATGACTCAAGCTGGGCCGGACATCCAGGAGAGAAGAGGACTCTAGCCCTTATCACCGAGCACTACTACTGGCCGAAGCTAAAGGCGGACGTGGAGGCTTATGTGGAGACGTGCCTAGTGTGTCAACAAGACAAGGTTGAGCAAAGGCTACCGGCGGGGGGGGGGGACACCTTATGTAGATTAGTAATTACAACCTGTTGACTTTGGTTTCATGTATTGACAATAATGGAATGGTCACATAATTTGTGATACACTTACGATTTACAACCCGATAGGGACACCGACATTAAGCCGGATGCGATGCGATGTCCACCTTTTGAATCATTTCATCTGGTCGAGGAAGATAAACGGCACGATGTGTCGTTTTCGTCTCTCCACATGACGTGATTTTTTATATTGTATAATTTATTTATTTTCGTCTTTTGCAGAGCTTTCCACATAACGTGGAAGGCGTAAGACGGTCACCCCAATTGATAAAATACCAAAATTAAGACTTTTCTAGTTTTTGGAACTGCTTATTGGGTGAACGCACTACTAGAGCTGTACCTAAGGCACTACGTGAGTGCTCATCAGCTCGATTGGGACAAGCATCTCGACATGGCTCAATTCTCCCACAATCTACAACGGAACGAGTCCATAGGCAAGTCACCCTTCGAGGCCGTCCTTGGAAGGCAACCGACAACACCAAGTGGACTTAGCCTCTCATATGACGGTCCTAGCCCAGCTGCTCACACATTTGCCCGAGAATGGCAAGAAGAGACGGACCAAACGTGGGTGTGGTTACACAAAGCCGCATGCCGCATGAAGAAATGGGCGGACAAGAAGAGAAGGCCAATGGAGTATCAAGTAGGAGACCAAGTCATGGTGAAGATCATGCCACATAACTTCCGAGGCATGAGGATGCTGCACCGAGGCCTCACTCGGAAGTATGATGGCCCATATCCGATCACCGAACGCGTCGGGAAGATGGCGAACAAGCTGCAACTTCCGGACCGCATCCAGATCCACCCGGTCTTCCATGTAAGTGTTCTAAAACCCTATAAGGCTGACCCCTTAGACAATGATAGGAACAGGTCCAAGAGAGCACCAATATCGACCACCGTTCAATTCACAACGGAGGCCGAGCTCATCCTTGACCGCCGTCCAAGCCAAGCCAAAGGACCGAAGCATCGGGAGTATTTCATCAAGTGGAAAGGACTTCCAGACTCACAGAACACATCATCCTTGCCCGCCGCCCAAGCCAAGCCAAAGGACCGAAGCATCGGGAGTATTTCATCAAGTGGAAAGGACTTCCAGACTCACAGAACACATGGGAAGCCGAGGACCATTGCTGGCAATTCGCGGACAAGCTTCGCGAATTCGATTCCAACCATCCCTAAGTAACCGAGAAGCCATGGACGTGACGAGGACGTCCCGATTTGAGTGGGGGAGCATGTGAGGCGTAAAATAGGTAATTTTTCATTTTCCCAGTCCATTTCTTTTTCCTTGTCCACCCGTTCGTGCAGGACCACTCACGGACGAACAACGGACGAGACGGACGCACATATGGACGGGAAACGCTTATCGCACGTCCGAGAAGGCCAAACTGGGTTCTGCTCGGGTCACCGACCACGGACGACGTCCGGACCTGTCCAAGTCGACCTCAAGGCCTTCCTCACTCACCCAAGGATCTGTCCAGCTCATGTCCATGACCAGACCGCGGCCCAAGACCACCATGGCCCGAGAATCGCCTAAAGAGCTCGGATATGGTCCATGACCAGTTCATGGACGTGTTCAGCCCTTTCTTGTGGCTTTGTCTCGGCCCATGGCCCATTAGGAGTAGGTCTGATCGAGTTATGTAAACTAGGGACTTATAGAACATTTCCATTTCGTTAATAAGGCAAGTAGGGATCATGGGAAGGATATGGGAAGTGGACAAATGTAAAGTTTCCATTTTCGGCCAACTTGCCCACCTAATAAAACTAGGGCTGGCCGAAACTTGGAGACTAAGTCTGCAAACCCCCAAATTCGATCCTAAGCTCCCGAAACCCGTTCTTACACCGCCGGCCGCTTCTTTTCACCAGAATCCTCCTTGGCTTACAAACCATCGTCGGATTCCGTCTTGTACCGCGCCGTACGGTCCCCTTTGTACTTTTTCCATTCATTAATAAACTAAGCCGTACCGTCGGTTTCCCCCACCTGTCCGGCCTTCTTCTCCCTCGGATCCAGGCCTTTCTCTTCTCTCGGACCACCCACAAACACTCCCACAGGCTTAGCCGAGCCTCCCGAAGCCTCCTCACGTCCACAGCACGTTCGGAGCTTCCCTTGGACCCATTCCAAGGCTCGGTTGCCGCACGACCCTGTCTACTCCACTCACGGGCTCGTGACATTGTGGTATCAGAGCCTGGTTCGCTCACAAACGGACCAGGTCTCCATCGCTTCCGCTACACGCTCACATAACCGAGAGAGACCGAGAAACTTCGGACCTACCGAGAGAAGATGTCGCACGCAGACGGGAATTCCCAGCACGAGGTGAACAACGAGACCGAGAACGCTCGGGGCAAAGGCACAGAACACAGGCCTTTAACCCGAACCATGGCCAAGGCAGCCGAAGTGAATTCCGAGACCGTGGACACTCGTCTGCGGGCCTTAGAGGAACCCGAGGGCGACCAAGACACACGGATGGATGAACTAGAGCAGGAGATCTCCGCTGTAGGCGAGTCCACCAAGCATGTCTTGGAACGGATCGAACAACAAGCACGAGCAGACCGAGAGGCTCACAACCGAGAGGTAAGTGACCTTCACCAAATAATTGACGAGTTGAAACGTGAGTGCAGGATGCATAGGAACGTGGCATAGCCAGCACCTGCCCACATCCCAGTCGAAGCAGCACGGGAGCCTATGGTCCGAGCACCGGAGCCAACACCCTACAACGGGACCCGTAGTTCGACGGC
>NW_010965869.1:45074-45637 GCF_000463585.1 Tarenaya hassleriana
CGAGAAAAATCCAAACATGTCCGAGAAATCTCCGAATGGTCGGTTGAAGAACCATCAACCATCACCCATCACCCATCTCCCATCTCATATCTCCTATCACCTCTATCACCCATCTCCCATCTCCCATCTCCTATCTCCCATCTCTATCACCTCTATCACCCATCACCCATCTCCCCATCTCCCATCTCTATCTCCCATCTCCCATCTCTATCTCCTCCATCTCCCATCTCCCATCTCCCACCTCCCACCTCCCACCCCCCTTTCCCCCCATTCCCCTTGTTGGGAATGAGGAAAATCGGGGAATGGGAGAAAAACGAGATTGTTTGGGTTTCGCATTTTTGGTTCGCGGCCAGACCATAAATTTTCCCGAACGTGAGCACCATATGGGACTGCTCAGTGCGTAAATCCGACGGCACTGAAAATTTCGATGAATCGTGGCCAGAAATTTTCCGACCGGTGGGATAGTCATCCGGCAGACCATCCCATGCCGACACGATCGTGTATGAGGGGGGAACATACATGACCGTACCGACCTCCCGTCGTTGGAAATCCATCATCCGTCG
>NW_010965869.1:46355-46573 GCF_000463585.1 Tarenaya hassleriana
TGGTCCGAGAAACTCCGCACAGGTCCGAGAAACTACGTCCGAACAGGTCCGAGAAACGGCGCACAGGTCCAAGAAACCCCGCACATGTTCGAGGAACTCCGTTCATATGAAAAATTTCTCCGACTACGACCCTCTAGCTCCCCCCTACAGTCCGAGAAACCTCGAATGGTCGGAGAAATTCTGATCATGCCGAGAAACATCCGACAATGTCCGAGACA
>NW_010965869.1:52458-53478 GCF_000463585.1 Tarenaya hassleriana
TGTGTCGGTGAGGCAGAATTTTTTGCTTCGAGCAGTTCTTTTATGGACGATTAGTGATTTTCCAGCTTACTCTATGTTGTCAGGTTGGACAACACATGGTCGTCTAGCGTGTCCATATTGCATGGATGAAACTGATGCATTTTGGTTGCAGCACGGACGAAAAATGAGTTGGTTTGATAGCCATCGGCGTTTTCTACCAAGAAATCACGTGTTACGACGCAACAAGAAGAATTTTCGAAGAAATATAGTTGTTGTTGATTCTGCGCCACTTGAACATACCGGGGATGAAATTTTACTTGAACGAATCGAAGAATGTGTTCGGTCACATGGATTATCTACTACATCAGTGGTTGGTGGTAACGGTCATTTACCGATTGAAGGATATGGTGATTATCACAACTGGCATAAGAAGAGTATATTTTGGGAATTGCCATATTGGAGACATCATAAATTACGACACAATCTTGATGTTATGCATATCGAAAAGAATTTTTTCGATAACATCATTAATACAGTGTACCATAATTTGCCGTCGAACGATGTTGTCCATGTTCATATGTATGAAATAAATATCCTCTCGTAGAGAACATTGGCCAACATTTGACCAGCCGAATGGGACCTTGAACTAACTCGTGTAACCACAATGGATGATCTTCTTGCGATGCAAATTTTCCAAGTACAATACCCGGGTCATATTGGACTCAAAGTGATGATTTTCAGATGTGATTGGTTTGATCCGACGCCGGGACGTGGAATACGGATCAACAAATCAGGGATCACTGATATTTGTTACTCCCGTCGATATAGAAAATACGATCCTTTTATACTGGCATCCCAAGCAGATCAGGTATGTTTTATCCCTTATCCAAGAGATAAAACGCGAAGAAGTGACATCGATTGGAAGGCCGTTATCAAGATTAATCCAAGAGGGACCATTACATATGATGGATCAGTGGAACAAAGCCCGCTACAGGAAGAACACACAGTTATAGTTGTCGCGGAAACAATTGATGTGGAGAG
>NW_010965869.1:53748-54727 GCF_000463585.1 Tarenaya hassleriana
CTTAACCGTCGTTACACGTCGCTAATGGCCACGTGGTCAAACATTAGCGACGGGAACCGACGGTTAAGTTCCGTCGCAATGTGTAATACATAACGCGAACCCTCTTCTTTCTACTCCGCTCGACGAAATCCGAAATCTGCGAGTTCCGGCCGATTTCCGGCGATTTTCGGCAACCCACCGTCCAACCCAGCTGTCCGACGCCGCGAGGTAAGTCTTTCCTCTCTCCTTCTCTCCCTTGGTGATGCTTCGGAGAATATGTGCAATTTAGGGTTTCTGGGCGATTTTCGGTGGAAATCCGAAAATTCCCTGCGATTTCCTGCCGTGTTCGGGTTTAGGTGTAATTACGATGTTTTAGGGTTGAGGATTTGTGCGAACAAACGGCGAAATCCGAAAATCCCGGGCGATTTCCGGCGAAATCCGAAAATTTCCGGATTTTCCGGCCGATTTTCGGCGAAATTACGGGATATTGTCGGCGATATTACGGTTTAAAGGGTTTAGAATTTCTATATGTAGATGAGTTAGTCACGTTCCGGGAGTAGATCGGGTAGCGGAGTCCGACCTCGCGGACGAGGATCCGGTGTTTCTAGCCCTTCTACCCCTACTTCTCAGCAGCCCCCAATACCCACACCTCGTTTGGATCAACCTTTCAGGGTCAATCCACACAGCAACCTTCACATGAAGGTTGTTCGCGTGATTCATCAGTATCACTCAGGGAAATCCTCGCATCCGAGGATCGTCGTACGACGAGACCGCATCTTAGCCCAGAGCGAACCAACGGTACTTTATGGTAAGGAACATTGTAACAATTCATTTCTAAATTTTATATTAACGTTTACAGTTATATAACTAAGTATATTTATATACTCGCATAGGTTCGGTTGTGATACCGAGATACGGAAGACAATTGTGAGCATCTTCAAGAGTGATTTTCAGGGTCCTTGGTTCAGTATCACTCGTGTCCCTCCAGCGACTCTGGAGC
>NW_010965869.1:60037-63116 GCF_000463585.1 Tarenaya hassleriana
AACTTCTTCCCGAAGCCGACTCATAATCCGAGCGACCATGCTTGGGTAATTTTCTGCGTCATTCTTGCTCGTCCCTTGGCATATTTTTCGGACCACAGGAGACATTCCAGGCCGAGCCATGTGCTAAGCCCGATGGACGAGAGCCATGTACCAGAACTTCTCCCCGAAGCCGACTCACACTCCGGACGACTGCACGACCAACCCTTCATGACAAGTCTTCCCGACATTCACGGACGCAGCCCCGAACCATGACCACGGAGCCAAGACCTTGTCCCCGGCTCACTTGGAGATTCTTGGCCAATGCCTCCTCGGACCAAAGGCCGCTTGGACCGCTACCACTTGTGAGCTTGAGGAGTGACTTCGGCTTGGGCTTGCAGAGAAGCCCAAGTCCCACGGGCCAAGCCCATTGGGCTCCCTCTCGGCCCATCAGAATGGGTCCCCCTTTTGGTCCAAGATTCGCCCAAGTGAAGATAAGGCAAGTGCATCATGATCTATTCGGATATGGCAAGTTCTAGAGTGTTCCGATCTTGTATCTCTCGAATATGGCATAATATAAGTTATATCCCCTAGATTGGATCAGATTTCGTTATGTATGGGAAGTTCGGGAATTAGGGATGGTTGATTGGAAGATTGCGATTGTGATTGATCCTTGGAAGATCTCGGACCTTGCACTATAAAAGGCCACCGAGACTCCTTGAGACATTCATTCGGAAATCTCCCCCTTTCTTTTACATCGAGTTCTTTCTCTTGTAAGTCTCTCTCTTGAGGTGTTTCACCGGTTCGTTCCGGCAACGGTGGCCGGAACGGACCGGGCTCCCGTTGTACATCTTTCTTGCACACTTAATGAAATGGCCACGTACTTGCTTCGTTCTCATATCTCTCTTTCTCTCTTTCTCTCGGTCCATTTCTCTTACACACATCCATCGGCTTTTCCTTAATCCCATTTGGATAAAGTCGTTGCGTGTTTTTGGTTCTTTGGCTCGACCCCTTTGTTTCTCTTTCTTTTATTCCTTCTCGTGTACCGCTGTTCGTCCATGTTCGGAATTCTGCGCAACCCAAGTTGTTCGCCCGAGAATTCCCGAACGACGTTCGTACCGAGAAGCGCGTCCCTCCCGAGAAACTTCGGTCCTCCGAGTCCAACGCTCTCTCGCTCTCTCTTTCTCTCGGCCTTCTCTTTTCCTATTCGGATCCCATGATCCTAGGCTTGGTTCGGTCCCCGTTCGAACATGACTTGAGTTTCTCGGCCAAGACCTCTCTCCATGAGTCTTTGGACCGAATCTCTTCGTTCATTCGAACCCCATTCCGCATCGGACCGAACCGCCGGACACACTAGCTTGACCTCTCAAGTTAGTGCGTCTCAATTGGTATCAGAGCCTGGTTCCACTCATGGACCAGTACTTCCAACGCTTCCGCACGCTTCCGCCCCTCACCCAAGACCGAAGAAGAGAAGAGATCCACCGGCCTTGACCCACATGTCTCGGCCCTCACTTTGGCTCGTGCTTCGGATGGTTGTAAGTACTCTAACTCTCTTTTCCCGACTCTAACCTTGATAGGTCTCGGAGTCCCCTTACCCAACGGTCGTCCGAGGTGGTCTTCGGCCCAAGACAAGCCCGATGTCCCCAACCGCGCGGGACGGCTCCATGCTCTTGGCAAGGCAGACCTCGGAGGCCTTGGTTTGCGGGACGGCCAGACGATCGTGGTTCGTAGACGAGGGGAGAGGGATGCGATACTTAGCCAACCAACGCGAGACCAAAGCCCACCGGTGCAAGTACTTTCCCGCGACGAGGACGCCGCGAATTTAAGTGGGGGAGTTTGTCACGCGCGTAAAAACGGGGTAATTTTCTGCGTCATTTTGCTCGTCCCTTGGTGTATTTTTCGGACCACAGGAGACATTCCAGGCCGAATCATGTGCTAAGCCCGACGGACGAGAGTCATGACCGGAACTTCTTCCCGAAGCCGACTCATAATCCGAGCGACCATGCTCGGATGACACCCGAGGAATGTAAGGTACGTCCGACGCACCATCTCCGGACCCGAACACCAACCTTGGACATCGTCCATGACACACGGCACGCGTGACCCGACTCACCACCACTTAGAGGAACGGATGTACGGACATCCATATCAAGACTCAAGACGACCAACCCTTCATGACAAGTCTTCCCGACATTCACGGACGCAGCCCCGAACCATGACCACGGAGCCAAGACCTTGTCCCCGGCTCACTTGGAGATTCTTGGCCAACGCCTCCTCGGACCAAAGCCCGCTTGGACCGCTACCACTTGTGAGCTTGAGGAGTGACTTCGGCTTGGGCTTGCAGAGAAGCCCAAGTCCCACGGGCCAAGCCCATTGGTCTCCCTCTCGGCCCATCAGAATGGGTCCCCCTTTTGGTCCAAGATTCGCCCAAGTGAAGATAAGGCAAGTGCATCATGATCTATTCGGATATGGCAAGTTCTAGAGTGTTCCGATCTTGTATCTCTCGAATATGGCATAATATAAGTCATATCATTGGATCAGATTTCGTTATGTATGGGAAGTTCGGGAATTAGGGATGGTTGATTGGAAGATTGCGATTGTGATTGATCCTTGGAAGATCTCGGACCTTGCACTATAAAAGGCCACCGAGACTCCTTGAGACATTCATTCGGAAATCTCCCCCTTTCTTTTACATCGAGTTCTTTCTCTTGTAAGTCTCTCTCTTGAGGTTGTTCGCCGGTTCGTTCCGGCCACCGTTGCCGGAACGGACCGGGCTCCCGTTGTACATCTTTCTTGCACACTTAATGAAATGGCCTCGTACTTGCTTCGTTCTCATATCTCTCTTTCTCTCTTTCTCTCGGTCCATTTCTCTTACACACATCCATCGGCTTTTCCTTAATCCCATTTGGATAAAGTCGTTGCGTGTTTTTGGTTCTTTGGCTCGACCCCTTTGTTTCTCTTTCTTTTATTCCTTCTCGTGTACCACTGTTCGTCCATGTTCGGAATTCTGCGCAACCCAAGTTGTTCGCCCGAAAATTCCCGAACGACGTTCGTACCGAGAAGCGCGTCCCTCCCGAGAAACTTCGGTCCTCCGAGTCCAACG
>NW_010965869.1:63220-64408 GCF_000463585.1 Tarenaya hassleriana
TTTCTCGGCCAAGACCTCTCTCCATGAGTCTTTGGACCGAATCTCTTCGTTCATTCGAACCCCATTCCGCATCGGACCGAACCGCCGGACACACTAGCTTGACCTCTCAAGTTAGTGCGTCTCACTATATAGGTTTATTTGCAAAAAAGCTTCTGGCACCAGGAAACATTGAAATGTTTGAGCAGAAGTACGCCTCTAGAGAAAAATCGTCTGGGAATTTTGATCTGATTTTTTGTAACACTATGATGATATGACCTTATTTGTGGCAAAGTTTCATAATTTTCTGAGAACCGGAACTATTTTTCCCGAATTTTTTACCGAATATCGTCGATAATTCATAATAATTACATACGAATGAGTTTTTCAGCGAAACTTCTTGGGAAGCCTCTACATCTCATATTTATGTTGTGGTATAAATTTCATTCCATTTGGAAAAGAAATGACTGATGAAAATTATTATTTTCGATTTTCCGCACATGGTGGTCCGAGAAATCTCGCATAGGTCCGAGAAACTGCGTCCGTCCCGTCCGAGAAACTGCGCACAGGTCCGAGAAACCTCGAACATGTTCGAAAACTTCCGTTCATCCGAGAATTTTCTCCGACCATGACCCTCTATTTCGCCTCTACAGTCCGAGAAACCCCGAATGGTCGGAGAAATTCCGATCATGACCGAGAAAAATCCGCATATGTCCGAGAAATCCCGCACAGGGCCGAGAAACTGCGTCCGTACAGTCTGAGAAACTGCGCACAGGTCCCAGAAACCTCGAACATGTTCGAAGACTTCCGTTCATCCGAGAATTTTCTCCGACCATGACCCTCTAGTCCGCCTCTACAGTCCGAGAAACTCCGAATGATCGGAGAAACTCGTCGGATGACCGAGAAAAATCCGAACATGTTCGAGAGATTTCGCACATGGCTGAGAAACTGCGTCCGTGCAGTCCGAGAAACTGCGCACAGGCCCGACACACTGCGCACAGGTCCGAGAAATTTCCAAACAAGTCCGAGAAATCTCCGAACAAGTCCGAGAAAAATCCAAACATGTCCGAGAAATCTCCGAATGGTCGGTTGAAGAACCATCAACCATCACCCATCACCCATCTCCCATCTCATATCTCCTATCACCTCTATCACCCATCACCCGTCTCCCATCTCCCCATCTCCTATCTCCTATCACCTCTATCACCCATC
>NW_010965869.1:72278-79778 GCF_000463585.1 Tarenaya hassleriana
ACCTTGTACTATAAAAGGCCACCGAAAACCCTTGAGACATTCATCCTAGAATTCTCTCTTTTCTTTTACACCGAGTCTCTCTCTCTTGTAAGTCTCTCTTGAATTTGTTCGCCGGTTCGTTCCGGCCACCGTCGCCGGAACGGACTGGGCTCCCGTTGTACATTTTCTCGTACACTTAATGAAATGGCCTCGTACTTGGTTTGTTCTCATTTCTCTCTTTCTCTCTTTCTCTCGGTCCATTTCTCTTACACACATCTATCGGCTTTTCCTTAATCCCATTTGGATAAAGTCGTTGCGTGTTTTTGGTTCTTTGGCTCGACCCCTTTTGTTTCTCTTTCTTTGTTCCTTCTCGTGTACCGCTGTTCGTCCATGTTCGGAATTCTGCGCAACCCAAGTTGTTCGCCCGAGAATTCCCGAACGACGTTCGTACCGAGAAGCGCATCCCTCCCGAGAAACTTCGGTCCTCCGAGTCCAACGCCTGTCCGAGAAGTTCCGCACACCCGTGAGCTCTCTTGTCCAGACCCGCACGCACCCGACTCGCGTTCCCGCTCGAGATACCTCGCACGGGTCCGCTCGTTGCATCCGAGGAACCCAGTCCACTATAGACCAAGGTCCAGCCATCCCATCTCCTCCAACTCGGATCCCTTGATCCTAGGCTTAGTTCGGCTCACGTTCGGATGTACCTAGAGTTTCTCGGCCAAGACTCATCCCCACGAGTCTTTGGACCGAATCTCTTCGTTCATTCGAACCCCATTCCTCACAGAGCCGAGCTGCCGGACGTACTAGCTTGACCACTCAAGTTAGTGCGTCTCACTATATAGGTTTATTTGCAAAAAAGCTTCTGGCACCAGGAAATATTGAAATGTTTGAGCAGAAGTACGCCTCTAGAGAAAAATCGGCTGGGAATTTTGATCTGATTTTTTGTACACAACACTATGATGATATGACCTTATTTGTGGCAAAGTTTCATAATTTGCTGAGCACCGAAACTAATTTTCCCAAATTTTTTACCGAATATCGTCGATAATTCATAATAATTACATACGAATGAGTTTTTCAGCGAAACTTCTTGGGAAGCCTCTACATCTCATATTTATGTTGTGGTATAAATTTCATTCCATTTGGAAAAGAAATGACTGATGAAAATTATTATTTTCGATTTTCCGCACATGGTGGTCCGAGAAATCTCGCATAGGTCCGAGAAACTGCGTCCGTCCCGTCCGAGAAACTGCGCACAGGTCCGAGAAAACTCGAACATGTTCGAAAACTTCCGTTCATCCGAGAATTTTCTCCGACCATGACCCTCTACTCCGCCTCTACAGTCCGAGAAACCCCGAATGGTCGGAGAAATTCCGATCATGACCGAGAAAAATCCGCATATGTCCGAGAAATTCCGCACAGGGCCGAGAAACTGCGTCCGTACAGTCTGAGAAACTGCGCACAGGTCCCAGAAACCTCGAACATGTTCGAAGACTTCCGTTCATCCGAGAATTTTCTCCGACCATGACCCTCTAGTCCGCCTCTACAGTCCGAGAAACTCCGAATGGTCGGAGAAATTCCGTTCATGACTGAGAAAAATCCGCACATGTCCGAAGAATTCCGTCCAGTGCCGAGAAACTGCGCACAGGTCCGAGAAACCTCGAACATGCTCGGAAATTACCGTTCATCCGAGAATTTTCTCCGACCATGACCCTCTAGTCCGCCTCTACAGACCGAGAAACTCCGAATGATCGGAGAAACTCGTCGGATGACCGAGAAAAATCCGAACATGTTCGAGAGATTTCGCACATGGCCGAGAAACGGCGTCCGTACAGTCCGAGAAACTGCGCACAGGTCCGACATACTGCGCACAGGTCCGAGAAATTTCCAAACAAGTCCGAGAAATCTCCGAACAAGTCCGAGAAAAATCCAAACATGTCCGAGAAATCTCCGAATGGTCGGTTGAAGAACCATCAACCATCACCCATCACCCATCTCCCATCTCATATCTCCTATCACCTCTATCACCCATCTCCCATCTCCCATCTCCCATCTCCCATCTCCCATCTCCCATCTCCCATCTCCCATCTCCCATCTCCCATCTCCCATCTCCCATCTCCCATCTCCCATCTCCCATCTCCCATCTCCTATCTCCCATCTCTATCACCTCTATCACCTCTATCACCCATCACCCATCACCCATCACCCATCTCCCCATCTCCCATCTCTATCTCCTCTATCTCCCATCTCCCACCTCCCACCTCCCACCCCCCTTGTTGGGAATGAGGAAAATCGGGGAATGAGAGAAAAACGAGATTGTTTGGGTTTCGCATTTTTGGTTCGCGGCCAGACCATAAATTTTCCCGAACGTGAGCACCATACGGGACTGCTCAGTGCGTAAATCCGACGGCACTGAAAATTTCGATGAACCGTGGCCGGAAATTTTCAGACCGGCGGGATAGTCATCCGGCAGACCATCCCATGCCGGCACGATCGTGTATGAGGGGGGAACATACATGACCTTACCGACCTCCCATCGTTGGAAATCCATCATCCGTCGCCCGTCTCCCATCTCCCATCTCCCCATCTCCCATCTCCTTTATATTTTGCCCCCCTTTCCCCCCACCCCCCTATATAGGTTTATTTGCCAAAACACTTATGGCACGAGGAAACATTGAAATGTTTGAGCAGAAGTACAGCCATAGAAAAAAATCTGCTCCGAATTTTGATCTGATTTTTTGTACGCGACATTATGGTGGTATGATCTTATTTGTGGCAAAGTTTCATAATTTTCCGAGCATAGGAACTATTTTTCCCGAATATTTTACCGAATATCGTCGATAATTCATAGTAATTACATACAAATGAGTTTTTCAGCAAAACTTCTTGGGTAGCCTCTACATCTCATACTTATGTTGTGGTATAAATCTCATTTCATTTGGACATGAAATGTTCGATGGATTTTATTTTTTCGATTTTCCGCACATTTGGGTGCGCGTTGGTCCGAGAAACTCCGCACAGGTCCGAGAAACCCCGCACATGTTCGAGGAACTCCGTTCATATGAGAAATTTCTCCGACTACGACCCTCTAGCTCCCCCCTACAGTCCGAGAAACCCCGAATGGTCGGAGAAATTCTGATCATGCCGAGAAAAATCCGAACATGTCCGAGAAACTGCGTCCATACAGTCCGAGAAACTGCGCATAGGTCCGAGAAACCCCGCACATGTTCGAAAAACTCCGTTCATCTGATAAATTTCTCCGATCATCGATAATTTCGAAAAATGCTATACGAATTTTGGTTTATGTGAAACTTCTCGGGTAGTTTCCACATCTCATATTTATGTCGTGGTAGCAATTTCATTTCATTTGGACATGAAATTGATCGATGGATTTTATTTTTTCGATTTTTCCCACACATGAGAATATAGCCGCACATTTCTCGATTTTCGCGCGTTCTCGGGGATCTCCCATATTCCTCAGAAAGCTCCCGAAACGAGTTCGAGAGATTTCACATTCCCGCAATTCCCGGAGATCTTTGCATATTCCCGAGAAAACTCCTCAAACGGGTATGAACCCGTGTGATTCCCGCACGTTTCTCAAGAAAACTCCCCCATAAGTGACTGAGTGATCCTCGCACGTCTCACGATTCCCGCATATTCTCCATAAAGCTCTCAAACGAGTTCGGGATATCTCACGCGTTTCATGAATCCCGAGAAAACTCTCGAATCGAGTCCGGAAGATCTCTCATGTTTCCTTATTCCGCATATTCCTGGGGATCTCCCCATATTCCCAAGAAAACTATTCAAACGATTCTAGGAGATCTAGCACGTTTCCGAGAAAACTCACCTAAACGTGACCGAGTGATTCCCGCATATTCCCGAGAAAACTCCTCAAACGGGTATGAACCCGTGTGATTCCCGCACGTTTCTCAAGAAAACTCCCCCATAAGTGACTGAGTGATCCTCGCACGTCTCACGATTCCCGCATATTCTCCATAAAGCTCTCAAACGAGTTCGGGATATCTCACGCGTTTCATGAATCCCGAGAAAACTCTCGAATCGAGTCCGGAAGATCTCTCATGTTTCCGTATTCCGCATATTCCTGGGGATCTCCCCATATTCCCAAGAAAACTAGTCAAACGATTCTAGGAGATCTAGCACGTTTCCGAGAAAACTCACCTAAACGTGACCGAGTGATTCCCGCATATTCCCGAGAAAACTCCTCAAACGGGTATGAACCCGTGTGATTCCCGCACGTTTCTCAAGAAAACTCCCCCATAAGTGACTGAGTGATCCTCGCACGTCTCACGATTCCCGCATATTCTCCATAAAGCTCTCAAACGAGTTCGGGATATCTCACGCGTTTCATGAATCCCGAGAAAACTCTCGAATCGAGTCCGGAAGATCTCTCATGTTTCCGTATTCCGCATATTCCTGGGGATCTCCCCATATTCCCAAGAAAACTAGTCAAACGATTCTAGGAGATCTAGCACGTTTCCGAGAAAACTCACCTAAACGTGACCGAGTGATTCCCGCATAGTCCCGAGAAAACTCCTCAAACGGGTATGAACCCGTGTGATTCCCGCACGTTTCTCAAGAAAACTCCCCCATAAGTGACTGAGTGATCCTCGCACGTCTCACGATTCCCGCATATTCTCCATAAAGCTCTCAAACGAGTTCGGGATATCTCACGCGTTTCATGAATCCCGAGAAAACTCTCGAATCGAGTCCGGAAGATCTCTCATGTTTCCGTATTCCGCATATTCCTGGGGATCTCCCCATATTCCCAAGAAAACTAGTCAAACGATTCTAGGAGATCTAGCACGTTTCCGAGAAAACTCACCTAAACGTGACCGAGTGATTCCCGCATAGTCCCGAGAAAACTCCTCAAACGGGTATGAACCCGTGTGATTCCCGCACGTTTCTCAAGAAAACTCCCCCATAAGTGACTGAGTGATCCTCGCACGTCTCACGATTCCCGCATATTCTCCATAAAGCTCTCAAACGAGTTCGGGATATCTCACGCGTTTCATGAATCCCGAGAAAACTCTCGAATCGAGTCCGGAAGATCTCTCATGTTTCCGTATTCCGCATATTCCTGGGGATCTCCCCATATTCCCAAGAAAACTAGTCAAACGATTCTAGGAGATCTAGCACGTTTCCGAGAAAACTCACCTAAACGTGACCGAGTGATTCCCGCATAGTCCCGAGAAAACTCCTCAAACGGGTATGAACCCGTGTGATTCCCGCACGTTTCTCAAGAAAACTCCCCCATAAGTGACTGAGTGATCCTCGCACGTCTCACGATTCCCGCATATTCTCCATAAAGCTCTCAAACGAGTTCGGGATATCTCACGCGTTTCATGAATCCCGAGAAAACTCTCGAATCGAGTCCGGAAGATCTCTCATGTTTCCGTATTCCGCATATTCCTGGGGATCTCCCCATATTCCCAAGAAAACTAGTCAAACGATTCTAGGAGATCTAGCACGTTTCCGAGAAAACTCACCTAAACGTGACCGAGTGATTCCCGCATAGTCCCGAGAAAACTCCTCAAACGGGTATGAACCCGTGTGATTCCCGCACGTTTCTCAAGAAAACTCCCCCATAAGTGACTGAGTGATCCTCGCACGTCTCACGATTCCCGCATATTCTCCATAAAGCTCTCAAACGAGTTCGGGATATCTCACGCGTTTCATGAATCCCGAGAAAACTCTCGAATCGAGTCCGGAAGATCTCTCATGTTTCCGTATTCCGCATATTCCTGGGGATCTCCCCATATTCCCAAGAAAACTAGTCAAACGATTCTAGGAGATCTAGCACGTTTCCGAGAAAACTCACCTAAACGTGACCGAGTGATTCCCGCATAGTCCCGAGAAAACTCCTCAAACGGGTATGAACCCGTGTGATTCCCGCACGTTTCTCAAGAAAACTCCCCCATAAGTGACTGAGTGATCCTCGCACGTCTCACGATTCCCGCATATTCTCCATAAAGCTCTCAAACGAGTTCGGGATATCTCACGCGTTTCATGAATCCCGAGAAAACTCTCGAATCGAGTCCGGAAGATCTCTCATGTTTCCGTATTCCGCATATTCCTGGGGATCTCCCCATATTCCCAAGAAAACTAGTCAAACGATTCTAGGAGATCTAGCACGTTTCCGAGAAAACTCACCTAAACGTGACCGAGTGATTCCCGCATAGTCCCGAGAAAACTCCTCAAACGGGTATGAACCCGTGTGATTCCCGCACGTTTCTCAAGAAAACTCCCCCATAAGTGACTGAGTGATCCTCGCACGTCTCACGATTCCCGCATATTCTCCATAAAGCTCTCAAACGAGTTCGGGATATCTCACGCGTTTCATGAATCCCGAGAAAACTCTCGAATCGAGTCCGGAAGATCTCTCATGTTTCCGTATTCCGCATATTCCTGGGGATCTCCCCATATTCCCAAGAAAACTAGTCAAACGATTCTAGGAGATCTAGCACGTTTCCGAGAAAACTCACCTAAACGTGACCGAGTGATTCCCGCATAGTCCCGAGAAAACTCCTCAAACGGGTATGAACCCGTGTGATTCCCGCACGTTTCTCAAGAAAACTCCCCCATAAGTGACTGAGTGATCCTCGCACGTCTCACGATTCCCGCATATTCTCCATAAAGCTCTCAAACGAGTTCGGGATATCTCACGCGTTTCATGAATCCCGAGAAAACTCTCGAATCGAGTCCGGAAGATCTCTCATGTTTCCGTATTCCGCATATTCCTGGGGATCTCCCCATATTCCCAAGAAAACTAGTCAAACGATTCTAGGAGATCTAGCACGTTTCCGAGAAAACTCACCTAAACGTGACCGAGTGATTCCCGCATAGTCCCGAGAAAACTCCTCAAACGGGTATGAACCCGTGTGATTCCCGCACGTTTCTCAAGAAAACTCCCCCATAAGTGACTGAGTGATCCTCGCACGTCTCACGATTCCCGCATATTCTCCATAAAGCTCTCAAACGAGTTCGGGATATCTCACGCGTTTCATGAATCCCGAGAAAACTCTCGAATCGAGTCCGGAAGATCTCTCATGTTTCCGTATTCCGCATATTCCTGGGGATCTCCCCATATTCCCAAGAAAACTAGTCAAACGATTCTAGGAGATCTAGCACGTTTCCGAGAAAACTCACCTAAACGTGACCGAGTGATTCCCGCATAGTCCCGAGAAAACTCCTCAAACGGGTATGAACCCGTGTGATTCCCGCACGTTTCTCAAGAAAACTCCCCCATAAGTGACTGAGTGATCCTCGCACGTCTCACGATTCCCGCATATTCTCCATAAAGCTCTCAAACGAGTTCGGGATATCTCACGCGTTTCATGAATCCCGAGAAAACTCTCGAATCGAGTCCGGAAGATCTCTCATGTTTCCGTATTCCGCATATTCCTGGGGATCTCCCCATATTCCCAAGAAAACTAGTCAAACGATTCTAGGAGATCTAGCACGTTTCCGAGAAAACTCACCTAAACGTGACCGAGTGATTCC